>NW_026000268.1:0-9202 GCF_001458135.2 Marmota marmota marmota
GAAAGAGAGAGAGAGAGAGAGAGTGAGAGAGAGAGAGAGAGAAATAGATATCATGCAAAAGGACAGAATAGCTTTGGATTTCACAGCAACAATGGAAGCTACAAGACAATACTGAAGGAAAATAGACTTCACCCTAAAATTTGTGCGTAGCCAAATGATCAATCTATTGGAGAACAGAATGAAGACATTTTCAGATATTCAATATTCCCCCAAATTTACCTCTAACCAATCTTTTTCTGATAAGCTACAGAAGGATGAATTTGTTCACCAAAGTGAAGGCTTAAATCAAAGAACAGGATGACATGTATATTGGAAACAGGAGCTCCAACCTAGGAGAGAGAGAAAGGCTGTCTGCAGGACAATGTTGAAGAGAATCCCAAATGTAGGGCAGCCAGCTGAGGTTGGAGCAGGTAAAAGCTCCAAATGCAATTCGTGAGAAAGATGTTAGTGATTGTTGATGTGAGTGAATGTATCAACAGTCTTCACATAACTAGTAGAGAGGTTGAAATTGCATTAGTGATAAATGCACAAAAAGTAAGCCAAACAATAATAAAAGTCAATTATGTTAACTTTGAATAGTTGTTCAGAAAAGAAAAATTATAGTTTGTTGCATGGCTTTGTTCTAAATAGCATATATAATGAAAATCATGTAAAACAAATAATCTAACTAGGCTTTTGAAATACATATGTTGTAAGATGGAAGGATAGAAAGTATTCCAAAATGTGGTGGGAGAAGGGGAAAACAAGAAGTCTAAGTGCTGAGTTTCCATAAGGGAAGTCAACATATAATACCTAAGCCAGAAAACAAGCAATAACAACTTGGTTATGTGATTTACAGAAACGGAGCCAAAGTGCCCAAAAAAACAACTAAAGAAAAGTTTCCAGTAGAAAAGAGATGAAATCTAGAGACTGTTGTTTGTCTTAAGCCTTGAGAACTAGTTGACTCTTGGAATCATATGTGTAGACATGAATTTGAGAAAACCCCCAGCCTTGACTGTTCCCTTTTGTAAATACAACCATGAGAGAAAATAAAATGAACAAAGTAGTCATAGAAACCCCAACTAAATAGGTGATGGTTACAAAATAAAGAAGCCCACCAGGAGAGAAGAAAACCCTTTATCAAACTTCAGTTCTGAAGGAAAAGAGGACTAACACCAAAGAAATGTGCTCCAGTGTTTCTCCAAGAACAAGTGCCCTGCCACCCACCACTTCATGGCCACTTGTGCATTGGTGAGATTGTCTGGCTAAGGAGCCCAGGAAGTTGTTTAAAGACCCCTTCGTCTAGCCAGGTCTCTTCCCTTAATTGCTTGCAAATATAGTGGAGCTAACACACACACAATAGGCACTCGAGATGAAGCCTGAAAAGAGCATAAAGTGGGATTACTCTTTTCCCATCTCTTCTGTCTACAGGAATTATTGTTTTCCTTGTGCATTGCCTGAGCCTCACTCTTTAGTATTCCAGCTCTTTCAATTAGGCCCAGTCTCACTGCTGAGAGCTGGTGCAGATCCTAAATGCCGGTTAGCAGGGTTTAACCAAATCCAAGCACTCAGTGCACAGGAAAATCATATTAACAGATATTTATAGCCATTTACTTAATTGATGTGACTAAAGAGTTTAGCCAGGAGAATATTGGAAATAATCATTACTGGTTTGCCTCCTTTTGTAATGCTGTATGATAAAATCTGTGGAGATTACTGTATATATTGACTAACTCCTTAAGGAATGTGATATATCTTGTAACAATAAAAACTGTGATGAACTCTAAGTACTGCTAATGAATGATTTAGCAGACCATGTTAACACTTCCTGTCTGTCACCAGCAATCACTCAGGAGTTCCCTAGCTGGACTCTCTAGAGAAAGGAATATAACATTAAGTGGGGTAGATGGGGCTTTTCTTAATCATGTTGTTTTCTATGGTGAAGCTCCAGTTAGTTAATGGAGATGGCCACTGCCTCAGTGGAGCTTACAGGAGCCTTGGCTTTCAGGGCACTGGGACCAAACAGGAGAGCTTTTAAGCTGAAAAATGCTTCTGAGCATTGAAGATCTCCAGCCCTGTTATTTTTGAGTACTGCCCTAGGAAAGCACATATAAAGGGGGGTGGATAAGCAGAGGAGGACAGAGATGGGAGGAATTAGGGAATCTCAAAGAACCTGGTGAGCTGGACAGGGATTTCCTTTCTCTGCATCAGGTAAAATCAGCACAGGAGCCTTTAATCACATGTTGTGTTATGGTATTATTAAGTGAATACATTTTTCATGGCCCACCTGCTAGTGTAACTAATTAACAGCCATTCTCATTAATTACATTGATCAGGATCATAAAATAATTTCAAATTGCTGAACATGATCAGCAGGAGTAAAATGGTTTCACTTTAATCCCTTAATGATTTTTTCATGATTAATCAAACAAAATATATGTAGTTATTTGATCCACTTTTTTCATCTTGGAACTGCAACTCAGGGCAATTATAGTAGACATCAAGTTGATGCAAACAGAACTACATTTCATGCAGCAGCTAATTAAGCAATAAGGCACAATAGGGTGGGGGTATATGATTATCATGAGATAATCACCCCCCTGAGGAGTCACAAAGCAAAAGGTACAGTTGAGTACCTCTGCTCCCACAGGGCTGTGATTACCTTCGGATAACCACAGATCCTGCCAGCACCTTATTGCTAATCAGAAACTCTTTCCATTTTACACAGAAATAAATTGAGGAAAAATGACTTTGATCATAGGAAATGGCTTACTACAGTGTAAAGGTTTCATCTATTAATAGTGACAATATTAACACGTGCTTTAGAAGGTTAAATAATCAATCTTGCTTTTTTCACATCATCTATGGGTGTTGGGGGATTTAAAATTGATTGTTTACACTTTGAAGAATGCATACATCTGGTGGTTTGGGTATGTGGAACATCTTCAAATGCTCATGCTTCTAATAATTTTTATTTAATTGTAAAGTTCTTGCTTTTTAGGCACTAGATATTTTTGAATGAAATCATAAAAGAATAGTATGACTTGTTTTCAAAGTCTAAAAAAGAGAAAAAATGCATTTGGCAGGTTTCTGCTATAATCTCAAATTCTGCCAGCTCCAAATATTCCTTCCATTCACCAGCCAGCTACAGATATGATGATGGCAAAGGAATTTAGGTAGGAAAGATGGTTCTGGCTCTCTCTGGGACGAATAGAGGCTTCTCCCTTTTTTTGAAAGGAAAAAGGAATGAACAAAATCAAACCCACACAAACAAAAACAAATCAAAATGACTAATACCCTTCCTGTGCCTGGTGTACTGCATGCAGGGAGTACTCACTTTAGCAGAACCACCAAACCAAGGGACTTACTTATTTAAGGAACAATGATGGGCTTAGAGTAGGAGTCACTTAAAAGAAAAATAAACAGAAATCCTTCCATTTTTACTGGAAGCTTCTAAACAACAAGGATTATAGATAAAAATCTAATAGTTGATTAATTTACCTCCCCTAATGTGTTTACATTTACTATCCAAAGTGTAACTTTATTTTGACCAACTAAACTTCCTTTTTAACTATTAAAAATCACTGTGTTTATCTGAGTTATACCTAAAATGATCAGATTTATTTCATTTCACAGTTCTCCCCTTTTGGCTAAAATAATTACAGCTTTCTAAAAAGTGTCTATTTTTATTTTTTTTTCCATTTTCACTCTGGAAAAATAACATGGTAGTTGAATAGTTGTTGATTCTTGAAGATGTTCATCCAAATCTAGCCAAGTTTGTTCAAAAATAAGTATGCTTACTTTAGCATGTGTGAACTTCCTGAAGGAAATGTAGTAGTGTACTTATTGTGACCCTGTGAAATGAAGACAAAATGTGTCCTATGCAGGATCCATTATTGACTTTAGGGCATGCACAAATTGGCAATTGAATGCATCCTTTCCATAAAAGCATCCTTCCATTTCTCACATTGTGGGTTGAATGTAACTTTGATAACAGTGTGATACACTGCAATAAGTATAGAGAGAACAGCTGGACACCAGACGCAAGCTTTTTCCTCCCTGTGTTGTTAAGTGCTGGTTTTGAAGAGTCTCACTTTACCCTTGTTAACCATTCAAGTCAAGGCATTTGACTTGATGAGTCTCTGTGAGGTGTGAAATTCTCTACCACATAGAAACACTTTTTGGTCAGGGTTAAGAATGAGCAAAACTTCATTGAGAAACAAAATTGGCACAAGGTACAGGCGATCTATGTGAACTTGAAAAGTTGGCTTCAACCTGAGTCTACTGCTCTCCCTAGCTTATCTCAGGTTCACAGCAGTTCTCAAGCTCACGCTATGTTTTACGAAGAGGAAATGTCAGTTATTAACTTAAGTAGCATATGTGCAAATTGTAAAAGGGCTTTTAAAGTGCCAAATGCTGAAAAAGGAAATTAAATGTAGTTATTTATGACAGATCTTTAGAAATACATAGATTTGTTCTTGGGAGACCTTGCATTAAGTTTTAAGTAATGCTCAGTCTTCAAATGTGCAAAATTCATGTAAAAGTAGCAATAAAGCCATCTTCCCCTTTAAACATCTAAGTCCACAGGGGTGTTTGGCTATGAATACCCTCCAAAAGCAATCAACCATTGTCACTTGAGTCTTGCCAAAATGGACACCTCAGTGTATGTGTGAGTTGAAATGATGACAGGTGAAAATTTAATTGATAAAGGGCATTTGAAAAGCATTATCAGTTGGGATTAATATTTGTTTTTAATTCCTGTGAATCATCAACATTTGGTGGACATTGTCTGGAGAAATCCTTGTACCTGTATACTTTACAGATGAGGCTAAGCATACTTGTGTGAAATTGAGCAACACAATAGGTCTTTAGGTAGATAGACCTTATGATACCAATGAACTTGCCATTTAGGAATTGCTCATTGGCCCAAGCAAGTGGGGGGACAGCTTGGCGAGACAGATGGAAAGGGATGCTTTAAGAAGGGATCAGAAAAGGCATTGCTTCTCCAGCGGCCTAAATCCACTAATCTGATGTTATTATTAGCGATAAGGAGCAGTGGCCAGAAGAAAATCTCATTCTCTGCAAATGTCATTTAAATAGGACTCTGATATTTTCCGGTCAAGTTGACAGGCTTTAGTCAAATAGTGAGCACTTTATTTGTGAATGCAAGGGAGAAAGAAAAGCTTCAGTTCAGCAGTTCTTGGATGTCAGCTTACCAGTATTGATTAATCGTTCAGTAGAGGCAGCTGCTTCTTTATTAAATGTGCAGCTCTCCATACAAAAGATATCAGGTGTAGGAAGTGTTTGTTGACAATTTACCTTTTCCCAGAATGTGGTGGAGCCGACTCATACATGTTCCTCAACTACCATTCCTGGGAATTCACCATCTTCCCTGTCCAGATGCCTGTAGCCCCCAAACTCCCTGCCGACCCCCCAAGAGTCAGTTTGAAGGTGAGCTTGCACCATTTAAAATAATCTTTGGGAATATTTTAACCTTTTTATCATTGCTTTGCTATATCAGAAGATCTTGCTTCTTAAGTACTAATTGTAACTATAAATGAAGCACTTATATTGCTAATGAATCATATTCTCAGAATTGTAATGTTACTTCTTGCCTGAGGAATGAGGCATCTTAAGAAACTGAAAAGACACATTGAGACCACTAGGGTAACTATTTAGCAATTTATCTGCTTCATGTTTTGTAATTTACCCCACTGAGGGTGAAAGACTTTCTGAACTTTCCTAATAGACCTCACAGTCAGAGGCAAGTTTGTACTTTAGGAGAGTCTGCCATATATGTGAATATTCAATGGGTTTACCCCAAATATACCTTGAAGAAAACAAAACTCAATACCAAGCTTTCTGAATCCCATCCTTTAATATCAATTTTAAATTAATTTTCTTTTTGTATTCCCTAACTTGTTAAATTCCCTTGGCATTTAACTTCTGGGACCTTCTCTTGGCATTCAGGATAAATTACATGTGGACATATTACAGGTATCTCTCTCTTTTTCTCTCCCTCCAAATAAACAGTATGGATTACTTGGGCAATGATGTTGGTTCTTGCAAGACATACATTGTGAATATTCAAGAATGGTTTATTTTCAAAAGATTTTACTAGGTCTCCTAAATTATCAATGGGCCCTATAGATTTCAGTATTTCAATATTCCAATGACAAACTCTAGATGCCTCTTTTATAAAATTGTTTTGTTAGACCTTATGTCTTCGTTATTGGGACAGAAAATATGGCTGATATATAAATTACTCATTTCTCATCCAACAAATTTCTATCTAGTGGCTAATCTGTGCTTACATGCTCTAGATACTTGAAGATATAGTAAATAGCAATACAAAAACAAAAAGCATTACTGTCATGGATTAAAAAACACCAACTCTATTGGTAAGAAGGGATGAGGTGCAGTGATGGAGAGCAGAGCCTTATTTTTGATAAGATGCTCAGCAAAAGGTCCTTCAGAGGAGGGGTTATTTAAACTGAAACCTTCAGGAAGAGCTAAGTGTACAGCAAATTACAAGGCTGTGAGGTGTGAATGGGCTTGGCAAGTTTGAGGAAGAGAATGAGGCAAGTAATTGGCAAGAAGATAGTAATTAAGTTGGAGAGTGGCATGATATGAAAGGAATGCAGTAGGCAGAGGCAGATATGGTAGTGCTTAACATACCATGATATGGAGTTAGATTTCACTCTGAGTGCAGTGAGAAGCCATTGGAGAATTTAAGTCAGACAGTGACAAGATTTGATTTATGTTTTATTAATAAAATTTTGTTCCAGCTTCTATGTGGAGAAATAATTGGTGGATGTGATAGCAGAAGAGTTAAGAGGTTATTATGGCAGTTGAGCAGGTGAGAGTTGATTGTGAATTGAATCAGAGTCAGAAATATAGACAGAGAGAAAGGGAATATATTTTGGAAGAAGGCTGATGAAACTTGATCATAGGGTTGAGTAAACAGAAGGAACTAAGGATGTCTTGAGAGTGACTATTGGGACTATATAATGAGAACAGGAATAAGAAGAGGCATAGGAAATATACAGTAATGTTTAAGAGCATCAACTTTGGAATGGAGTAGCCTTGGTTTCGGATTTTGAGAAAGTTACCTCATTTCTCTAAGCTTCACTTTCCTCATGTATAAAAGGTGAAAAATCTTCAGTAAAGGGAATCTGAAATAACCAATGCAGTTAAAATGCTTAACACAATGATGTGAAATTTCTGATATATTAATAATTCAGGAATTCCAGTGAGCCAAGGGAGTATCTGCAGCACAGCTGGCTAGATTGAAAATATTTCCCTTCCCCAACCATAAAAATAACAATATAGGAAAAGTAAAAATCTATAGAAAACTAAAAGTTCTCAGCATAATTAAAAGATGGAGAAAGCCAAATGTGAAATAACTTGGAGTGAAAAGGGGAAAATCACCAAATCCCAGTGATGTCATGTTTCTGCCCCATCCACTTCATATATAAGGCTTTGCAGTGAGCAGAGGAGGATAGAAAACTTCAAAAAGAGCTGAGTTCTTACATGTTGCAAACTTTTCCCCCCAATAGCTTTCATATTGGAATAACAGATTTGGTACATATGAATTCTAGCTACTTTATTTCATGGAGTATATTTTTGAAAATGATTTTTTCCATTGTTACCTTGGTTTTGAAAACTCAGATTCTTTTGCCTTTGTTAAGTTCTCTGTGGGTCTTGAGAATTTTAGCATTATCTTGAAAATCTAATAGATTTGCTACTATATGTCTTTGAGATGATCATTCTGGATAATTTTCTTAGATATGCACCAAACCATTTCTGTGTCCATTGAGTTCTTTTTGTATTTCAGGAATATTTAGTTGTGTTAAAAATTTAAATAATAGCTCTGTCCCAGCATTTGGTTTTTTTTCAGGGACTGCAGTAATAAGAATATTTTTTTTCCTTATTTGCCTTTCTTCCACATCTATTATTTTTCTCTGACTCTTTGCTTTGTATTCTGCATCCATTTTCTTGGTATTTTCCTCACCTTTCTTCAATGTCTTATTAAATTTTAACTTGAGGGGCTGGGGTTGTGGCTCAGTGGCAGAGCACTTGCCTCACATGTATGAGACACTGAGTTCCATCCTCAGCACCACATAAAAATACATAAATAAAGATATTAAAAAAATTAACTTGAAAATCTGTTTTCTCCCATTTACTCTTTACTTGATTCTGTATTTTAGATATTTCTGTCCTTTCTATTCATTTCTTGATTTTCATCAACTCACTTTTTATTTGTTACTATCTTTTTAACATTTTTAATTTTAGTCTTTGGATTTCTGATTTCACTGTGATTTATCATACACAATTTTAAACACGTTTAACTCTCTTTATAGTGGTGGCACACAGTGTTTTTGTACTTTGTAATTGTTTCTTGGAAGAAGTGTTTATTAAATTGAAAACATTTAAAATTTCACTTCCTTTTATCAATGTTATGTTCATAAAAGCTGATCATATATTAGGTCACAAAGAAACCACAAATTATTTTCATCAGTGGAAGTAGTACTAATAGCATTCTCCAATTAGAAACTACTAAGAAAATAAGTATTGGAAAGTCACTTTCTTCTAGAAGTTTTAAAAGATCCTATTAAACAACTTCTGGGTAAGTGAGGAAATACAAATTTATTAAATGATCAAATAGATTTTAAAACTAATAGAATGATAATACTATATGTAACAATCTATGAGATGTTTACATTTAAAGCAGTGACCACAGGAAAATTCACTGCACTAAACAATTTCATTAATAAAGACAAAATAATGGAAATAAATGGGAAAACGCCCAGTTCAAAAAACTAGAAAAGGAATAGCAAAGCACACCAAAGGAAAGCACAAAGGAGAAAATAATAAATATAAAGTTGGGCATCTGCTGGTAAATGGATGGAACTGGAGAACATTATGCTAAGTGAAATAAGCCAAACTTGTAAAGTCATAGGTTGAATGTTTTCTCTCTTATGTGGATGCTCGAGAGAAATAAAGGGAACTAAGGAGGCAATCAATGAAAATAAAAGGGAGATCAGTGGAGTAGAGAAAGATGACAGTGAGGGACGAAGTAGGGATGGGAAAAGGGAGGAACAGTAGAATGAAATTGACCAAATTATGTTATGCATATATGTGTGTGTATGTATACATATAGATGTGTGCATATATATATATATATATATATATATATATATATATATATATATATATATAT
>NW_026000269.1:0-7642 GCF_001458135.2 Marmota marmota marmota
TACACACACACACACACACACACACACACACACACACACACACACAACTTTTATTCTGAGACAGGATCTAAGTTGCCAGGCCAGCCTCAAACTTGCAATCCTCCTGACCTAGCCTCCAGTCACTAGGATTACAGGTGTGCCCCACTGTAAGACCCCATCTCAAAATAAAAAAAAAAAAAGACTGCAATTCAGTTCTGTGGTAGAGCACTGCTAAGTTCAGTACCCAGTACCCCAATACACAAACAGAAACAACAAAAAGAGGAGCCTTCTGGGTGAGCAAGATGGGTGACAGCAAGGGCATTTATAAGCAAAAGAAGCATGAGCCAAGATCTGAGGTTGCAGTGTATTATGGGAACTCAAAACAGCTGGAGCAGAGGGAGACAACAGCAGGAGAAAAACCAAGGCCCGATTGCAGAAGGGCCATGCTAAGGAGCTTGGGAGCTGGTTCCTTTGGCTGCCTGCTTGTAGCAAACAGTAAGGCCAGTCAGCACATTCTCTTGCTAGTGCTGTTCACTGGGAGAGCACAGGTGGGAAGTCTGCTCTCAGGTCACCTATTTGCTAGTTCTAGAAGTGTTGGATACTTGTGGTTAGCCTACCAGGGTAGAGGAAGGATGGGCTGTGCTGGTAGTTCAGTCTAATTAGTGGAAAAGGCCACCCATGTGCATCACGCTGTGCACAATGGGGATGGCTCTTCAGAGATCTGTTGAGGCTTCACTGTCAAAGAAGTTCTATTTTCTGGCAAAGCTCAGGTATTAACACCCTGTTCACTGGGGAGGAAGTGAGGTATATGGAGCCAGTTATACTATCTCTTGGAAGTGATGGGGGCTTTTAAGGAAATTGGAATTTGAGCTTCAAAACATTATTTGCAATAATAAAATGTCCTAGAGTGCCAAGGCAGCCTGACTAAATGAAAAGATTAGTGGAATTGAGGCCATGAAATCCTAGATGGGAACAGTGAGCCAGAGTGGGTAACACCAATGGCACCATGAGTCCATTAGGCAACTGGGCCACTGCTCATCTCATTGTATGAGGTTCTCTCATACCTTGGCTTTCAGTGGTTGGCACCAAGATGGTACCGTCCCTGCAGAAAAGGCTCTGGTTGTCTTTAGAACCCACCTTCCGGCTCATGCCCAGGGCCCCTTCTGTTTCCACCTTTTTTTTTGCTCAGCTCTTCCCAGTTGTGCAGCTCAATCCCACTTTTATTCTGCAAACCACATTAGCTTTGTCCTTGAGCCCTTGACTTCCACACTTGCTTTGAGGAAAGATTTTGCTTTCCTTAGCTAATGTCTAGAAGTACTTTCAACTGCAGATAAAGTTGGTTATTTGTGTTTGAACAGATATTTCACTCATAGATCATCCCATGAACATTTGTGGCTCTTCCTGTTAGAGATGAAGAAATCAAGACATCAGCAGCAGGACTGGGAGAAGACCCAAATTTGCTCCTCAATGGAGCCAGGGAGCTGCCTGTGGGTCCAATGGCCTGACTCCTTTTATTGTTTCCCCAGTTATCTCTCATGCTGGGGCATAATTTTCTTCAGCTGTACTTCCTCCAGGAGGGACACTGGCTGTGAAGACAGTCTCAGCACAGCACAACTATAGGCCAAAACCTATATTCCCTTTGCACTCAGGAGTTAAAATTTCCTCAAATCCCCATGGAGCTCTCTGGGGACTCCCTTTTGTTGGGCTGCCTTCTAGCAAATGAGAGAATGTGGGAAAGCCAAGTGCCCTGCAAATAATAAAGCACCATAAACAAGTGAGGATAATCATCCTTACTGTGGCTCAGTCCACCCACGTTGGTGTTGCTCATTCATTCGGCTGTCGTTCTTGACCTTAATTATGGCAGCACTTTCTTAGGCTCCTCCACAGAGCTGCAGTGGCATCAACCATGTCAGAGATACCTGCTATGAACACTTCTTCTGAGGACCACAGGGAAGACTGCAAATGGGGCCCCATCCCTCCCTCATTCTCACAATGCTGAAAGCTGGCAGGCAGTTTTCTCTTACCATTTTCCTCATTCAGCTCCCCGCTGCTAAGCTGGCCCCTGCTTTTTCTAACAGACCTCTTTGCTGCTGCAGGCCTCCCCCACATTGTGTACCCTTTAGAAAAAAAGTCAGCATTTGGCTACCAAGGATGTGGAACCCCATCAGGTCAGTGCTGTATAAGGCAGCATCTGGGTCAGGGCAGAAGCCTGAGCACACAGGTTTCACAAATGACCTGTCGCCACCCCAGAGGTTGCACCCATCCCAAGGATGGCCTGGCTTGCTGGCTGATCCACTGAGGAGACAAGCCCTTCAACCTCCACGCAAATGCTTGGGCAGCTCTTTCCATCACTGTGCCCCCATCAGCCCTGCTCAATTACTTCAAGAAGGTCTCTGAGCCACAGTTCATTGCAACTATCGTTTATTAAAAAATATATGTCTCCTTGGAAGGAACACTGGTAAACCAACTAGTGTCATGCTTACTTTGAATCTTTGCTTTTCTTCCCCAGGAGGGAGGGAGGGAGGGTCCAGCATCATTCAGACATGTCAGTTACCATCACAGAATCAACACTCCCTGCTCACCCCCCACATCAGAGGCACAATGGCCATAACTTCATCCCTCTTTGCCTTCAATCCAGTGTACTGCCCAAGGGAAAGCTGCTGCCCTTTCATTACCCTCATTCTGGGCCCCACACTTTACAGTTAGCCTCAGTATGCTGGTAGGATAACTGTGAACAGATTTCCTGAATTTGGCTGGTAGTGCTTAAAGCATCTTCAACACTTGTGTCATTTGCACTGGTCCTAATCCAGTGGGCTCAACTTTAGGGCCAAGCATTTCTATATTCTCCCCTGCGTCTTCCCTCCAGCATGGAGGTGAGGGAGGCACGTTGGCTTCAAAGGAGCACAGTGGGGAGGGGGGGAAGGCTGGGCCACCCTTGCTGCCCGCATTGGTGGTGGGCAGAGAACTCCCTGGACCGCAGTCACTGCCATCAGACTCTGGGAGAAAGCAACAAGGTCTCACGGCTCACCAGTAAGTGAATCTTAGCTCTACAGCTCAAATTTATAGCATTAAATTCTACTTTCTTCTTGAAGAAACAGTAAGCTACCAGCTGTTGGTGAGGGGGCTGGGGTAGGGCATATGGAGCAGCTGCAAAAAATACCCAAATCAAACTCACTACATGGCTGGCCAAGCCAAATGCTGTTCTACTATCCCAGCAGAGAACTGGAAGGCAAGCACCTCCCTGTCCCTGTCGGTGGCCCCATGAAGGAACCCTAGAGTCCAGCATGTCCTTGGCAGGCAAGTGAAGGGCCAGTGTGGCAGTGCGGGGGCCCAGCTCCTCCCCAGCCCATTGGGCCCCGCTTTCCCTCTGCTGACTGGACGGCCACGGCCTGGCTCCTTCAGAAGCTTGGAAGCCTTTAGAACATTGGCAAATTGGATTCTACGCATTCACTTAAATAGTAAAAGTAAAATTTGGAATAATGAAAAGGCTGACACAGTAGCACAACATGATTTTGGTTTAACAGCAGCTTAAAAATGAACAAAAAGGAAACCTCTCATGCAGACACATCAGGTGGCATAAAACAATAGGCAATTTTATATGGAGCATCATTAGCCATTCTCTCTCTCTCTCCGCACACAGGACTGACTGAACCTCAGGGCAGCAGCTGCTCTCAGGTCAAGTCTCCAAACTTCACGCTCCCAGGCCAAAGCCCTTTCTCTCAGGCCTCAGGCTGACCCTGCCAAGAGTAAGTCTTAGCTCTCAAGAGAATGACCAAGTGTGCATGCCCTCCGTACAGCACTTTCTACCATTCTCAAACCCTTCTCAACCAGGTGGGATATAAGATGCCATCTGATTGGAATATGAAAATTAAAGCGTTTCTCTAATAACGTAGTACCATTGACGAAGTCTCCATAGATTTTCTAGTCCCAATGTGTGTGAATATATATATATATATATATATTATAGGAGAGTGTATAATATATATATATAATAATTTCTATATATTTTATATAAATTACATATATATATCTATATATAAATAAGATACTTCCTGTTGCCATTACGTTGCACTGTTCAGAGCTGCAAGACAGCAGTACAGATGGGGAGAAGTGCCCAGGAGCACCTCATCATGTGCTGCATTTAGCTCACTTCACAAGCCGTGCAGCTGTCCAGAGTCTGTCTTTCCATCAGTCCTCCTCTCTTCTCTTCTGCTTGGTTTTTATGAAAACAATGGCTCTGACGGATTTGCACCTGTGATAGTGCTTGGGAAAGGTCCATGCAGGAATGGGCACAGTCACATGATGAGTGAGATGGCATCATCCCAAAAAATAAATGAAAACAAAACAAAAATTAAAAAAAAAAGAACAGGACTAGAAAACTCAATTTTTTTTGACATATCTAAAAAAGGGGACAAGAACAGTAGTCATTTGTTCTCCCCATGGGGACAGGAATGAAGAGGGAGGAGGGAAGAGGGACTTGATTTCTTCTGTTCACAAGAGAATGGTTGGAGGGGATTCTTCAGAGTTTTTCAGGGGATGGGACCCAAATGTAGTGCCCAGACTGGTCCTCAATGATTTGTTTGATTTTGTTATAAATCTCTTCCAGTGAGTCACCCTGTACAATGGCTAAAGTGAAGAGGAAAACAAAATTATTACTGTGGTCCACAGCACACTGCCCAAACCCCGGTCATCCTGCCTCTCCCAACAATCCTACAATGCCCCCCAGCATGATGGCTACTCACAGGAGCCCAGGCTGGCTTCACTAGTCAATTGTCAGCGAGTTCAGGGCAGGAGGGGAACTGGCTAGGTGCCTGTGCACAGGGCTACAAGTCAACTCTCTGAGACAGGGAGAGTAAGTAGCAATGAACAGGAAAATGTGTTTATTCACAAGATGTTTACTGAGCACCCACTACATGCCAGACACTGCAGCTCATGTTGCTCTTGGCCATCATAAAGCCAGCAGCTTATAATTCTAAAGCAGCTTCCCTCAAAGATTTGGAAAATTCCAGTTATCCAGAGGAAAAGCAAAAAAACCACAATTTCTGGCAAAAGGCAGTGCTCCTGGGGCTGTCACATCTGCTCTGTGTCAGAGGTCAGCCCAACAAACAAGGACACGGATGCTGACGGTAAAGGGAGCTCCAAAGACCCAAGGCAGGTGAGTACATTTCTGAATTATTTACCCAGAAAACCTGGCAGCACCACTAGCCTCAATTTCCTCAGCACCACCCTGCACACACATACATATGTCACTGTACTTTAAAAGGTGAGGGATGGTTGCCTTCCCAACCTTTTGGGAAATGACCTTCTAAAATAAGTGACCACACAGACACACTCATACACATATGCACACATTGACAATTTGAACAACACTCCAAGAAATCATCACCAAACGTTTATTCAGCACCTGAAACATGCAAGGCAAATACGAGGAAGAGATGGAGGGAAACAAAGTTATAATAGAGGGGGCCTGCAATCTAGTAGGGACAGGAAGACAGAATGAACATACCAATGATCCAAAGCAGCAGCTAATGAGTATTTATGATACAAAATGGCTAACCTGCTATGGCCAGATGGAGGGAACTTGATTGCTTAGGAAGGTTTGAGCTCAATAGCTCCAAAGCATCCTGAAACTCTGACAGGCTTCCTAAGCTCTGGCTAAACCTCCCTGAGACATTTTCAGGATCAGGTGTCTGGTTGGTCCCATAGTACCCCTAGCTGGACTTCAGGGATTCTTACCTGTAAAGTATTCTCCAAACTCCTGCTCCAGTTTCATGGCTTTGTCATAGATCTTATTTGCTTGTTCATATGTCTGCCGTCGATTCATTTCCCTACCAAAGAAACAGAAGGAAAACTAGTTCTAAAGGAGATCTTATGTTTTCATTAAAACACAGGATTGTTCCAGTTTTCCTGAATACCTGCTCAACTATTCTCTCATGGTGGCCCATGGCCAACTCTTTCCTCAAATCTTTCAGGGTTAAAATCCCAACCAAGGGCACATGACAGGCACGCCAAACAGACTGAGAGGCACATGGTCTCAGCTAGGGTACAGTTTCCTTCAAGCTTCTACAGGGTTCCATCCCTGGCCAACAAGTTATTTTGTTCTCCATTTCCTTTCCAGGGCACCGTCCTATCTGGCTATGTTTGAGCCTCAGTGGACACTTACATAAGTGCTTCAATGGACTTGGGCTTGATGAAAATGGCAATGGGGTAAAGTTGTGCTTGCTGCAGTCTCTTGATAGCATTGCCGGAAACATCTAAGATGCAGTGTTTGCCCTGAAAAAGAAGACCTGTATCAGCTAACCTACCCCTGGTCCACCCAATTCCAAATAGAAATCCAGTGGCATTCCAAACATCCGCTAAAGGGGGACCCAGAGCCACCCAGAGTGGCCCAGAAGTTCCTATTCTTGAGGTACCCAGGCCCAGCTTTTTGCTTCTACTATCCAGAAAAGGCTACTTCTGCCTAAAGGTCCCTATTCCATGGTGGGTGATGTCTCAGTATGAATTTTGTAAGGGAAATAGGCACCTTTATCAAAAGGATGAAAATATGCAGAACTGTGTGGCTTTGAGATTACCACTGGCAATCTCTGTGTTGAAACTTGGGCCGGAATATTTCTGTCTTCACTTTGAGGGTCCCAGTTAATCTGGACATCTCTCTGCTTACCCTCTCTGCAACTGCCCGCACTGACTGGATGCTGGTCCCATACAGATTATCGTTGAACTGGCCCGCCTCAATGAATTTGTTGTCCTGAATATCCTTTTCCATTTGTTCTCGGGACACCACAAAGTGGTAGTCCTGTCCATCCACCTCATTATCACGCCGAGGCCGGGTGGTATCTGAAAAAAGAAAGGAAATGCTATGCTACCAAAGGGCAATGATCTGTGCTGGGCCACTAAAGCTCACTTGGTTCTCTCATCTGGGAGAGTCACAAGGCCACCCCAATATTGTTCCAACTGAGTGAGAAGAAAAAGGTCAAGAAGTCTGTCTTGTCTATTTTTCTTCTGACTTCCAGTTCTCACACAGTGGAGACTATTTGTTTTAGCATAAACTAGACCAAAAAGGTGGAGCAGAGGGTATGGAGCTTGGCATGGGAATCAGTAAACCTAATAAATGGTTCATTGAGTCACAGAAAAAAAAAATTACATTTTTTTTTTTTGGCTGGGCTACCTCATTCATCTAATCATTCCTGACCATTGCCAAACTTCTCTCCAGGGCAGAGAGCAGCCAAGCCAAGAGTGTCTTAGTCCTCCCAACTCCATCAATTCTTGGAGAATATATTTCTGCCTATGCTCTTCCTGACTATCAAATGAATCCTGTTCCCAAGAACCCTAGAATCTGATCCCAGAGCAGCAATTTCCAGGCCCCCAGCCTCCGCTTCTTTTGGGCCTGCCTGGGCTCTTACGTGGCACACAGGATCCAAATTTATGTGGAAACTCAGAGATCAGGTCATCATTGACTCGGTCTTTCATTGGACCCAAGATGATCACAGGCCTTGCGTAGTGAACTAGGAAGGAAGAACATTGAGACAGTGAACAGAAGGCCCACAAGGAATCCAGTCCACTGCTAAGTCTGACTAGAACACAGCAGCTCTGGAGCTACCA
Source organism: Marmota marmota marmota (assembly GCF_001458135.2). Lineage (NCBI taxonomy): Eukaryota > Metazoa > Chordata > Mammalia > Rodentia > Sciuridae > Marmota > Marmota marmota. Next base: position 7,579 of record NW_026000269.1, read on the forward strand.
GAGTAAAAACTAAAAAGACATCAACAAGCCGTTAGTTTGAGAATATCTTTTTTTTTTTTTTTTT
>NW_026000270.1:0-7146 GCF_001458135.2 Marmota marmota marmota
TTTTTTTTTTTTTTTTTTTTTGTGATACTGGGGATTGACCCCAGAGCTTTGTGCACAGTAGGCAAACACTCTGCCTCTGAGCTATATGCCCATCCCTCTTAAGTCATTTTCACTGGGGCATGGTACATCCAAAAGGAAAAACAAAAATAAACAAACAAACTAACATACTAAGCTTACTTGTCTTTGAAATCCTGTCCTAGTTAGTGTTCTGTTGGCACATGCCAATGAATGACTTTATTGAGAATCTTTGACATCAGATGATGCTTGTTTATGAATCTGCTTAGTACTTTGACTATTTGTATTGCCTAACTAAATAAATATTGTTGGTAAAGTACATACTGTATTTGTAAAATGTAAAATGATTTGCAGACTTTTCTGTTTTTAAAATACAAGTATATTCATTGCACTTTGGAAGAATGTATTATGAAATAAAAGTAAGACACTAGAAGCCAGACTAGAGTTAGAAGACTTGAGTTCAAATAATGGCTTCCAAATGTACAAACATGTAGTCATGGAAAATTCATTTACTAAAGCTCTTTCCTCATTTGTAAAATGGGAATAATAATAAATCATCTTATTTGTTTTGCAGTATATAAATTTATTTTCCTCATACTTTACAATCAGGGCTTCCATTTTTGGATACCCCCATTGTAGTTTTCTGACCTAGAGTATTGCCTGCACAATAAAAGGACTTCTATATCATGAAAGGGTTAATTTAATTTCATAACATGAAATATTTGGAAGGAAAGTTAGGTGGAATTTTGAGTAAGCTTTTTAAATCCTTATTATAATAATTTTTTAAATTGATGATGCCATTTGATAGTCTTATGAACCAGCAATTCTCTAACTTTGGAAAGCATTACATTCTGCAGGGGAGCTTGCTAAAATAAGGTACATTATTAAGATTCACCCAAGACTCAGTGGTTTGGTGTTGGAGAATTATTGCTACAATCTTCACTTAAATCATTAAAAAACCAAGAAGCAAAGAAGTAAAGTAAAATGTCTCATCCAAACATGAAGACATGTGAGTTCCCCGTTCTGATTCTATTCTTTTACACCCTAGGCCCATTTCTATTGCTAAAAAGACAAGATATAGATTGGGTAGCATTCTCATGCTTCCTAGAACAGAGATCCATTGTTATCAGGTTCTATAGTCTTTACATTCTAATCTGTCTGTGTGATTCAACTTATTTATATTGCTTTGACACTGGTGCCAGGATCATTTTAGTGGATGCATTCCATTCACATATTGTTAATTTTTTATTAATATATCTGATGTGGATGCACTGATTTGTGCCTAGCTAATTTTGCTCAACATAGTTTTGGGATTCATCTATGTGGCTGTATGTACAAGCAGTTTATTCCTTTTTATTGCTGAGTAGTATTGTATGAATATGCTACAGTATATTTATGAATTCTTCTATTGATGACAGATAGATTATTTCTAGCATTGAGCTATTATGAAGAAAATTTCTATGAATATTTAAAAAACTAATGTGGCTACAGAATTGACTGTGTGATGCTAAAATATATATGAACACTAAAAATAGATTCTGCTGGGCATGGAGGCACATTCTTCTTATCCCAGTGACTTGGGTGGCTGAGACAAGTTCAAGGCCAGCCTCAGCAATTTAGTGAGGTCCTAAGCCACTTAGCAAGACCCTGTCTCAAAATAAAGAATTAAAAAAAGTACTGGGGATGTAGCTCAATCTTAAAGCATCCCTGGGTTATATCATCATCATCATCATAGATTCTTAGACCTTCATTGCCTGTTAGTAAATTTAGATCTGGAATATCCCCCAAAGGCACATGTGTTAAAGGTGTTATCCCCAATGTGGCAATACTTATAGGTCCGGGCTTTGGGGAAGTGATTGGATCACGAAGGCTCTAATTGAATGGCCTATTGAATGGAATATTGGGAGGTGGCGGAGACTGTAGGGGTTAGGGCTAGTTGGAGGAAATAGGTCACTGAAGGCATGTTCTGGGAGAGTATATCTTGTTCTGGCCTCTTTTCTCTCTTCCTCTGCTTCAGGGCTGCCATGAGGGCTTGTACAGACCCCAAAATAATGGATCCAGCTGACCATGGACTGAAACCTCTGAAACAATGAGCCAAAATAAATTTTTTCCTGCTTTAATTTGACTTTTGAAGATATTTTGTCACAGTCACAAAAAACTGACTACCATGCCTATTACAATTCTGATAGAAGACAGTCAATAGCAAATTTTGTATTTTAAAATAAAATGGTTTTCTGGCTGTAAAAAGAATGAGAAAGGGGGGTGGGGTTGTGGCTCAGTGGTGGAGCACTTGCCTACATGTTTAGGACACTGGGTTTGATTCTCAGCACCGCATATAAATAAATAAAGAGAATAAAGGTCCATCAACAACTAAAAATTATATTATAAAAAGAATGAGAAACTAAGGTGAACATTAAGGGCTGTATGTCTGTTGAGATTATTTTTCCATATCATATATTTTCTTTTTTTTCAATTCTTTTTTTTTCTTTTTCCTTCATGATAATAAAATTATCTTAAGTTCCTCCTAAAATTTAGGATGACTCCTTGTCACACATTGTGTTCTCCTATATATTTGCTTCTATTTTTAGACATATCTGTTTCATTTATTTGTATCTTGTTTCCATTATTAAGACATCATCTTTTAATGTGATACCTATTAGCATACTTATAATAAAATATGAACTTCTGAATAAGTTGTCCAAATTAAAAAAAAATAAATAAAAAGAATGAGAAAGATTATGATTTGGTTTTACTAACATAAAAAATCCAATGGACATTGTGGCTGCAAATTTGATATAATAAATTTTGTAATAAATAATTGTGTCTGTAATGGTTGGTTTGTACATCCTAACAAGAAATATACTCATTCATGTTATAGTGTATGTAGCTCTAAGGTAAAAATTTGTACCTAACCATTTCCTATGGCATAATTCTTATTTAAGCTTTATTTTATTCTATTTAATTTTTAATAGTAATCATCTTCATTACTTGGTAGAGTCTCTCTAACTTGGTATTTGCTTTGCATTAAATGAAAAAATTCACAATTCATCCTAGCAGGTTAAGGATTTCAGCATGCCCTCCATAGTACTTTTTCAATGTGGTAATAAATTCATATGATTTATGGTAAAGATGATGACAGTTCCTAATATAGGGTCTGAACATATTATCAAAGTTTCTGATCACAAAGAATAATAACATTTTTTTGAAATTTAGAGTACTTTTGTGGGGTTTTGGTACTAAAATTACTTTGTGCATCTGTAGATTTTATTTATAAAACTACTGGGCAGGCAAAGGGTATTTAGAGGACTTTAAACTCCAACCAGACAATATATTAAAAAAGTGTAGCTTTTATTATCATCACATGGCCATTATAACTGGCACAACTGTTTGTGTTAAGAATGGAAGATCAGGGCTCGTGGATGAAATGTGTCAATTTTGTCATAAAGTTCCTATTTGACTATAAACATCCAACTTTATACCTTTTGTTCTTGATTTTACCTTCTGTAAAATACAGTAATAATATTTAACTACCTCATACAGGATGTTATCTAGCTTAACTTTCCTGTTAATTTTTTTGAGAGTCTCAAATATAAAGGACCATAACAATTATTAGCACTACTCTATTCTGACTAGCATGATATTGGCCAGTTTTAGCATGCTCATATAAGTAAATAGTCTCCTTGTAACTAGTATGTTGCTAATAAACTTTGCCTGTGTCTTTCTCCTGTCTTCCGCTTTCCACTCATGGACTTTAAAGACGGATCTTGCACTTTTTTGATTCAAGTTAAAAGAATTATTCACTTTATTCATATACAAATATTTATTGAACATCTGCTGCATAACAGGAATTGGGGTCAGTGATCAGAGTTTAAGATTAGTACTGTTCCTGTCCCTGATATTCAAGGGTTTAGAAAAATAAATAACAAGTTTCTTCAGCTGAATCCTTCGCTTTAACTTCAGGTACAGTGCCAAAAATAGATGTTGACAGGGCCCATCAAAGCTGGTCATCTCAGGCTATTAATGATTTCTAGTATTTCATAGGAGTGAAGCTTGAGTCACTCACTCTTAGTTTCCATAATTCTTCCATTATCTAACTGTGAGAACTTGGGGAAATCAGCTTGGCTCCTTTGTATCTCAGTTTTTCTCATCTGTAATCTCTAAGACCTCATTTAGTTTTGAGTTTCTGTGATTTCTATCTTCCAGCTATAGGTATGACAACCATTTTTAAAGGTGTAGGATTTTTGTTCCTTTTGAGTAACTTCATTAGATAATCAAGATTGGAAGAGGATGGATGAAGGGTTTCCTATCAATTCTTGAATAAATAACACCTTTCATGGTATGTGCAAAGGGAGATGATGAGCTTGGTGATTCTACTCAGCCCACCACTATTTATACAAATTTGTTTTCTTCCTAGATTACATTTATTTAAATTGGAGGAACAAACCAAATTGGGCTAGACTTTGAAGTTACTGCTATGTGCAGTGCTAAGTTAAGACAGAAATGAACCTTTTTTTTTTTTTTCCCCCCAGAGGGCTTCATGTGATTTACTGTATCTCTGTCATAGGCAGATTTATCTTGCTCAGAATATCCTTATTGTTTGTACTCCTTGGAGTCCTTAGAAAACTCATGCATAATTTCCATCCTACCACAGATAACACAGGCATCCTAAAAGTTTCAATTTAAAATGTGTGTTTTTCTTTCCCTGCTTCATGAGCCAGTGGCAGGAGGATTGGTGGGGGGGAGGAGCAGGCATCCTACCACTTGTGTATCCTAGCCAGCAACTCAGTGCTTTAGGCTATTATTTCAAAATCCAATATATTCAAACTTTGGCCTCTGAGAGCAGTAGGATCAGAACTCAAGAACAATAGAGTATGATAAATACAGAATTTACATTAAGGAAAAAACTATATCCTGTCATTGTGAATGAATATTCAGTAGATGATCTTGGCATTCACAACCTACTATGTGCTTTATATTTTGTGCTTTTCTCAAATATTATTGTGGCATAAAGAAATAATTCAATATATGCTAAGGGTGAGCTCCACTAACATTGTCACATTAATTTAATATGAATCCCTTTTGAACCCTTCATAATTGCTGCCATGATAAATAGTGCATCCCAGTGAAAATGCTTTGCATAGAGCCACCCAAAATTTGGCTAAATGGAGTAACACAGCTCTTGATATTCCTAGTTTTATTTTTCTTCACAATATTGGTTCATTTGTGAACATAAAAGAATCTTTAACCTGTCCAGTTTGTTCAAAATTCTGATTACTATCTACATTTTTCTTTTTTAAAAAATATTTTTTTTAGTTGTACTTGGACACAATAACTTTAATTTTTATTTTTATGTGGTGCTGAGGATTGAACGCAGCACCCTGCACGTGCTTTACCACTGAGCTACAATCCCAATCCCTTCTTTTTATTTTTTAATTTGTTCTAATTAGTTATACATGATAGTAGAATGCATTTTGACACATTGTACACAAATAGAGCACAACTTCTTCCTCTTACTGAACATGGAGCAGAGTCACACTGGTAGTGTAATCATACATGTACTTAGTATAAATTTTTGCTTGTTTGTATATAAGAATAATAATTTAAAAATCTTTTAACCTTGTGATCACTTAACTAAAAAAAATTCTCAACAAATGAATGAATTAGTTTATTTATTTATTATTGTTGTTCTATGGCCTGGTTTCTGCAAACTTTTGTTAAATGTTTGATAGAGAATTAAACTAAAATAAAAGAAAGACAAGAAAGACTGACATCAGCTGAAAAGTTCTTTTTTTTTTTTTTTGCTGACTTTTAGTTAACAAAGCTCTAAATGGCTACTAGTCTTCCACCTGCAATCAAGTGTAATAAACCTGCACTACAGAAGTCAAATTCTAGGGGAAAAAAAGTTAGAAGCTCACACTTACACCATAAAACCTTCTTTATTGCAACCATCAGTCTTCTAAGATATGCCCCACAATGGGATTTGGTAAAGCCATTACAAGGTGCTGTATGAGTTCCATTTGCCTACAGTAAATAGAATGTCAGAAGTGTCAGGGGGAAATAAATATCGGGCTGGTTAAAAGGGAGCAGAGATAGCTCAAAGCATCATTGAGAGGATTGATTTATCTGGCATGCTGTAATGACTGCAGATGTGGATCTGTTATTCTAGATGAGCAATGAATTTGATGAGCTGATAACACAGGGCCAGAGAGGCCTGGTTTTAATTACTGATGAGGAATTTATTTGTGAAGCACTGTGATTTACTGAGGGTTTGTTCTGTTATTGACAGGTGACCTTGGGGCTTTTCTCTTCTGATGAATTCCAAAAAAGGGGGCTTTTAAAAGAAATAATCAAACAAAAAGTATTTTATCTTTACTTTGAATACAATGAAGTCATTTGAGATACATGGGTGGGGTGGAAGCTGCATTCTTGCTTATATGAAAAGTTTGCTGCTCCAGTTATTTGCTGCTGATAAATTACAGTTGATTTGTACTACTAGGTACATTTTATATTTTTTCCTCTTAGGCAAGTCTTAATTCTGTGACTAGACACTGACATTTATTAGTGAGTTTTGTTCTGTCAATAGTATAAACTGTTGAAGCAGAACTGTATGGAAATTTAACATTCCACACAAATCTAACATTGCTCCTTCATTAAATAATTCTAATTTGTATAATATGAATTGGAAGTCAGAGGGGGAGTTTATGGCTCTGATACAGTTCTTATAGTTAACAGTGTTACCTTTTATAAAGATACAGAAAATCCAAATCAAAGAAAGGAAGGTCAAGAAAATAACCATCATTTATATTCATTTTATTAACTCCCTTTCTTAAGGTTAGGAATTGGCTTCAAGTTAATAAATAACTAATTTGGGTTTTTGTAGTGACATTTGTATAACTTTTACCTTGGCAGAGTCTAATTGTTATGACAATTCTCTGTTGTTGTTTTTTAATTAAAATATGGTACTTTTAGGATTTTATAAAATATATAAATTCAAAAGTTTGAGCTCCAAGGATTGCTTGTCTATTTTCTTTTTATTTCAATTAGGAGTTTACCTAAGTGATTCAAACTTTTATGGCATACACAGTAATTTCTGTATGTGTATCCTGTTAGAGTTGATGGCAAAAAACATTG
>NW_026000271.1:0-7116 GCF_001458135.2 Marmota marmota marmota
ATGGGAAAGGCAGCGGAGCACAACAGACACTAGTATGGCAATATGTAAATCAATGGATGTGTAACTGATGTGATTCTGCAATCTGTGTATGGGGTGAAGGTGGGAGTTCATAACCCACTTGAATCAAAGTGTGGAATATGATATGTCAAGAAATTTGTAATGTTTTGAACAACCAACAATAAAAAATTAAAAAAAAAAGGTGTCCACCGAAAACTGAAAAATAAATATTAAAAAATTAAAAAAAAAAGAATTGTGATGCATTCTGCTGTCATGTATTTAAAAAATAAAAGCAATTAAAAAAGAATATTCTCAGCTTGTTCAAATCGCTGCTTCCAAATTAGGGGAAAACAACGTAGCCAAGACTATCAGACATAAACATAATGGACCTAGAAAAATCTGTGCCCATGGGTGCAACCTAGGAGACATAATTCAAACCCTCCCCCAAACTCTCCTCTCCCAGCAATAACTTGGTGCCAGAGAAGATAGTCAAGGAGTCAAAGATCACCTCTGATACTGAAAGAGAACCATCAGAGCATAACTGGCCTGGATTGGGCACATTTGCCATATCCTGCTGTCATATGCTCCAACTTGTTCACTCCCAGCTCTCCAAGCTGATCCCCTACACAGCTGCTTGCAAAATAAGTCCATAGGAACAAATGTTCTCATAGTCCCTGGCTTTGCAGAAAAACAAGACTGTCTTTCTGTGGATGAGACAGTTAATAGTGTTAGTTCATCACCCTATAGGGCACAGAAACATGACACACACATTTTCCTAGGACAAAGACTGGCAATCTCTTTGACCCTGGCTGTCACTATAGGGTTACTAGACGTCTCTATGCCAAAGGTTGGGGGCACAGTGAAGAAAATCTGGGAGAAAAAGGAGAGACTCAATAAGAATGGCTGAGGAGGACTGATAAAAAAAAAATCACTCTTTAAACTGACACCCCAAATCCTCCTTTCCAGTAATCCTAAGCAGGTTATTTTTATCCCTAGTCCCTAAAGGTCAGGAATAGGGTTGACCTTGTTTCTAGAGAGAACAAGTGGCCACCTGCAGGGTAGGAATCATGACACTCTGGGAAAGGCTCCCACAGGCTCTGCCAATTTGCCAGAAATTGACAGCATTAGTTATGCCTATGAGTTACAGAATTGAAATATCTATTAAATTGCAAATATGCTAGCTGAGAAGGAAAATTTTGGGCTCTTTTCAGTCACAGATTCCTATACTTATTGAGATATTAGATTAGCTCCAGAAGAAAACAAAGATCTGAGAAAATGGGTTACAAAGAAGACAGGACATTAGAATATTTAAAATAGGTGAATAAGGGAAAGAGATACCATTGAGGGAAGGTTTGGTACACTGCAATGGCCAGAGTAACACAGGAAAGGAAAAGGAGGCCTAGGAGGAAAGGTAATGAAGCTTCTGCGAGCCAGTTTAGTCCTGAGATTTTTGCACCTGCAAGCGTGCAAAAGAACAGTCAATTATGAAATGCACAGTAAGTCATGTGAAAAGTTCTCTTAATGCAGCCAAGTACTATTGACTGCTGAGGTCTTTTTTTATTAAGTCACAAAAAAGGTACAAACGAGATCCATTTTCATGTGATAATCAGGATACAGACATTCAGATCATGTTAACTGGCTCAGCTCAGAGAGTACATGGAGGAGAAAGAACATATGCCAATGATTTGTTTCTTTCTGTGCTTCACATCACACTGCTTCAGAGCAACTTTAAGGTGGATGCTTTCTTGGCCAAGCTCTTTATTTTTCTGGAACATTTGAGACCAACTTGCTTCATCATCTAAATCGCCCATCTCTGTAAGGTGATCAATTTGTCAATAGCCCTCCTGTAGTCTTACATCGATAAATTGTGCTCTTCACTCTCTACTTGGATCGACCAGTCTATTGGATGGTGTGATTACGATAGCTTCCCAGTGCTGTTCTCAGTTTGTGTATTAACTTCTCTCTAGGCTACTTCAGGGTTTTACATTTTTTCCCTACTCACTACTGAAGATGGAAATAGTGCAGCTGATTCTGAGCAAGCCACACAGTCAGTCGCTTGTTTAAATGTCCTACTGAAACAAATATTTTAAGGAAAATGCCACAAACAGGCCCAAATTGATTTAGCTCACAAGCATGCTTTATTTGGTCCATAGAGTGCTTTACGATCCAGGGATTTTCACATAAAAACCAGATTTCCACATCTCCTCAAAATTAGAGACCTGGCAATATTGGATTCTTAGTCTCACCTGGCAGCAATCAGTTAGGGCTGAATGGGTGCAGCCAGCATACTCCAATTTGCCACTCCCTATTGCCTGGAACACCTGGTCTACACCACTCATATACATGACCTACCTGGCTGCTAGAAACATTTGAATATTGAGTAGGGAACTCCGCCATCCAAATGCTTTTCCTATTAAATTAACAATTATTCTTAAAGACAAAGCAACTGATTGACATACTAACATTTTAGATTAAAGGTTATTTTAGGGACCCTTATACCTGAGCTCGGGACTCACCAACTTTCAATCCTTCCAGGGTTGTATCTCTTCTTTTGACCCAGCACCCAGGATTAAGGGACTTTAGAGAGAATAAAAGGCGGGGGGTAAGGTAAGAAAAGCATGTACTAAGATTCAGGATATGGTGGTTCTAGTTCTAGCCATACTATTTAACACCTGCCATCCCAGGACAAATGTTTTTAAATTTCTCCAAGCCATAGTTTACACTTTTAAAAATTTCTATTGCTACTACTATTACTACTAGTAGTACTACTAATGATAATAATATCACCTTTGCTGCTAACTCCATAAAGTGCTTGTGAGCAACAGAATGTAAAATGATTTTAAATTCATTTGTAAATTTATGTTCATTCAACAGGAGTGGAATGATTCAAAATTATAAATTGTTCTACAAACACAAAGCTGTCTTATTGGTACCCAACTAAAGCACTCACCAATCAAATAAACACCCTTCCAGACAAAGCTACAAATAATAATTTTTGGAAACCTGCTATATACTCAGAACTTGGGAACAAAGAAAAGAAATGATCAACAAATGCCATCCTTTAAGGCTTGTTAGGAAAATAAGACAAACAATGAAACATACTAATTATAGTTGTGATATAAAGTAAGTGTCCAATAAATATTTTATTGAAACCATGAAGTTACAGGCATTAGTAGGATCCCAATAAATTACGTACTCACTTAGCTATTCACTTAGCTTTCTTGATGTTTATTCTGTGGAAACAGCATCCTCAAATGCTCTCAAGGGGAAAAATGTGTTATATGGTCATACAAGTTTAGGAAATGTCCTAAAATGCATGCCATTTCACTTTGGTAAATTAATAAATATTAGAATATTATAAGCAATAAGCTTCCTTGGGATGACTTGCAAAAATAAAATTGTTTGAATTTCATCTAGCAAATAAACAAATGGTTATAGCCTCTTTTTTCTTCTCCCCTCTCATTTTTCCTCCCCTCCCCTCCCCTCCCCTCCTCTCCTCTCCTCTCCTGGAAATCTCTTAAAAATTTTGTTAATCTCCCTCAGAATTTGAGTTCCACAGAACACTGTTCCCTTGAATAAATTTAATATTTTTACAGGTTCCCAGGGGATCATTCTTCCATCTCCCTACTGTCTGCTTTCCGAACCACATTAAAAAACTTGGATCCTGAATTACTTATTGCACATAGCAGGCACTGATTTATGTGCAAACAGATCTTTACCAACTGAACCATACTGTTTAACTAGATGCTTCTCCATTGCTTCACTTACCCTAGTTCAGTATCACTATCATAACTTCAGTAAACCTATTTGAGTCTATTTTTTCCTCAATATGAAATGTCAAATTAATAGGGAATGAGGCACTAAAACATGAAATCTGGCAAATTCCGTCTTTCATGCATTTTTGTTTTTCCTTCTTACTTCTCTGGCATTAACCTCAGTTCTGATTCGATTCTGCTTTTCATTCCTAAAGATTTTAACTGAGGCCACGAATGGCAGTATATGCCTGTAATTCCAGCAACTCATGAGCCTGAGGGAATAGGATCACAAGTTCAAGACCAGCCTCAGCAATTTAGTGAGGCCCTAAGCAACTTTAAAAAGAGCTGGGGATGTGCCTCAGTGGTTAAATACCACTTGGTTCAATCACTGGTACCAAAACAAAAAGATTAAGAGCTAAGGACTAAGCTAAAATTTCAAGTGTACCCTATGAGGGGTGTTTAAGCTCTAATACAGAATTATTAAAAACCAAATGGTACATGTTCTAAAAGGAATATTTCAGTGGAAAGATGTGTGACAAATATTTTGGTATTTATTCTCAAGATAGGCAATGTATGTTTAGTGAATGAAATCATATGACTTGTTCTTTGTGATGGTAAAAATTTATATTTAAGAGTCAGAAAGACCTAGATTCATATCTGTACTCTTATAATTATAAAGCACATAGCCCTGGGCACAGCATATCTCACAAGTTTTAGTTTCTTCTTCTGTAAAATGGGGACAATAATAATAACCACTGTCTTATGGTTGTTGTGAATATTAAATGAGAAAATGAATGAAAAACCCTAAGCACAATGTATACCACATAGTGAGCTCTAAAAAGAGGCATTAACTGTCTGGGTCCCCCGGTCATGATTATTATATAATTGTTGGCTTAAAGACCACTTCCCCTGTTGTATTATCCTTAATCAAAATACCAAATTTCATTTATTCCACCAACTCTCAACCATATCACTACATTCCATGTTTTTTCTCACCCCAGTGTCTCAGCATTAACAGCAGAGGCATAAAGGAACTAAGTGTAAGGACCACAAACACCATGATCACCAACATGAATGTGAAATTTATCCCTGTGTGTATATTGCTACCATTTTCCACACCAGAGGAAGTTTATTCTAACAATGCAGTCTAAATGAAACCTGCAACAATGCACCACTGTTAAACTTTGCAAAGTGGAGTTTAAAAGCACTTGCTGAAGTCATGCATTTGAACATCTTCACCACAGACTGATCCCAAATTCTACTTTGCAGTTTTACCAAGTTCTGCACATCTAGAATGCTATGCTACCACTGCTTTACAGTGACCAAGCATCGAATCTTTGAAGTATATCCATAAAAGAAACCCTCTAGTCATAGCATTCAGACACCAATGTTTATGGGATTACTCCCAATATGTGAAAAAACTCCAATCAGGAACTCTAGAGATATCTACAACAATCCAGAGGAAAGGTGTTATTTGCATATTCACTAGATAACAGGTTATTGGGATTTTTTTTTTCTAAGTAGCCAATGCTCATTTCTAAAAAGCTTCATAAAAGCATGAATTTGTGAAAGATTTGTCATGTGAACTGTGAATTACCTTCCAGATAAAGTTAATTAGTGATGGCTTCCTGCATTTATTCATTTTTTAACATCCGCATAATTTATGTGTACCACTGACCTTCTCAAGGCTGACCTTGTCCTGTAATCCCAGGAGACCCTATTCCATTACCCTGCTCATGTTCTCCCACTCCTTTCCTCCTCCTTCCATTATCACCTGCTCTACATTTTCACATTGTTTTAACCAATTCCCCTGTCTTTCTTTATCACTTTAACTAGCCCTCTGCACAAATTCAATGTGAGAATACAGGGGAAATCTATAAAATAGCAAATAGTTACCTAAAATATGCCATGGGATATAAAGCTGCCGGCTGTATTCATCATTGGCAAATGACCTAAACAAGTCTATTTATTCTTATAGCCTCCCTGTTCATCTGCAGCTTCCAAAACTATAAAAAGAAATTTCCACAATAACATCACACAGGTATACTAAGATTTATATAACCAAAGTATTCCAGACAAGTTGCATTTAAAGCAAATCCTATTTAAATGTAGTAAAAAGGTAACTGTTTAAAAGGAGATACTGTAGCATATTATTTTATATGAATGAATAATTTCATAAAGCACATTGTTACCTTCTAACTTAACAGTTTTGAATACCTGAATCTTTTTATAATTGATCTACTTAAAATAAATATCAACTATAAACTTTAAGAGAACACTTGTTTTACTATAGACATATTTCTCAGAAATATCAATTTTAAGAGAACAGCCAGAAAATAACTTTTTTAAAAAAAAAACCTTTAAAAATCTGAAAATCTTGTAAAGCTTGTATATTTTCAATACTCCATATTATAGAATGTCATATTATTCAATTTTATAATTAAAAGGTCCCATTAATTTCACATTGAAATTCTTACCCTATGCCTGTATACTCCTAAACTCAAAATAAGTTAATGTTTCTCTTTAAATAATCCCAGCTTTATATTCTGAATTATGAGAGGACAATCTGTTTAATTTTGTTTTCATAATACTCAGCATACAAAGCCAGTATAGCATACATTGCAAAAAGAATCAGCTTTCACACAGCAACCTCTTGAGCTTCCATTTCAAGAAACCATTTTGTTTGTACATGAAGCATAACATTTAAACTATTAATATCTAAACTTCATATTTCTCACGTGAATCAACATTGACCCAAAGATAATGACTTAAATTTGAATTTTTCTTATATCTAGTTCATTGCTTAGCATGTAATATATACTTAGTATATTTTTTATTTGAATGGTAAATAAATGACTTTTCATTGATTGAGGTTGCTTTACCCACATAATCCCTTGACATGTTTCCTGTGGTTACCAATGACCATGATATTCATGATAGCTTTTAGAAGTTTAAGGGATACAATTTGGGGTCTATGGAAATATGATTGTTTTATGTGTGTGAACCAACATGCTTACAAGAAATCAAAAGCACCATTCTTTCTTCTAGTGTTTCTCAAAGAATAACTCTTAGAAAGCATATACCCAAATGCCTGGACAAAAAGGTAAGTAAATTCTTTATCTTATTGATGTACTAAACAAGAATCAGAGAGAAAGACATGGGGATCTGTATTTGAAGATTTTTCTCCTCATCCTTCCTGGGTCTCTCCACATGATTCTGATGTACACTAAATTTTGTGAACCTTCTGGGCACAGTGACACATGACTGTCATCCCAGAAACTCAGAAGGCTTAGGTAGGAGGATTAAAAGTTTGAGGTCATCCTGGGCAAATTAGCAAGACCCTGTCTCTTTTTTTTTTTTTTAA
>NW_026000272.1:0-18326 GCF_001458135.2 Marmota marmota marmota
ACAGCACCTAGCTAACCTTAAGTGCCTAGGGGTCTTCTTCCATAGTAACAATTTTTTGCCTCACTTAAAAATTTCCTGTCATTTTTTTATAGGGAGGATGTACAAAAGATGTTACGGGAAGTTAGAGGTATGTTTTGGAAGATATTTTTGCTTAAAAAAATTGTGTTCAACTGTACAACTGTTAGTGTAGGATTTACTAAACACTGGCCTTCAGGACTCTGCCTAAAGTCTTTTTTCTCATATACAGAATTTTATGTATTTAATTTAATTTTATGACTTTCTGAAGTTTTTTTGTTTGGAGCACCAATGCTTAAGAGTTCCTCTGAAATAGCTGTTAGTATTTTTAGTTTAGTGAATCATGTAGTAGAAAATTGAAGACTACTTTTTTGTTTGTTTGTTTGGTACCAGGTATTGAACTCAGGGGTGCTTAACCACTGAGTCACATTCCCAGGCCTTTTTTGTACTTTATTTAAAGACAGAGTCTCACTGAGTTGCTTAGGGCCTCACTAAGTTACTGAGACTGGCTTTGAACTTGTAATCTTCCTGTCTCAGCCTCCTGAGCCTCTAGGAATACAGGTATATGCTACCACGCCCAGCAGAAAATTGAAGACAATTTTATACCTAGTGAGAAATGTATGATTGTATCCAAAAACTCAAAAATTTTCCATTTGCTTGTTAATTGTCAGCCACACTGTTTTAGATGTATTGGCACAGGTTTATGATCCCAGCAACTCAGGTAGCCAAGGTAGGAAGATGGCAAGTTCAAGTCCAGCCTCATCAACTTACTGAGATCCAGTTTCAAAATAAGATTTAAAAAAAGGACTGGGGATGTAACTCAGTAGTAAAACACCCCTGGGCAATCCCCAGTACCATAAATAAACAAGCAAACAAACACACTGAATAAATTTCTTTTGTTTCTATATACTGTAAAGTCTATAATGTTAACAGCGTATTTATCAACTTTTGGCTCTGCTATAGAGATAATTCATACAAAGGATTATGTTTTGAAAGCTTTGGTTTATTTGGTGCTAAAAGTGCTTGTATTGTGAGGTGTGCAATTAATTATTTGTTATAGATGGACACCATGAGTATTGATAAATAGCTATTGGTAGTAGATCTTGATGTAAAGTCATATCCTTAGTACTGTATTACTTTCTAGTTGTAATATTTTATGAGAAACACTGCAGTTACAAATAAACATCTTTTACAACATCCATGAAAATATTTAAAAAGTGCTCTTATGTATATTCATTTACTTATGTAAACCTGAAATTCTTATAACCATGAACACTGTCTCTTAGTAAAATATAATTAAAAGCATCACCCACTGCATGATTTATAAATATTTTTTATTACAGTATATTTATTTCTCACTCTTTGACAGACTTTTTAAGTAAAGTACTTTTGTGTATTTTATGAAATGAACTCTAACAATATTCCATCCTAGGAGTGTCCTTTGAATTAGAGGACATTTAATAAATTATAAAATTTGACTCATTAACTGCTTCTCAAGAGGAAATTAAATTCTTTTTTATGCTTCTTTGTATACATTTTTAAAAAGTATAAATTATTTTGACTATTAGAATTTTTATCTAATTTAAAAGGTGACCTGCAGTTTGATAAATGAGAATTGTATTACTATTACCTAAATATGTTCATATAATATAAGTGAGCAAATCTTGTTTTTAAATGATGTCTGTTTTATAAATTTTAAATGTCTTTCCAATATTGCTGAATCAACATTTCCCATATGGGTACGAATATATGGGACCAAAGTAATTTTCAATAGCCACTTAATGAAAATTTATTTTATATATAGCTGACATCACACAAGCTCTTCTTGCTAGAAGAAAATGGTTTGAAATGAATACAGATGCTTCTCTCAAAATTATTAATGAAAATATTGAGCATATTCGCAAAATACAACAAGAGCAAAGGTAAAGTTTTGTTTTGTTTTTGGAATCACAATACTGGTATATGTGTGTGTGTGTATACATATAACTATTCATGCATAAATCTTTGCACTCCAATTATCACCATGCATTTATTAGAATCTCCAATTAAAAATGTGTTTTGTAGCTGGGTGTGGTGGCGCACACCTATAATCCCAGCAAATTGGGAGACTGAGGCAGAAGGATTGAAACTTCAAGGCCAGCCTGAGAAATTTATTAAGACTCTCTCTTAAAATAAAAAGGGCGGGGGTGTGGCTCAGTGGTAGAGGGCCTCTGGGTTCAATCCCTGATATGACAACGTATTTTGCTTGATTTTCTCTAAACAGATAATTTTCGAACCTTAGTTTCACAGTACTGAAGTATATTACCTAGAAGAAAATAAGATTACCTCTTTTGCCTTTGAGATAATAGTATTTTCCCTATAAAGTTGATTTATGTACATTTATTATAATATGTTAACTGAATATAAGACAAATGTCCAATCATCAATCCTGGGAGTGTTAAGAGTATTCAGTTATATAGAAAAGGTAATTCATATTGCAAATAATTTATGTTTTTAGCTGAATCTCATTCTCTGCTCTTTTTGCAAAATTAATTGTGGCAATATGGAGAAATAGTTAAGAGAAATATTCCTGTCTGGAAGTGTTACACAGTGAATGGATATGTTATCCACATTAAATCTAACTTCTAATGCCAGAATCTATGTTATTTAGTAAGAGGAATTGAAAATTAAACTGCTTTTATATCAATTAAGTATTTGTGGAAAATTTATACTGCAGTCCTCAGTTTTCAAGCTGTTAAGCAGGTGAACTAGCTTCTCTAGTAGTCACTTAGGAATAAATATTTTTGTAATGAGAGTAAATCATTTTGCTTTTCTCTTTCTCATGAGAAGATTTTAGCTACTTTTATTTTCCTTTCATGGTATAAATTATGTGAAATTATGTCAACCATTTTTGTTTTGAATATATTTTTCATACCTTTATGCAGTATGACCATGTTCATTATTATGTTTTACAGGCAGAATCTTCATTATAAATATTCTCAGCAATTTCTGCCTTTGTTTCAACAGTGGTACATAGAAGTACAGAAAGCTGAGGACCAAGAAGAAAAACTAGCTGTTGGTATCAGGCTTAGCTTTATGATTAATCTATTATATCAAAATCTCAAGTAGCAACAGTTCATGCAAAAATTCAGGAGAGAAGGTAGAGGACTTAAGGCTAGCTGGGCAAAGGTGGATGGAAGATGTGGTGATGGGAGACAGGACTTCCTGTTGGGATTGCTTGTGTTTCTTCAGAGAAGTGGTGAGGTCATCATCTGGGACTAAGGATGGGGAGCAGATGCTGCTTTCAGGACAAAAGAGAAGGCAGGGAATTGTTTCTCGAGAGTGGTTCTGTAGACAGACAAGAGAAATAGAAATGCCAAGAGGCGATAGGGTTCAACTTAAGTTCATAACATAGAGATCATGACTTTACAGCGGGAGCAGGCAGCTTGGCTTGGCAGAACATGTAGAGAGTTGGATTTGAGAGGTTTGGGTTTATCCAAGTACATTGATGAAAGGAGAAGGGGTCACAGTGTATAGGCAATGATGGGTGTCTGATGACTGACTATAGAATGTCCTCTGGGACTGAGAAAAGTGAGGACATGGGGACAGCATATTAGACAGTGAAAAGTGCTCCATTCGAGGGAATTTA
The DNA here is from genome assembly GCF_001458135.2 of Marmota marmota marmota. Taxonomy (NCBI): domain Eukaryota; kingdom Metazoa; phylum Chordata; class Mammalia; order Rodentia; family Sciuridae; genus Marmota; species Marmota marmota. The sequence goes on from NW_026000272.1 coordinate 3,644, forward strand.
GGTCTTTTAAGACTACTGAGCCACAATATTGAAGAGAGTGACTTACAAAGGTAGGGAAGTGGCTGAATGTTGTAAAAATGGAGATATGGTGCAGTACAGTGGTCAGGAGCCTGGACTCTGGAATCAGACTGTTTGGGATCCAAAAGTATTTCAGCTAGCTACTCACTATGAAACCACCAGCAAATTATTTATATCTGCGCTCTGTTTTCTTTTTAGTGAAAGAGGACACACTAAGAGTATCTACCTCACGAAGTTGTTTTGAGTAGTAAATGGGTTCTTTTTTGATGAGTTAGTTTAAAATGCTTCAAAACAGTGTTTTAACATAAGTTTCCTATATATCTTTGCTATTGTTTGTATTATGTAATTCTGCAGTTATTGAGCATGAAAAATCTAGAGTTTGACTCTGGGAGTGGCAAGTAGGGAACAGTATGAAATTATTATTGGAGAGTGGGTCAAGGAATAGAGAGGCTTGCATCACTGGAAGTTCCAGCCCTGTGTATATTGAAATGAGCAGGAATTAGTATTATTTTTGAATATTGGATAAGAAGAAATATTCCCTACTTAATTTCTGCTAGGTAGGACTTTAGATTTTATCTGCTTGTGGTAAACAGATTATTAGAAGGGTCATCTGTTGAATTTGAAATCAATAATTAATACATTTATTTGAATATTGGTAAGAAAATGTCCTATTCAATGAGTGATACAAAAGATGATTATATTATTTTGTTTGGGTTTATTGGAGTTAAAATGCAATTATTTAAAATTGGATATAAACATTAAAACAAATTAACAGTTATTAATTTAAAGTGTATTTCTTTCAACTAAGATTTATAGATTTGTTTTTTAAATGTTAAATTTTATTCAAATTTTATCACTTTATTTTATCTTTTTAGAATATGTTTCAAGAGCAAAGAAAGCTTTTTCTTCAATCTAGAATTATTCAGCGTGAGAAAGTTAAATTAAAAATTTGTACGAGCAATTGCTAAAGGTCTGTTGTGTTGTACTTGGTAAACAATACATTCTCATCAAATACAATATATATGTAGAATTACAAGACTGATTGGTTCTTTCTGAATTTATGGTGAAGCAGTTTGATTATGTGTTTAAAAATTGTTAATCATACTCTATCTCAAATTTATTTTTCTAGAATTACCATAATTTTTACATGAACTTTTAATTTTAGAAACCATTAATAGTTGTGAGAGTTATTTAAAACAGAAGTAAAATTGGGAATTTTACCTAGAAATATACATTTTGTCCATAACATTGATGCTTTATTAACACTATAATGATGTTTTTATGTTCAAATTGATAATATATAGTGAAGAGCAGCAAGTCGATAAATCATTTCTACTTTTCTTTTACTTGTCTTCTATGGACAGCTTTCATTAAATAGGAAGTAGGCAAATATAACTACTCAGTAACTCTTTCACTTTCTAGTGTAGTTCATAAGTGTTCTATGGCATATTTATTTATAGAATTATTAATGAGTAAGAATGGTTTTATGTTCCAACTTATGATTACCAGGATGAAAAAACAAGTGGAAGATCAACCCTTTGTAAATTGGCAATGTTCTTCTGTCATATTTGCGCATCAGCTAATTTTCCTCAATAACATTGACCTCTTATTCATGTAGATGCATATTATTTAGGAGTTAAAAATCCTTTGGGGGGTTCTTTTTAATAGTCCCTTTAAGATGTACATTAAAATGTCACTCTTAACTAATTGAGGTGTTTCAGTAAATAAATTATTCTAAAAATTCTTTCAGGAACTTCAGAGTCATCTGTATACAAAGCACTTATTTAGAAAGAGCTTGCAAGTTGAGAACATGCAGCTCTAATGTTCCTTTAGAACCATTAACAAGTTGGTATGAAGAAGTAAATAGAAAAGTTTTCTTCTAAATGTTATTGATAAATGTTAATAGTTATGGTAGGAACTTTATTATTTAGCCTCCTGAATTTAATTATCCTTCCCATCCAGTTATCAGTAGGTCTTACCCTTACTGTAGTCTTACCCCTGCTGTGGTACCTTTTTTTTCTCCTGTGCTGGGGATTGAACCCAGAGCCTGGCCCATGCTAGTGGACCTTTTATTGCTTTAATTTCTGCTGTTGCTGCCCTAGTTCAGGACTTCATTATTCCTTGCCTATAATATTAAAGTACTCTTTTTCTGAGTTCTCTCTTCTCGATCCATCCTTCAAGATTTTGTAGTATCATCTTCCTAAAACATGGCCCTTCCTTCTTCTAAAACTATCAGTGGCTTCCCCTTCTTAATTCTGTTATTCAGATACCCCATGTGCAGGAACTCACCATTACATTTCCTCATTTTGCTTATGTTCTTCCCCTACAGTATTTTTAACTTCTTTTATTTACCTATTGACATTTTATTATTTTGCCCTCTAAATCTCACTGAACCTTGCTTGTCAGCTACATACCCCAATAAATTCTTCTTCCATACCTATTTTAAAATTTTTATATTATTTCTGTTTAAATGTTTGCTCATATATATGAATACAGAAGAGATTGTAGTCATTTTTTAATTCTCCCACAGCATGTAACCCAGTACTTTTTCCATAGTGTACTGGATGTCACTATTGAATGAATGATAAAGATTTAGAAGGGTCATATGATAGCCTGTTTTATTCTAAGGAAATCATGTTACATGAACTGTTAGTGATAACAAATAAGTCATTACCCTGTTAAGAAGTGTGGCATTTCATAATGCAGGTCTACCAGTCTCTTTCTATGTCTGTTCCATGTTGACAACTGCTCACCAACCCATTTTTGTAAACTAAGTACGTGATTGTTGTTCCTCTCATAAAAATATTCTTCCACTCAGGTCTGACATTTAAAAAATTTCTTGGGGCTGGTGAGGCAGCTCAGTGTGAGCACAAACCTACCATGTTGAAGCCATAGGGTTAGTCCTTGGCACTACAAAAAAAAATAGAAATGTTAAGGGGATATTTATATCTGCATATATTAATTATAATTTCAGTTTGAATTAATAGCAAACTCTCTGAATATCAAAAGTTGTTACTTTTGAAATTTAATTTACACATTTGGAATATGAAATAAGAAGTGGAAGCTTCTAACTGAAGTTGACTTTTTTTGTTTTAGAGTATCAAAGACCTGGAGGAGTATCATGAAAGTCTTGTTATTGGTGAACAAAGTAAAGTGAAAAAAGAAATGGCTGAGTTGCAGGAAAACATTCTTAGGGAGACTGTAAGTAGCTTGTATTTAATATCAAAACCCAAGAATTGATATAAACCTTAGAATATTTTAAATATAGAAATATGTATAACAGCTATCCAAATTTCCTTTTTTGAAATAGCAACAGCAAGAAGTGGCAGTTGTTGAAAAGTCTCTTCACTCTCTGTTATACTGATGGCTCTGAAGAAAAAACTCAAACCTACATTACCTACAGTTAAAAAACTCAAACCTAAGTTACCTAAGTTAAATATAACATTAGTTACAATAATAGACATTCTAATATAATGCAGTACATGTTTGTCATTTTATTAAACACAAGATGCTCACTCTGTTAACTATCAATTGAACCCTAAATGGTTTTGTAAGTAGCAGCAATTACAAAGTTGTACATATCAAACTCCTAGCCCTCTGGCAGTAATGGTGACTTCTTCTCTAATGCTTGCAAGTACATTTTAATAAAGATTATTCACTTTAATATTTGGCCTCAGTGAATCAATATCAGTCCCAAAACATGGACATTTACATTATTTATTCCTTGAGGAAAAAAAGACAAAGTCTATTTTACCTGTGTACCCCTTTGTATTGATTCATTAGCTGACAAAGCCAATTCCAATGCAGATATGATTTCAAAAGAAAATCAACTCTATGGTCTTATAAAATTATTAAACACACTACATCTGTGTTCTTGAAAGAATTAAACTGCTAAAAATGATTCTGTCAACTGAACAAGATACAAAAACATCAGTGCTGAAGTTTGTGCTTATGGTTGTAGCATTTCCACAGAGATGCCCCAATTTCTTTTACTTGGTTTTGCTCTACCCTCAAATCACACTTGTCTTACAATTGATTGAAAGTATTTTATTAACATGTAGTTATACTTAATTATTTGGGGTTTAACCATCTCTTTTAAAGTGATCTAAAGTGCTCTGTTTCTGAAGTTTAATACTCAACAAGCATGTGGAAGTTTAAATGTACATGCATTTAAACACTTGAATCATTAATTCTCATAGCTGTCCTTTTCTCATTCACTTTTTACATTTAGCAACATAAAAATTTCATTTGGAAATATTTTATTTTAAAAACATGAATAACCTGTAATCCCAGTGCTTGGGAGGCTGAAGCAGGAGGATCACAAGTATAAAGTTAGCTTAAGGAATTTAGCAAGGCCCTAAACAAGTTACCAAGGGTCTGTCTCAAAATAAACTATAAAAAAGGCTGTGTATGTGGCTCAGTGGTTAAGTGCCCTTGGGTTCAATTCCTGGTACAAAAGAAAAATGTGAATAAGTCAGATTTATTCTTTTGTTGAGTAACTGAAGTTGCTTTCATTAATCATTCAAAACAAAATGACTCTCATTGGATGGGGCATGCTAGCACATGCCTGTAATCTCAATGACTTGTGAAGCTTAGATGAGAGGATCACAAGTTTGAGGCCAGCCTCAGTAACTGGCAAGACCCTAGGCAACTTAGGGAGGCTGGCTCTCAAAATAAAAATGACTGGGAATGTAGCACAGTGGTAGACTGCCCCTGGTTTCAATTCCCTGTACCAAAAATAAAAAATTATGCCCACTGAGAGGAGAGGAGTGACTTTCTCTCATTTTTCCATGTGCTTTCTATTTTTATTTTCCCTGATATACCCTCTTTCTTCCCAAGTTTTTATTTATTTGGGGCCGGTATCTGGAGATTTAACCCAGGGGCTATTTACCACTGAGCTACATCCCCACCCCTTAGAGCTTTTTGCTAAGTTGATGGGACTGGACTTGAACATTGTGATCCTGCTGTCTCAGCCACTGCAGTCACTAGAATTACAGGCAGGCACTATTGTGCCCCTCCACATTTAAAAAAAAATTCCATATAGACTCTTCCAACTTGCAATGACTTTTATAGGAATAAGTGTGTCCCCTACCATGATCCAATATTTGACATTATGAGGAGAATGTAATTCTGATATTTTACATTTTTATAAAGGAATTTCCTCTGAAGTCAAAGCATGGGCCCCTAAATAAATCTTAAGCACTACTTCAAATTTCTAAGATTCTTTGAGACATTTTTTCATTAGGTATAGATGGAAAGTAGGTATTACAAAGGTCCTTGTGATATTTCTGGTATTCATACAGAGCTATCTAATTTTATTTGAGAATAGAAAGGCAAGTATCAGGATGTAATATAATAGTTGATATTTAGTTCATCTCCTTACTATCACAATGAGTAAAGGCAAACTTAAAGTAGCATTGGTTGATATTCTAAAGGGAAGAAATTTTTTTGCCATCAAAAATTACTAGAGGGATGTGTATAAGAATGTGTGTGTGTGTGTGTGTGTACATGAGATTTTTTTTTTCCGAATAGTTTCAGGTTCATACTAAATGACTTGGAATGTACAAAGATTCCCATATACTTCCTGTCCCATACTTGTAGAACCTTCCCATCAACATTATGCACCAGAGTGACACAGTTGTTAAAATCCATGAGGTTAACACTGACATTATTGTCTTTGGAAGTCCATGGTTTATATTAGAATACACTATTGGTTGCCATATTTTTCAGTAATTAGTTTTCTTACATGACACTTGTGCTATAGCCACTATTTTAGATTTCAAAAAAGGGAGTGAGGGCTGGGGCTGTAGCTCAGTGGCAGAGCACTTGCTTAGCATGTGTGAGACACTGGGTTTGATCCTTGGCACCACATAAAAATAAACAAATAAAATAAAGGCATTCTGTCCATCTACAACTACAAATTTTTTTTTAAAGGGAGTGAGGGGCTGGGGTTGTGGCTCAGCAGTAGAGCACTCGCCTGGCACATGCAAGGCACTGGGTTCCATCCTCAGCACCACATAAAAATAAATAAATTAAATAAAGGTATTGTGTTCATCTACAACTAAAAATATTATTTTAAAAGGATGTGAGTATTTTGTTCATTTTTGTGATGGAATTTTAACTCAGCATCGGGAAGAAGTTGTTTTAATTAATAAATATAAATACTTGTTTTTTTTTCTCCCAGAAACAGTAAGACAGTTGTTCTTTACTAAGTACAAATTATAAAAAATTTATTGTCAGCCTTTTTAAAATTCTAGTTGTTAGAATAATTTACATACTTTATTTTGTTCCATAATAATCACCTTTGAAAATAACTAATATCAAGAAAGTTGTGTCTTCTAATACCATTTGACTCAGTCAACATTTGCAGTAGTAGAAGACTTGCACTCATGAAATATGATCCCACATTTCTATTCATGGTGAACAGTTTAACCCTCAAGAGGATTAAAATCCCTTAGGTCCTGAATTGTTATATAATCCTTCAGCAACAAAATCCAAGGATCTGGGAAGGATACTTTCTGATTTCTTAGATACTGAGATTGCTACTCAGTCTATAGTGGTTCACCTTCTGATCCTCAGGATTGAAATGCATTTCTTTGGTCATGTTTCTCATTAATGTATAGATTGTTCTACTTTGACCCTAAATGCTGATGATGGCCATGAGAGCTGCATAACAAAAATATACATGATGGGATCTTCAGGACTTTCTCCTGTTTTATGTTCAAAGACAAGCTCACTTGAAAGTACATAGGCCTTCTGACAAAATCCCTCACAGATTCCTTCGGTTGCTACTTTTCTTCTTGAACTACTATGTGGTCAGTAGGTTTGTGAACTTGATCAAGTGAAAATATAAAAGAAGCTGTCTTGAAATTTGCAGTCACAAAGCAGTAAACATGTCCTCATAACAATGATGCAGTGAATAAAATTCGGGGGGTAGGCTCAAAAATGTTTCTTTAAATATTTGTCCTCCAACCAGGGGGAAATGCTTTCCTTCAGTTACCAAAGCCCAGAGAAAAGGAACTTCCTGCCTCATCTTTTAGAGAGGTGTTCTCCTGACCCAGGAGGAGAAATCACTATCTCATCTCCTTGACTTTAATGGAAAAGCTCCATGTTGCTCTTGGCTCTCTGATGCTGCAAACTTATCCATTTTGGAACACTACTAGTGATAGCTGAGGGTATATCTGTTTTGTTTGGTTTCCATAATCTTCTACATAAAATTCTACTTTGACCCCTAGAGATAAAGGTTTGCATCCTTATTTCACCATAGTGCCCATCAGGGAAAAACTAGGCCAATTTCCTTTTAAAAAAAAGTATTGGGTTTTTGCTTACTAATATTTTAGATATGTTACATAGGTTCATAAGGTAATGAATATCTAAATACAGTTAAAGAAGTTCTAACCTGGACACAAATATATTTTGAATAATCACACTCTGTCATAAATTTGGGTTATTTGGGGTAACAGATCAAATATTTCAGTTTTCAGATTTTTTTAATACTGCCCGGAAAGTGTTCTTTGACCACCTCAGGAATAAAAATTACATGTCAACTACCGTAAGCAGAGGGGAAGAATTTTAAATAGATTAGATATTAGTTTATGAGTTTATTCCTGAAAAAATGTAATATCATGAAACTTGGTAAAAAAAACATTTATGTAGTACCTCACTGTATGAACTTAGCACATAACAGAAGTCTTTAAAATCCTAAGTTTATCAAATAGTGTGAGACCTTTCAAATCCCTTAAAAAGACTCACTGCCGTGTTTATTTTCATGCACTTATTTTCATGTGTGTTTATTCATAACCAGCAACTTGATGAAAGCCAGTGAGGTTCAGAGGTACAGAAAAATACACACACACACACACACACAAAAAAAAAAAAACTTTAGATGCTCCATTTATTGAGCAGCCAACTGTAGAATTAAAATAATCTAACAAAATAGGAAACTTAATAATGCAGTACTTAGCACATATAATAATTATTTTACTCAAGTGACCAAGTTTCTGTGTTAAGGACAATAATTCTGTATGCATTCTGAAATTCTTTAAATTTTTTTAAAAATTTTGTAGTTGTAGGTAGACAGCATGCCTTTATTTTATTTATTTTTATGTGGTGCTAAGGATCGAACCCAGTACCTCACACATGCAAGGCAGGCGCTCTGCCACTGAGCTATAGCCCCAGCCCTAAAAAATTTAAATAAAATCTTATCCACACCTTACCCACATTCCTTTATTAAGCAGGATGTTATAATCAAGAACTTATCCTGTCCTTGAGGACTCATAGTCATAATTTGAATACAAATCAATCCTGTATTTGGTAGTACTGTGTGATCAGGTTAGTTTCCTCAGTGTTAGTTGACAGTGCTTGATCCAATAATGTACACTTCTGATAGTACTAGCCCCATCAAATTTGATAGTTGTGTTCTCTAAACCAGGAATAACCCCATAGTGGTAACAAGTTGGGTTAAGTAAAGTCTAACACTAACCAGTGCCTATAGTCCCATGACAGATTAAAGTGATTTTGACATCTTTGCACTATTCTTTTTTAAATTTTTTCATGTTTTTTTTTAATTTAGTTACAGATGAACACAATATCTTTATTTTATGTATTTATTTTTATGTGATGCTGAGGATGGAACCCAGTGTCTTCACATGCTAAGCAAGTGCTCTACCACTGAGCCACAGTCCCAGCCTTCTTTGCACTGTGTTTGATGGAGAATAGTAGAGGTATTTGGGAGGTAAATGGTGTTTTCAAGAGTGTAAGGTGTTGGGGGAGTATGGCCTCTAATATATGGTTTGATGCTGCATGTGGAGAAAGGTTTACAAATTAAAAGTCATTTTAAATAAAATTCAGAAACATTTACCATAGAGAAATTGAGACTGCTATTAGATTCATTAGTCACAGGCTGTATTCCATCTTGGGATCCAACATCTTAGGTATGTAATATATATATGTGCATGTTTAGTTGACATACATTAATTTTTCCTCTTTATGATATAGTTCCAGAGTTTTGAGAAATATATAGCATCATGTACCATACATAATCATTCCTTCACTCTAAAAGTCCCCCTGGTATCCCTTTTGTACTCAACTACTTCTGTCCCCAAATACTTCTTTGCTTAGAAATCATTAATCTGTTTTTCACCCTTAAAATTTTGCCTTTTCCAGAATCATATGAATGGATTGATACAATAAAGTCAAGCCCCTTTTGATGTGTGCCTCTTCACTTAGCAACATCCATTTAAAATTCATCCATGTTGTTGCATTTAAAAAAAGAAACTGAGGCTGCTGCTCTCATGGAAATTGTTCTTAATCATAATGTTATCTGACATCTCTTGAAAATAAGTAAAATGTAGCAAGAAAGTGTCATCAATGGAACAGCATATCCATCTATATTCATCTACCATAATATTGAAGCACTGGTCTAAAAATAAAAGACTTGACCCCAAACCTAGAGAATCCACATACATTCAGTCCACTTTTAGTCATGTGAGCTCTCTATAAGGAAGTAAGCCATGTATACAACTATGAGATCACATTAATGCAATTTGGAGGAAATTTCCTGCATATTTCACTGTTCTGTTTTGGATGTTTGGACATTTATTTTTTAGGTCTGAGAATTCATAACTGTAATTCAATATTAACACTGTAGAAATAAAAAAACATTCCATAGCAGCCTTTATGTGGGGACTCTGTTGAGAGGAAAAGCTTGCCTTCTGGGGACTGGGGTCAGTGGTGCCAATAGACTAACAGGAGAAAGGACACACTTTATTCATATGTGTGAGAAATGCACACTATGGCCAGCATAGTGACAGGGAGGTTGATATGTCTGACTTCACAGAAGAGTGGGAGGGAGGAAAAAAGGCCTCTCTGGGAGTACAACAGGACTCCTTAGGAAAGACCCATGCAGCTTCAAAGAGAACCCAAAGTAGAAGAGAACATTTTACAGAAACGTTTTGTCACAGGTGCCAGTGGTTTGCTTCTTCTTGGCAATAGAAATGCCCTTGCAGAAGGGACTGATGGCAGCATCACTCCATCTTCTTCCCTGAAGTGAAGCTGCCTGAGAGAAGCCATACATGGGAGCTCAATCCCAGAAGTTACTGCTTCTAGTCAGAAGAGGGAAGCTCTGAAAAATAATCTTTTTATGGCGGTGCTTTAAAACAAATCTTTGTGCCAAATCTAGAAACTCCAGTGCATCCTGACAACACTAAATCTCAAAATCCTCAAATTCATTACTGGGAAGCCTATCAAGGTTTATAGTATTGAAAATCCTACATATTAGAGTCATAATGGATAATTACAACACAACCATTAACTGAAAGAAATTAATCCAGGTGGGAGTGAGTCTCCCTGAATATAATCTCAATTTATATCACAGTCTTGTGGTTTACATGGAGCACAAACAGCTAACCATGGATTCTTGTGATGACGTTGTAAGACATAGGGGTGTAAAGGCAAGAAGGCTTTGCAACCACATGAGTTGCTAACTTCCTGTAGCTCATAACTGCCAAAAAGATCTGACATGGAGTTCTGGTGACAAGACACTGAAGCCCTAGGGGACACACTTTGTAACACTACATTTATCAAATTACACAGTGAGAACCTGGAGAGTAGCACGTGGCTTTCAGGAGTGCCCAGAGGAGAGCTGTGCTCTTTACAATCCTTCAAAGACCTAGGATTTCATGGAGGTAATGCAGGGTCATAGACACTTATAAACATGCTATTGTTTTATGCTAAGAACCAGTTAATGATTAATTTATACTGTGCAAACTTTACTATATCAAATACCACCAACACTGAGATTGCCAAATTAAAATTTTGGTGCACATGTCTAAATAAAGATTATCCAGAGAAACCTGAAAATAGATGAGTCAACAGTTAGAAGGAGGTGATCTCTGCCCTTGTATGTATGCACACATACCCTGCATTGAATTCACCTTGCAAATGCCACAAAACACAAAATTATACCGGGCAGCTATATTAGGGTTCTCTAGGGGAGCGAAACCAACAGGAGATGCATTCACAATGCACACACAGATGCAAGAATGCCTAATTAAAAAATATATATTCATTAGGTTGGCTTAGAGGACCAGAAGCTGAGTCCCACAATGGCCCTCTGCAGGATGGAGAGGTGGAGAAATCAGTGGCTGCTCAGTCCAAGAACTGGAGCCTCAGAACAAGAGGGACCAAAGATACAGCCCCCAGGCTGGGACCAAAGGCCTGGAAACTCCCTGGAGAGCTGCCCAGCAGGACCTGCTTTGGAAGAGGGAGGGAGCACAGTCTGATGTCCTCAGGTGGGAAGAAGTGAGCTCTGTCTGCTGCAGCTTCCTCCTTCTTCCAGCTTGTTATTCCACGCAGGCCCCCAACCCTCTGGAAAGTGCTGCCCACCCTCAGGGTGGGTCTCCCCCTCGGCTTGCTCTCCCTCCTGCCAATCATCCCTAGAAGACCCTCATGGACACACGCAGAAGCCACTTACCCTCAGGCTTCTCTTAATCCGATCACAGCCGCCCATTGTGCTTTTAGTCACACGAATCGAATTGGGGTTCACTCTGTTGCTCCTGCAAAACACTGAAATCACTCATGTAGCAAGGCTTCCAAAGCTACAGCCCTCCTTGCGAATGTGTGTTCCCTGAATCAGATTTGCTCCTATTTATATGTAAAAGTGAGCCAGAGGATATTGTCTGTGTCACAGGATTTTAGTGCAGGTGGAAGGAAAGGGGAAGGGGAAGAGCACTCAGAAGAGGGTGGGAAACAGAGGCTTTAGCTTCCAGTCAGTTTCCCTCCTCTTCTTCTACAAGCCAGGGTCATGTCACTGTGAGTCGCCCAGCCAGGCGTGTGCGCTGAGGTTGGGATGACAGAATGCTTTGGACATTCATATGATGGCCTCCTGCAGAGCGTGACTTGATGACAGTGGCCTCCCAAGGACCAACTTTTATCAAACTACCGAGGGCAACAACTAAGCCAACATAAAATGCTCCTTAATACAGCAACCTTCCCCTCCCTGTAGGCCATGAAATATGCACGTTAGCAACTTTTCTGTCCTAACATTGAGTTACAACTTTCAAGTGAAGGATATAACCTGGGTTCTTTTACTTATTTCAATATTTAATTCATGAGGTACACTATGGCTTCAAAAAGTAGTTAAAGTAGTGAATTAATTTGGAGCCTAAAATGATTGACTTGATGAAAAAGCCAATCCAAAATCACGTGACTCCTGCTGCAGGGGAGCGAACATGCTGTAAGAAGACAGGCCCTGTGTTGCGCACAAACACCAGTACAGGAGCAGAGTTTACGTGTAGACCTAGTATGTTCTTCAGAAACCATGTCAAGGAAAATATCAGGGGCCAATGGGTCCCTGGTTGCCTGAACACGATCTTTATTTAATGGTTGATGATCACAGGAAAAAGCAGTCGTTCACTGAAGGCTTTCAGCTTAGAGGAGAAAATGCAATGTCACATTCATATTTGCATTACCATATACATCTCCTAAAAGATAGAACATGAAGCTATTGAAACAGTCTGCCTAAGACAACATTACTTTATGTCAATTGACAAAAGTGCTTCTGTATTCATAACTGAAACACAAGTTAAATGTTGCATGATTCTTGAATAAAATGAAACCTTAAATTATTGCTTATAATAACTTCCTTTCCAGCACACACATCCTTTCCCAGAAAAATCAATGTTTTGTCAGTGACTCTTACTGATATGAAATACAACTCTTGTTCTATTTTTAGTGACGGTTTTCAGTGTCCTCAGGAGAAAACAAATGTTCAGAAGAAACAGAACTACGAGCAAAACAGGAGGACATCATAGCAGCAAACCTCACCAAGTAACTCCACGCTCCCAGCTCTGCACCAATCTTTCTATCTCTTTCTATCTGAGACAGTGATGATGATGATCCACATGACAAGTGCAGAAACAGAAGTGAAGGAACCTGACTCACTGCCAGGCACACAGCAGTTGTGTGCAGACAGAATTGGATGGTGCCACAAAGTCTGAGGCCAGAGACTGTGTGTTGAGCTAGTATTATTTTTGAGCACAACTGGCACAGACTAGTATAGGGTAGTAAAGGGCTTTCAACTGTGGAGAAAAACTAGGAAATTAGGTATAAATATATATAAGAGTATATATCAAGCTCTCGGTACTTTAGCCCAGTTAAAAGAATCTTCAATTTGGCATATATTTTCATTCTGTTTAGTTTTTGAGGAGCCTGGATTTTTGTTATCAGTACTTTAGAGTTATACATAATATTGGTGTTCATCTTGACACAGTTAGACAAGCATGGAATACAATTGGCTCCAATTCAGCCTCCTCTCCCTCCCTGCCGCCCTCCCCTGTTCCCTTTCCTCTCTTCTACCAGTCTTTCTTTTGTTTATTTACAGCATGTAATGTTAAACAAATTCTCTTAGCACACATGCTACAATATCTCTGGCAATAAATTTTATAGCTTCATGGGCCAGTGGAAGGAATTCTAACTCAAAGACTGCAGCAAACATTGCCCAATGATTGGCTAGCAAGTGCATTGTGAACGTGCCACATTACTAATATCTGCCCTTTATGTCCATCCCCCAACTTACTCTATTGCACTTGAAGTGCACTGATCAGGGGAAGTCCTTATGAAACACAGCCCCTGCAGAACAGGCAACTTTTTCGAGTTGTAATTTGTGGGTTTTGCACGGAGTGCCTTCTCACAAACAACACAGCTAAGCTCCTTTACCATATGAAAATATACAAACCTCAGCTCAAGACCCCACAACATGCTTAGTGGGAAAACCCTACCTAACTGGAGGACTTCCCACTAAAGTCAGAAAGAAAAATTTGCCTAGTATCTCATTATTGTTTAACATCGCAGTGCAAGTACTCACCAAAGTAATTAGACTTCATAAAAGTATAAAGGAAGACTTAATGAAAAACATTGGAACTAATGAAAGAATTTGGGAAGAAAGAATCAGGTAACAAAATTCACCTCAAACAAAAGCCTGTGTCTACGTAGGAGTAACCTGGAGGAGATGTAATAGAACGTCCCTTTAGTAGTGGCAAATGCCACTACTAAAGTACCTAGGCCTAAGCTGAACAAGAACTATCCAGAATCCAAAGGTGGCCAGATATAGTGCATTCTGAAAGACACAGAAGCAGGCATGGGCAGAAGAGCCATGCCATCACCTTGGAGCACAAGACTCCACCTCAGAGTGCTTTCCCATTATATTTGTTAACATACAATCGAATTAAAGAGACCATGAGGTTTTTCTCTGTTGGTGGACAGTTTTGATTTTAAGGGTCAGCTAGCAAAAACATTTGAGAAAATACACACAGGGAAACAGCGAAAAAGGAGAATGAGAGGAGCCACTCCCACGGATATTAGAAGCCACTGTGAAATGGCTATAATTGAAGCTGCTCTGTTATTACTGCTCAGACAGGCCAAGAAAACAAAAGAGAATCTCTAAGTAGATCCAAAAGCTTATAAAATTGGTTCTGTGATATAGGTGGCTTTTCAAATCTGTGAGTAGGTGATGCATTTTTAAAAATTGGAATTGGGTTCCCCTTCTTGGTCTATTCCCTAAAGACCTAAAAAGAGCATGCTACAGGGACACTGCTACATCGATGTTCATAGCAGCACAATTCACAATAGCTAGACTGTGGAACCAACCTAGATGCCCTTCAATAGA
>NW_026000272.1:20484-31588 GCF_001458135.2 Marmota marmota marmota
TATATATATATATATATATATATATATATATATATATATATAATATCCTAGTGTATATAAAGAGTGGATATACAGCAGTAAGTGTGGCCTATGAAATCAGTGAGAGAAAATGGAATTAATGAAAGGTTGTGTTGGGGTAAGTGAATAGTAATAGAGAAAAAGATAAATTGAAACCTATTACTCACAGTAGATACCAGAACAAATTCTTGATGGAACAGACATCTAAATGTACACAGTGAAACTGCACAAACAGTCTTTGACTATCCAGAATTTGTTTTAGAATTACTAATAATTGTGAAGATGGTTAAATCCAATAGAACAGGCATAAGACTGAAGAATCGACAGTTCACAGAGATAAGTAAGCAAATGAGTCTTAACCTATGGAAAAGTTACTTGCCCCCCTAATAAGTAAAACAAATAGAGAAACCTTTATTGACATTGGTCTTGGCATGCTTTCTTGGATTTCCACCAAAAGCACAGGCAACAAAAGCAAAAACAGATAAGTGAGAAGATAGCAAACTAAAGAGCTTCTACACAGCAAAGGTGATGACTACAGAGCCAAATGGCATCCTATGGAATGGATGAAAATATTTCCAAACCATCTATCTAATAATGGATCAATATGCAAATCATATGAGAATCTACTATACTCAATAACAACCCAAAATCTGATTAAAAGTGGGCAAAGACTTGAACAGATATTTATCCAAAGGAGACACAGAGATGGCCAACAGGTATTTGAAAAGGTGCTTGACCTTCCTAATCATTAGGGAAGAGCAAACCAAAACCACAAGGAAAGCCAGGCACCTTAGAGCATGCTTGCAATCCCAGCGGCTTGGCAGGCTGAGGCAGGAGGACCTTGAGTTCAAAGCAGACCTCAGCAAAAGCAAGACACTAAGCACTCAGGGAGATCCTGTCTCTAAATACAAAATAGGGCTGGGGATGTGGCTCAGTGGCTGAGTGCCCCTGAGTTCATGCCTTGGTACCCCCACCCCAAACCAAACCAAAACAAAACAAAACCAGATGAATGTGGCCCCATCACTGTTAGGATGACTGTATTTATTTTATTTCATTTTTGGTACCAGGGATTGAACTCAGTGGCACTCAGCCACTGAGCCACATCCCAGCCCTATTTTGTATTTTATTTAGAGACAGGTTCTCACTCAGTTGCTTAGTGCCTCACCATTGCTGAGGCTGGCTTTGAATTTGCAATCCTCCTGCCTCAGCCTCCTGAGCTGCTGGGATGACAGGCATGCACCACTGCACCTGGCATGGATAGCTATTTTTAAAAGACAAAGGAGAAGTGTTGGTGAGTGTGTGGAGGGAAAAAAAATGTGTGCAGTTTTGGTAGGAACAAACATCATTGCTGTCATCATGGGAACCGGACAGAGTAGTTGAAAGGTCTCAGGAGAGGCAAGGGCGGCATTCCACAAAAGTGGGAATGAATTTCCCATAAGAATAGCACTGGAACCCAGACTCCTTTGGGGAGAGATGTAAGAAAAGGTGCCTAGCTCACAAATTAGTCATTTTCAATCCAGACTGAGAACACTGGATGCCATTTGAAATTGGAGGAATAGCAGTCTAAAGAGGATAAGAAAGTGTGAATTCAAAGAACCTGGAAGCACTAAGCAGGCAGGGTATCACCAGGTGTGAGATGCACAAATGAGTCCCTCAGGAGGAGCTGCCTGAAGTAAGCAAAGTTCACAGAAAACTCCTTCCAAACACATTTCCTGTGCTTCTCCTAATTGCAGGCTCCGCCCTTAGGGGTTAGGCTTATGACAATGGAAGCCAGGCTTGCTGCCTTCAGGAAGCTCACAATGGCTCCTGAGGGACAAAGACAAATGGGCAACTACATGATAGTGTTTGTCACAAGTACAAGAGGAACAAAGATAACGGGGATGCTATAGTTTGGATGCGGTTTGAGTGTGTTCCTCCAGAAGTTCCCGTGTTGAAATCTAATCTCCATCATGAAGCATTAAGTGGGAGAAAGCTTAATCAGAGGTGGGTCCTTTAGGAGGTGACGAGGATGAGATACAATCATCAGGCTGCAGCCCCCGTGTTTGAATCTTGGTGGCTTCATGAGAATACTGAGCAAGACCCCAAAACAGAGACAGACATTACAACACTCCCTGCGCGTGATAACCTGCACCACCTTGGGACTCTGCTAGCAAGAGGGTCATCACTAAATGTGCCCTTGAACTCACCAGAACCATGATCCAAAATGAGTCTTTTCAAAAAATATATGTACAGCTTACCCAGAATGTGATATCACATTATTAGCAGTAGAAAAAGGACTAAGATGGAATCATAGTGGAAAAGCAGAGTGAGAATGTTCAGAGGCTCCCCCAATGTAGTGCTGCTTCTCTTTAAAAGACGCGATGTTACTGTCCCACAATGAAGTGAGGCAAATGGAAAGGTACTTGCAAACAGAGAATGTTTTTCTATTCTTCAACTCACAGCAAAGCCCAGTTCACTTAATCCATTTGCAGCACTTGTGAAAAACAGGGCCAGGCCAGACAAACATTGGTCAAGAGGAGGTGAGTGCTTCTAGTGTCTGCTCAATCTTCAAAGAGGAAAACACTGCCTCTGATTTTTGACAAAGATGGAGTTAGGAAAGAAATCAGCCCAATCATGTTATGTGCCTATATGAACATAGCACAAAGAATTCTACTTTTATGTATGATTAGAATACGCCAATTAGAAAAATAAAGAGAAGGGACACCGGTGAGTAGAGAAAGGGGATTGGCAGGGAGAGGAGGGGAGGGAAAGGGGAAGTGATGGGGAATAAAATGGAGCAAATTATGTTATACCCATGCATGACTATCACAATAAACCCCACAATTATGTATAATTATGATGCAAAAAGGAAATTAAGTGATTCAAGTAATGCATAGAAATATAAAATACATTTATAATGAAGTAAGCTATGCACTGCACAAGTATTAATTGGGAACCATATGTCATTATCGAGCAAGGAGCAGCCCTAACCATAACTACAATTCTGCATCACAGAATCTTACGTTGTCCTTTATGACAAAAGATGACACTGAGGGGCAGGCAGGATAACTAATCTGGTCTTCACTATCTGGTGCTAGAGCCTGAATTTGTCTGACTCCAAAGGCCACCCAAGCCCCAGGACGCCACGTGGCCAGAACCAGCCTGGAAGCACTGAGAGGTTGTCTGTGGTTTTGAGCATATGGAATACCCAGATTAGGGTTAGCTGTATGTGCCGTTCCAGATTCCTTTCCCCTCCCATGTACTGATGTCTCCCTCAGCCTGTGTGAGCTCTCTAGCACTTCTCACTGAACAGGACAAAGAGCAGAATAATGATCTAATCACAGAACTGAAGGTCAAAGCCACCTGAGTCCCGAGACCACTCTAGGTCTTGGATGCCTAAGACAGCATCAGAGACCCTCCCCATCCACAAATTTAATTCACCAATCCCTTATCTAAGGTTCACCTTTCCTCTTCTACTGAAACGCAGGGAGCTCAGTGTGTACTTGTGGGTCATCTTCATTTCAAGGAGCAAAGGTGGGACTCTACACATGCCACACAGATATAAATGACAATTTCATGTTTATCAAATCAACTATTTCCCATTGGGAATCTCATTTGTAATGAGTTTTAAAATACTCACATTATAAAAGACCAGATATAGGAATTAACTTTTCCCATCTGCAGATAAATATACAATCAATTTTTCCACGGGCTAATTAAATGTCAAACACGGGGGAAAACTCTTGTGGTTAACGTATCGCCCTAGAAAAGGGTGAGATATTTAAACCATAGGTAATGAAGTGTTGTTCTCTGTTCTCCTATGTTCTTCTAATCAATATTAAGGGCAGGAGTCATTTATTAGGGATCCCAAATCAATTAAAGGGCATTCCAGTGTGTGTGTGTGTGTGTGTGTGTGTGGTGTGTTCTGTATCTCACGGCTGATAGTCACACACTGACTCGGGTGTCTTATGATTCCGAGCCACTTGGTTCTGGGGGCACTAACCTATGCTGCCTTGTAATAAGCCCTGTAGCCCACAGAATAGATTTCCTTTGAAATCTCGTTTTCACCTGAATAGATTCTGTAACTTTTAATGAGACCTCACAGGAGTGTGTCCCTAAAGAGACTGCATCTCTTTAACTATTTCCCTTAAGGAGGGACAAGTTGACCTTCCATGCTTGTGCTTTCTGAGTTTGGGGATGGACGCAAACACACTGACACCAAACCTAACATGAAATCATCTTTATTGCTAAGAGTTAATTGGCAGTGTCAGGCAGCAAAAGCCAGCAGCGCTGCCAAAGGCCTGGAAGCTTCACACACGGGCTTTTCAACAGCTCCCACACACAGCTCTTCAGGTTTCATTTGGGTCTGAACATCAAGGGGATCCAGCACTTAACAAACCAGTGAACAAGACATGTTGGGCTCATGGAGATAACTTTATGACTGTATCATATCACTTGGGGTGAACAGCTTTCTTCAAAGGATCATGAGAATAACAGGGATAGGAGAGATTTCCGAGCACTGGCCTTCTCCTCCTGCCGCTGTTACATGAAAGGAGAAAATCATCTGTTCAATAGTTGTTTGAATATTGTCCATGTTCTAGCAAACAAGCCCTTTTGGTGCTAAAACCAGGCCTTAGCTGTCAACTTTACCTACAGGATACTTACAGATTCCATCATAAGTTTCGTTTGCAAGATGGCCATCTGTTTCCTAAGTTCACTGTGTTCACCAGCAAGAACGTTTCCATGATTCTCCTCTAGATCCTGCAGACTCTACAACAGAAAGCCCAGGGTTGTTTTTACCTTCATATTATTATGTTTATGTGGACCGATGATCAAACCCAGTGCCTCACCTGTGCTAGGCAAGTGCTCTACCAAACCCCAAGTTTGTTTTTAAACCACCCCTCTTCATCTCCCTTCACAGATGTCAGCAGGGAAGCTGCATTTCAAAAGGAGAAGAGGTTCAAATTCAAGCGATGGTCATTACTGGGGCCACATCGAGAATAGTCTATGTACTACAGGAAAACCAAAATATCCACCAAAGAAACCACAAAATGTGCGATTTGAGTCAAAGACTGCCCTGATAGAGGCATGACACTTTGTTTGAACAAGATGGGGAAGTTTCAGGGTCAACATGGAACACAGAGAAAGCATGCAAGTTGTACATGAATGCACGCACACCATAACTTTGGAGTTCCCTACTGAAGTTTCAAAACGCGAGATATACACCCATTTCATGAACACTAGTAGGTAATGTAACATGACTTCCCTAGGGGGAATCAAATGCTCTAGAGAATGGCCTCACCAACTCATGAAAAATAAAACTCTGATTTAAATTTTTGCAGTCATTAAAATAATCTTTGAACTCAAGCTTACTGTGAAAACCATCATGTGTCCAGGGCTATGGAGGAATCACAAAATGAATACACACTCTCTGCCATATTCCTAGCATTGAAAAGAAATAACACAAGAGCGGCATGCTGGGCTATGTCTACTAAGTCAGCAACTGAATAGGTTTTAAGAGGTGGGCTGGGGATGTGGCTCAGTGGTAGAGCACTTGCTTAGCGTGCCAGAGGCGCTGGGTTCAATCCTCAGCACCACATAAAAATAAATAAAATAAAAGGTCCATCAATAACTAAAAACATATTTCAGCAACGCAAGTCGAAAGTTTTCTGGGGGAAGAGTGTAAGCGAAGCACAAAGGAATGTGAGTTACTTCAGAGAAGCCTATGGACCTGGAGGGGTGGGAGGAAGCAAAGACCAGAGCAAATGCAGCTTCAAAAAGGCCTGACGTTGTGGGGTGGGTATCTGAATATCCAAAATGTAGAGCAGGGAGTCACTGACAGTTTTAGAAGCGGGAAGGGCTGTGTTTCAGGCAGATAATATTGCAAACCCTTGAAGAATGACTGAAAGGAATGAGCTCAGATCAAAGTTTAATAATACAGGTGAGGGGTGATGATGTGCAGAAGTAGGGCAGCAGCAGGAGCATCAAGGAGTTACAGATGATCTAAGCACCACTGGAGAGGGAAAAACCTCAGGCCAACTGATAACTGGATGGGAAGGACACCCGAATGCGGAAGGCTAAAAAATAAGTCAAGTTTCTACCTAAGCAGCAACGTTTAGCACCAGCATGTAGAAGAACTCCTGCCTCAAACCTGGGCACCAAGTAATAAATGGTTCTCATGGAACATTAGAAGCACTAAAAAATGATTCTTTTGCGTCCCCTAATGTGTCCCATGTCTGTGTGCACGTGCACGTTTGTAAGCGTGTATGTGTGCTCATGGGAATTACTCTAGAAGTAAAGAAAGGCCTTGTTTAAAGGAGGAATTTAGGACCATCCCAGTTTGGAAGAGGGAAATTTCAACATGAATGTGAACAGGAGATTTAAGAAAGTTTCTGTCTAAAAAGGAGGAGGGGCAGATGAATATACAGCACATCACTGAGGGCTTCGTAAGTCTGTCCCTGCACAAAGCAGAGGTCTGTACGTAGGAGAACAACTTGCTAAGATGCACACATGACAGTAGACAATTCTCAATCCACAAACTGTTAGTCTTCTGCTTACGTTTTCATTCTGAGGCACATCTGGGCCCTGTCCTATGATTGAAAGTCACCATATGGGGTCATTTGCCATCCCTTCCATAAAAGAAAAAGCAAATATGCCATGGAATACTCAGGAAACAAAGGATGTGCAGACGTCCTGCTTCATTTTCTTCTATTTTTTGGTATTGGGGATTGAACCCAGGGGCACTTTAACGTCAAGCTGCATCCCCAGCCCTTTTAATTTATTTATTTATTTTTTTACGTTGAGGTGTGGTCTCGCCAAGTTGCCGAGGCTGGCCTGGCACTTGCCATCCTCCTGCCTCCGTCTCCCAAGTTGCTGAGATTACAGGGGTGCGCCAGAGTGCCCATGATGGGCCAGACTTCCTACTTTCATCTCTCACCACTCTGCTAAGAAACAGACTGTGGGACAGGTAGCCATGATTAAACTCTTAGTCGAACTCTTTGTGCTATGTGAGACTCTGGGTAACACTGCCAATTGACCAATTCCTGTCTTACATGACACCTACCACCATTAGCAAATCCTAAAAAGAAAAATTCACTCGGTATGTGGACTAAAGCAGGAACAACGGTATCATACGAAAAATGCTTCAGAGTCTCTGAGGTCAGAGTTCACATGTTGAACACAGGTTTGGAAAGAAAAAGAGTGTCTTCAACTCCCAGTACACACAGGATGATTTGAAAGGACATTTTAATGTTCTTCTTAGTGCACTAGAAAACAGAGTGATCAAATAAATCATCACAAGTGTACTGCAATTAAAATTCAAATAATTATAGAGGCTCTTGTTTTTAATTTGTATCGGCAAGAAATCAAACTACACAGTGCCTGGTACAAAATTAATTAGATGACAAAATATTTTACAAATCTATTGTGTATGATTCAGAAAACAGAATCCTCAAACACAAGGGGGGGAGGGGGAAATGGTGTGTTACCAAATTCGACAGACCTCCAAGTATTGCTCACATAACTCTCTAAAGGCTTTCATTTTCTGTCTCTGAACAAATTGAGATTGTTGGAAAGCCTTTTGTTGCTGTTGAAATATACCCTACAAGAACAAAAAGAGCCAGGTATAATAACAATTGGAGGAAATCTTAAAACTTAACAAAACAATAATTTTGAGATACACTCTCAATATTTCCTCATTTAATAGCATGACCAAATTTCCATGATGTGAGTTCACCAACCCTAGAGGAAAGCTAGGCACCAATCCTGTCTCCTGTGCACTTAGGGGGCAACGTTCCTTTTTAACAACATCCAATACATCTGGCTCAGGTCTTGAAGATCTGAAGAACCACATAATGAGGTGTTCCAGTAATGGTGGACTCTTGTGTTTTCAGTCCCAGCTTACATTACACGTCAGTCATCAGACCTCCACCCTTGCATATATACTCCACACCCACTCCCCATCCAGGACAATCCAACTTTCCAGCTGCTTGACCACAGCCATGCCAACTGGCTTCACTTTAAACTCCAGCTCCCTAGGTCACAAACCAAAGTTGGTACGAATCACTGCTCAGCATTTGTTTCCCTCGTCCTTCCAGCGGCCTGCTCATAGGAAACAATCCCCTGTCTTCTCCTCTGCCCTGAAGGCAGCATCTGCTCTCCATCCCCACTCCCAGCTGATGACTTTGCCACCTCACTATGGAAGCACTAGCAATCCCAAGGGGACATCCAGTCACCCATCACCACACCCTCCTCCCACCTTGGTCCAGCTAGCCTCGTGCCCTCCACCTTCCCTCCTGAGTGTTTTGCATGAACTCTTGCTACTGGAGATGGTGGTAAAATGAGTAGCTGTAAAGCTAAGCCTGATACCAACAGCCAGTTTTTCTCCTTGCTCTTTGACTTTCTTCACATCTAGATTCCACATCTGAACCAAAGTCGCAAACTGCTGAGAATATTCTTCATAAAGCTCCTCCCTGTAAGAGATAACGATAAACATGGCAATATGCCATGACAATCAGAAAGAAGTAAGAAAAATTCAAAAAAACTGATTTGTCCTGATTTGTGCCAGCAATGGAAGAGGGGCAAAAGAACAGCTGAAATCTTCCGAGGGGAAAATGCAAAAATGAGAGAGGTGATTTAGCCTTATTCCTAGAATATTTGCTCCTAACCTGCTGAGAGAGATCTCCATGTGCCTTAGCTCCAGAAAACTCAGCAAGATTTACCACATTATATAAATATTCTGTGAAAATACACTTCACTAAAAAGAAGATTTTTATTTATAATCTTTTTCTGAATCATAAATTTATTGAGAATATTCTATGCATTCATCATCAAAGATTTCCAAGTAGGAATACTTCATTTTTCCCCCACTCTATGCCCATAAGGAATTTGTACAAAATGCTGGTGAATCCCCATTCGATCCATTTTGTTGTTGTTGTTTTGTTTTCTTTTAGCCAGGGTCTCACTATGTTGCCCAGGCTGGTCTCGAGCATGTGGGTTCCAGTCAACCTGCCACCTCAGCTGCTGTAATGCTCAGACTTCAGGTGTTTGCCACCGTACCCAGGTCATTCAGTAGATTTATATATTACTCACAAAGTAAGATGTACCTCTCTCTCACTATTATAAAATACGCGTAGCTTGCACGAGAGAAATGGTCTGAAATATTTAACTTAAAGACATTTTTTGGATACTGGGGATAAAACCCAGGGGTGCAATACCACTGAGCTCCATCCCCAGCCCTGGGTTTAATTTGGATTTTGAGACACAGCCTCACTACGTCGTCCAGCCTGGTCTCAAAATTGCAATCCTCCTGCTTTGGCCTCCCGAGTGGCTGGGGTTAAAGGTGTGTGTACCTGAGTGTGGTGACTTATTTAATTTTAACGAAGCAAACTTTCACGGAAAGAGTGCTCACTTCCTCCCGTGAAGGAAATTCATCTGCAATCTGAAGAGTCAGAAAAGGTCATCTTTATTGATTGGCCTCCAGGAAACTAATGATCAATGATCATGCAAGGATATAGGACAAAAGAAATTATTTTCCAAAGAAAATTCAAGCCAATCTGATTTACTTTACAATCTCTCTTCCAACAAACAAAAGACCATCCAAGTCTCAGGAGTAGTGTGCACCCACACACACAAACTGTTTGGCTCCAGAATAGCAACAACCTCACCTTTGCTCATGCTGGATTTTCAGAACATGCTCAATTTTCTGCTGAATGGTTTTGACAGAAGCACTGATACTCATTTTGAAATTTCTTCTCTTGGCCTGAAGAAGCTTCTTGATGTCCCCTACATAGAAAATATATCCTTATTAACATGCAGCGTCAAGCCAGTAAGGGTAACCTGGGCTTGACAGCATGATGGACACTTAGTGTCAACAAGCAGGCATCTCTTCCAAAGGCAAGATTATATGCATCCTTCCTTTCAGTGAAAATTTATGGCAGTTTGAAATTTGAAATTTGACACTTGCACTTCAGTCTCTATACTTTGGATGTAAAACATGTGTAAGGAAAACCAGGTTCTATTTTTCCAAAACATACAAACGGGGTCTCAAGCGATAGTGTCCAACATCTTCACGAGAAAACACATACAAAGGCTAGTTTTTAACAAATGTACAAAAATATCCTCCAATTCAAGGTCACGTTTAGAGGGAATATGGTCAGACCGCTTCGTGCAAAACACAAAACAATTCCTTTCACACCCTGCTCCAAAGCACAAAGATCAATATTGGCATGTGAACACAAGAAAAGTCCATTTCAGTTTACCGGTCAGGCTTCTCAAGAAATTGAACTATGGGATAAAGACCACAAAGAGTTTAAGGACATGAATAAATTCACTCACAGACCATTTCTACATGCTGGGTACATCAAGGCAAAAGATTCTAAACTGATTCTGGCTCTATGTTTAAGAGTCTGACACTGAACACAGTTAGTGGAGATAATATCCGTCACAGCCATCTAAAACTAGGATTAGATTCTTATCATCCAACCATCACTCACATTCTAACAATGTTGGCTTCAGACCTCCAACACAAGGGTTATTTATGTCAGTAAACAGTGAGGAGATATTAGAGAAGATTCCATCTTCGCTACCCCCAGCCCAAAGAAAAGATATGGGGGTGGTCATACAAAACATGTGAAATGAAGTCTAAAACTTTAAAATAGATATAGCCCTCACTGTGTGACCTAACGTGAAGTACAGATTATCTCATCCAATGTTCTTTTCACATTTCAGTGTACAGGAACAAAAGCTCCACTCTTACCTGAGGCCTGCAAGTACCATGCTCTTCACATCAACAATTAAAATGGGTAGGGAAATCTATTAAGTCCAAATAGTCCATACTTGTGTAACATCCTGCCTCGGAGAACAAGGTGTCAAAGATGGTCCTGATGTCCTCTGATGAATATTTCCTGGGATAAATGCCTTTGATTTGAAACCCTTTACTTAAACTACCAATATCTCCCAAAACGTACCTTGAAACTTGGCCAACATATTCCGTAGCTCATTCCTGTGAAGAAATTGCATCAGGTTTTTAAATGAATGTAGGCAAAACACCACCCTTGGTTCTGCAGAAGGGCAGGAGGCCGAGCACATTAGGTCGACTAGATGATGT
>NW_026000272.1:34160-47129 GCF_001458135.2 Marmota marmota marmota
GTGAGCAGAAGGCAGACTTTTCTGAAATCACCCTATGTGACGCAGCAGGCAAAAAATGGCTTTAAACACATTACCCCATGTCTCGCTCCTGGCGACCTGTGAAAGAACTCTCCTCCCCACTGTCATCAAGTCCTGAACTGGTTGCTGCATAGAAAAGAGAAATGAAAGATGTTTTTCAAGCAAGTGTGCTATTTGATCCACTCTTTGCAGAGATATCCTCTCCCTTGTGCAATTTCCCTGGCTCTTCAGGCCAAGGAAAAGATCCTGATGCAGACAGACAGACAGAGGTGGAATCCCTTAGGTATAGGCCACAATAAATTTGGTCATGGCCTGGGGCCACTGGAAGGAGGCATCTGTACCAGGGCCAAAGTGCTTGTCCTGCACCTGGGACAAGTAGGAAGTGAGGGCTGCCAGGGGTTCAGAGGAGCAAGAACCGGAATCCCGTGAAGGTGCTTGAGACACAGGGGCTTCTCGGTGCTGGAAACGTGGGGTAGCCCCAACCCAGGGCCAGGAACTCCAGCCGCCCACGTGCTTCACGTGCTTCACGGCCCCACAGGACAAGAGGGGGAACACCTCTGACACGGGGATGCCCAGAGCAGAGCCTCCCCGCTGGAGGGACCCCTGGGACAGGAGCGTTTTTCACCTGGGCACTCAAAGTCATAGATGGACAGGTCCTGAGGCTCCACCTGGGCCTTGGCAGCTCTCCCCAAGCTCTTCCTTGCCGTGGGTGCCATGGCGACGGCCGCCCTGTGTTGCACAGGAGCCCGCAAGCTCCAGAGGGCAGGGATGCACTAAAGAAGGTGGGAGGTGTCAGAGGAGAATCAGGGCATGGGGCTTTGGGGCTGGAGATTGGTGTGGCCTCGTGGCCTGACACATGCCCTGGAGCCAGGGGGAGGGGGAGGATGGTGCCAGGGTAGAGTCCCTCCCCCACCCAATGATGCCATGGTCATGTCCTGCCCCATCCAGTCCAGTCCTGCTACAGGAGGGCTGAAACCCAGGGGACAGGGGACAGGAAGGATGGCCCCAGGGTGAAGAGCCGCCCGGCCCCATCCAGTCTCTCCCTGCTGGATACCGAGGGACCCGAAGGAGAACCCCAGGGTCAAGTCCCCCCCCCAAAAAAAAAAGTCCAGTCCCACCCGCTGGAACCCAGGGGACAGGAAGGATGGCCCCAGAGTTGAGCCCCGCCCTGTCCAGTCCCACCCGGCTGGAGGCTGGAACCCGAGGGGAAGGGAAGGATGGCCCCAGGGTCCAGTCCCACCTAGCTGGAACCTGAGAGGACATGGGAAGAATGGACCCAGGGTCCAGCCCTGCCCCACCCTGTCCTGTCCCTCTGGAACACTAGGAGAAGGGAAGGATGGCCCCAGGGTCGAGCCCGGCCTCGTCCTGTCCACTCCCACCTGTCCCGTCCAGTCCCACCCGGCTGCAACTGAGGAGACACTGGTAGGATGGCCCCAGGGTCGAGTCCAGCCCCGTCCCATCCAGTCCCACCCAGTTGGAACTGGAAGGGACACAGGAAGGATGGCTCCAGGGTCGGAGTCCCACCCCGCACCACCCTGCTGCACCACCTCGCCTGTCCAGTGCCCGTCCAGTTCCGCACCACCCCACCCCGTCCAGTCCCACCCCCCTGTCCCATCCTTTCCCACCCCAACCTGTCCAGTCCCCGTCCCGTCCCCGTCCCGTCCCGCTACACGAGGACTGGTACGAGCCCCAACTGCCCCGCGCCCCTCCAACCCTCCACCTCGGGAGCCTCTGCGGGATCTCACTGCTCGGGTCCCCAGATGACCCCGGCTGGTGGCCGCTGGGGAGGACAGACCCAAGGGCAGACGGTGGCCGCACAACCCACTAAATGACTCCTCAGTAAGTTCCGTGGGAAGGGACCCCTCTGCCTGCACCAGTCTGGCACACCAAGGGAGGACACAGCCCCTCTCTGTTCTCTCCCTTGGGAAAGCCCCAGGGTCGCCTCAGGGGCCCGCGTGTCCCCTGATGAGGGCGGCCCAGCACCAGGGATAGCGCGGGTGGATCCTCCCCGCCAGGCCTCCAGCAACGCGGAGACCCTCCCGCCGCCATCAGGGCCCTTCCCTTCCAGAAGCGCTCCTGGGCCCGCCCTCAGCGGCCCCCCTCACCCCAGGCCCAGGCCACACCCATGAAGTCACCTCACACCTCTGTCTTCCGAGAGGAGAGCCCCACACCATTGGCCCCCGTGGAACCACACGGAACCACACGCCGATCCCACCTCCCCAGGCCCGCGCCTCATCGTGGGGTCCGGAATCGCTACCCCTCACCCAGCTGGGCGACCGCGAAGCTCCTCTCAGGGCCTTGGCGTCCTCGTCCTCCTCGTGGCAGCAGCCCGCAGGTCGTGTTTGCACGCCTCACTCGCTGATTGGCTGGCGCAGTGCGCGTGCGGGAGGCGGGGCCGCTTGGAGCCATGGCCCCTGCAGCTCCGCCACCCGCCACCGAGGGAGGGGGCGGCACTGCCATGGTCTGGGGTCCCTGGAGCCCTTGGCAGCACCTCAGCCAGGCTCCTGGCCCCATGAGGACAGGACATCGAATGGATGGCAGCGAGCCCTGCACCTCATGCGGGAAGGACAGGCCAGTGGACAGCACTGCCATCTCCCTAAGCCGCCTTACCCGCACAGGAGGCGTCTTCGCCATGATCCATCACCCTGGTGTCTTGGACTTCCCTTCCCGTTGCAGTAATTCAGGTGCAGGTCAGCATGAGATAGAAAGAAGAAGCAGAGCAAGCAAAGCTGCAGCAGAAAAAAAGTCCTTTATTGTATACAGCAATCTTTTTATAGTATTGTGAACAAAGAAGGCAGCCTTCCAACAGCAATGAATCAGGTCTTTCAGCTAATTAAACATAGCACACAGAAGTTTTACTTTCTAATCAGAAGTGACCCGCTTCTCATGGCTAATCTACTCTCGGCCTGGAGCATGCCGAGCTCTTCTCTTGTTAAGAACAGATAATAAAATTTTTCTCAGCGCCCTCCTAGCCCACTTGGCAGAACATCCCGTTTGCAGGCAAGTCCTCCCAAGGACAGCAGACACCTCGTTTTCAAGCATGTCCGCTGTTACCTATCTATACCTTGACAGAATATCCCCTTTGCAGGCAGACTCCATCAAGGACAGTAATAGTAACGCAGTCACATCTGATTCTCTACACCTTCCCCTCTTCCTTTATTTTCCACCATTTCCCACGTGCAATCCCAACAGCCAACTGAACTCCCTGTGCTTCACATACTCACCAACACTTCCTGTAGTGACATTTCCTAAGGTCGCCATCCTAACAGATGCAAAGTGATAGCTGTGCAGGTCTTTTTCGGTATGCGTCCCATCGCGAAAAGATGGAGCAGTTCTTTGACGCTCCCTGACCACTTGTGTTTCCTTTCGCGTTGTAGTACCCCTGAGTGATGGTGAGCTGAACATTTTTCACTTTGAGGCT
Organism: Marmota marmota marmota; assembly: GCF_001458135.2. Taxonomy (NCBI): domain Eukaryota; kingdom Metazoa; phylum Chordata; class Mammalia; order Rodentia; family Sciuridae; genus Marmota; species Marmota marmota. The sequence goes on from NW_026000272.1 coordinate 37,600, forward strand.
GTGTATTCTGCTCAGATTTGAAGATGTGCTTTCTACATTTGTATATCACTCTATATGGCTGTGTTTTTCCCTGCTACATCTATGAAATAGATTAGTGCTTGCTCTGAAGTCATTCGAAATTCTCTGTTTTCTAAAAAGGGTTTACAATTTTATTGGGCATTTTCAAGTCTGTGTTCATCAACAAGCGATTTGGTACTTGATGTCCTGCCAAGATCAATTGTTTTGTTTTTCTTGCCAAGGTGGAAATTCAAGTTTCCCATTCCCATTATTTGAATAGTGTCTACTTGTCCACCTGCCAGCTCACTTCCTCAAAAGCCATCCTTTGTCCCTGTAGATTCAAAAGGTAACTCCCCTTGCAATTCCCCAGATTCCCATGTCTTGTTGAGGCTATTTCTGGACTTTCTGTCTGTTCCTGTGGGCGCTCTGTATATTCTGCCTCAGTACCACAGTGGGTGAATTGTGGCAGATTAGGATGTACTGGGTTATGGCATGGGCCAGTCAAGCTCTTCGTTTCCAGTGCTTCTGTAGCTATACTTGAACTTTTCTGTAGGCCTTATATTGCCGCAGTCTATTTCCCTGTACGGGCCACCAAATGCCGCAGTCTGGCTGGGCACAAATCACGAGCCACCACACAGCTTGTAGATTCAAACAGCAACTCTTTATTCCCGAACTCACATCAGCCGTCTACAATCACGTTCTGGGGAAATCCACGTTCTCTGCCCAAATCCACCTCCACTGGGCTTCTATCTCCCAAAATATACTGTCTGAATCCCGTGAGAACTCAAGGGGAACTCAGGCAGCAGGATACGCCCTATTCCCAGCAGGAATAATCTTAAACCTGGAACGCCCTAAACTGGAACGCCCTAAACCCAATTATCCTAAACCGGGAACACCCTAATCCGCCCTGGTCCTTGAGCAAGGTCACCTACATGTAATGTCACTGCAAAATGGGGTATGCTGGCAAGGAAATTGTCATACCTACTTGGCTAATGGCTCCCAGCATTATATTACTATTTTGATATCTGGGAGTGGGTGGGGGGAGGCATCTGGGGCATTTGTATTGGCTTGTTTTACATTTACAAGTGAACATGGTGAGGATTGCATCTCCATGATGTGGGATCAACCTGGCCAGGAATGAGATATTTCTTCCCACTCTTTCAAGTCCATTTTGAGGACTTTTAAAAGTGTTTCATGAGGCCTGGAGCTGTGGCACATGCCTGTAATCCTAGCGGCTTCAGAGGCTGAGGCAGGAGGATTGCAAGTTCAAAGCCAGCCTCAGCAAAAGTGAGGCGCTAAGCAACTCAGTGAGACCCTGTCTCTAAATCAAGTACAAAATAGGGATGAGGATGTGGCTCAGTGGTTGTGTGCCCCTGAGTTCCATCTCCCGCCAAAAAAAAAGTGTTTCATGATCTCTCAAAATATCTTCATTTTATTAGTAATATCTCTTCTGTTGATCTCATAAATGAGATTTGCTTTGCCTTTTTATTGTGTTTTTGAAGTGCTTGCGTATGGTGTCTCTCTGTGTGTGTATGTGTGTGTGTGTATGTGTGTGTGTGTGTGTGTGTGTGTGTGTGTGTAGATGTTGTTGAAGTTTGCATGCTTATTTTATATCCTGGAAAATTTCAAGATCCTTTTAATGTTTCAGTTGGTTCCACACCTGATTTGGAATAGTACTCCAGGTACACTATGGTGTCCTCTACAACTAGAGTTCCTTGTACTTCCCTTCAAATCCTTTCACCATCAATTGCTTTGTCTCACTAATTGCATGGGCTAAGACCTCCAAGACAGTGTTTAAAAAGTCACGCACACGTTGGGCGTTTTTGCCTTCCTCTTTATTAGTAATGCCTATCCACCACACTTTTTGGACAATGTTCAATTTAGGTTTTTGTCTTCAAGTCTTGTGAAACATTTTTCAGCATCTCTGTAGGTAGTCTGAATTTCCCCACTTCCATCTACTAATATGACAATTTAAAAGGTTTCCTAATACGTGAACCCTGTGATCCCAGAATCAATCTTACCTGGCAATGGTATAGTATAGTGTCATTGTGATTTTGGATTCGGCTTGATAATATTTTATTATTATATTGCTGCACTAAAGTTGGCAAATGATGTCGACCGGTCTTTAGTGCTGCTGCCATTATCGGGCTTGGGCAATTTTGTTCTTCCCTTGCCTGAGAGAGTCAATGTTTTACTTCATTTTCTAGGCTCCAAGCCAAACTATCCGTGTTGACCCACTTGGCACCAAAGGTTTGGCCAGAATTCCCTGGGGAACAATGCATGCCTTGTGGTCTCCTGTGGGTTATGCCTTCATATTTCTCCTCCTTCTGTGGAAACTGTCTTTTTCAAAACCTTTTTGTCCGTGTTGGAGTCAGTGAGAGCCAAGTGTGTTTCCCCAAGACATTATATATTTCATTTGGTTCTGCCAAGTTTTCTGCATAAAGTTACGTAAAGTGGTTGCCTGGATCTTAGAGTTTCTTCTCGCTTGCTTTGTGTTTCTCCTGTGTGCCCTGTGTCTGTTTCAGGTGATAGATTGTGATCAATCTATCAGCTATAAAAATATGCTTTCACTCTGTTCCTTTGAATAAATTAGCACCTACTCTAGGTCTTTCAGTGATTTACAAAGAGAATCTTGATTTAACGATTTAATCTTGTGTTTTTGGTTATTTTCTCTGTCACCTGCCTGCATTAATGTTATTTCCACCTCAATGGTTAGGTTTCCATCTAGCTCTGTAGGTGGGAATTTCATTTATTTATTTATTTTCATGTTTCCATTTTCACGCATATGAGTATCCATAGTCGTGCATTTTTCTCTGATCACTGCTTATATACATATATACATATATGCATAGATGAGTGTGTGTTTGTATAGATATAGATAGATAGATAGATAGATAGATAGATAGATAGATAGATAGGTATATCAGGGTTTCTGACAAGGAGGCTCTTTATAATAATTTATCAGTTACTACTATGTGATTTCCTGTCTTGTCTCCACTTGCACACAATACAGCCTCAGTGGAGAGCCTTTATGAGTTCTGGAGTGGGGGCAGGGGGACTTTGGCTTCTTCATGCCACCCAGCACTATTGCACTGTGCTCAGAGAGTGTCCTTTGGATCTGTCTCCTTTCCTGCACTTGCTGATATTTCCTTTGAGACCTGCTCTATGATAAGCTTTGTAACTCTTCCTGGTGTGCTTGGGAAGGTGTATTTGCTAGGATCATGTGTTAGATTCCGCACCTTCTCTCATTCTACCTTGTCACATGTGCCATTTTAAGCACTATGCCACAGGTTCTTTTTGGCCATTGAACTTGTTGTGGCAGACTGTGTTTTCTACAGATGGCCGCAGCACCTTGGCCTCTCCCTGTGATGTGACTTTGGTACTTTTTCCATCAAGCAGTGGAGGCCTCCTGTCCTCCTACTGAACTCGGGTGGCCTCTGCCACACGAGGATGCTATGGGCGTGAAGAGACTAGGTCATGGAAATGCCCTGAAATCACTCCTTGCTCCTTGAGGCCACTCAAACTGGGAACCCACCCACCATGCTTGGAGGAAGCCTTGTGGTCTCCTGTGGGTTATGCCTTCATATTTCAAGAAACCCATGGGGAGAATCAGAGAGGCCCTGGCCCTGGCTCATGAGCTTCCAGCCCATAACCCCTCTCCACTTCCAGCCATGGAAGCCAGCTCCCTTGAATATGGATCCTCCAGCCCCAAGTGGAGCAACCCCAGGCAAGGGACATCAGGTGCAACAGGGGTGACGCATCCCTGCCTGGCCCTGAGAAACACAAATGATGTTTTTTGTTTGAAGCCAGCTCTCCAGCAGGGCCTTCCTCGACACCCCCTTAGCCAGAGCCCCTTTCCCCGACAGGAGAGCCTCATGCCAGCTGCCAGCTCTCCCTTTGCTCTCTTACCTGCTCAATCCCCACCTCATCCTCTGCCAATTTCCCTCCTTCCTGGCAGCGCACCTGGTTCTTCTCCTTCCAGTCTGTCTGTCTGTCTTGTGTGAATGACTTGACTCTCTTACTTCTCCTGCAGCCTCGACTTACCCCTGCTCCAGAGAAACTCAGAGCCTCCTTAGAAGGTTCGGAAGGGGCAAGACCACGCAGAACTAATTTTTGTGCTTTTACAATGATCTTTAGAAGCCTCAGAGGCATAATTTGCAAACTGGTTCTCCTAGGAAGCCCTCTCTAGCAGCAGAGTCACCCACCACTTGTCCTCCTGTACCTGCTCACTGTGCCCTTCGGGGCAGTCTTCTCACACCTTCGCATGCCCTCTGGCCTCTCGCTTCCTTGATGGCCTCGTGTAAAATGACCTGATGCTGCATGCCACTCAATCCATGACTCCTGGGAGGCACCTGGAGCAGCTCCCCTTCCACATCCCTCCTGCATGCATCTTGCCCTGGGAGCACAAAGTCCAATCCTTGCAGCCTGCAAAGTCCCATGAGCATCCTACAGTCATTGGCCAGCCTATCAGGTCACCTGCTCCCCAGGACCATTTTCCTTTACCTCCATCCATGATCCCCACCCATCTGCTTAGATTTGAGGTCTGCCATTTCTGTCAGTCTGTTCTGGAAGCACACTTCCTGTGCTTTCTGTACATTTGCCGGGCATAATCTTATTTCTGTAAAAACCCAAAATGCTCCTCCTCTTTGCCAGCCTCTTCCTCAGTACTCATGGTGGAAATTGCCTACTGTGGCACTGTCTCACCATCTTGAATTTATGATTTCTAGCCTCAGGTTGGCATCCAAAGAGTTCCCTGATGTCCCATTTCCATCTGCTGGATTCTTTCTCCCTCCCAAGTGCCTCTTCAAGCCCTTTCCACTATACTCATTCTTGGCACCTCCTCTCACACCACCTGGTCATGCTCGGCATTGGACACCTCCCCATTTCTCTGACCCAATATTTCAGGCAGAATCCTCCCAAACTCCCAGCATCAAACCTACAAGCCACCTGCATCCGTATCCAGTGTGTTCCTCCATTAGGGAAGGCGCATGTCCTCCCCCCTGTGCTCCAGCTTGCATGGCCTCCTTTCTTCCAGGAACCTCGTATTTTCCATCAACTCTCTCTGTCCTCTATCTTCAGCATCTCTAAGCACCCCATCCCTCCCATCCACCTTTGCACAGAGTCAAATCTCCTCTTCCTTACAAGCCTGGGCCTCACCCTCAACCCGAGCCATCCCACCACCGTCTTCCACTTAGGGTCAATGCTCTAGGAAGAATCATCTATGCCCAGGGCTTCCATTTTCTCACCTCCCACATTGCTCTTTAACACACTGTAAGCTGGTGTGGCTCCCACGTCTCTTTCCATGAGGGCTCTAGGTCTGTTGACCCAAGGGCCTTGGTGGGACTGTATCAAAAGGACATTCTCTGGACCTCATCTCACTTGATTGGCAGCAGCAGTCAACACTGTTCTCTCTCTCTCTCTCTCTCTCTCTCTCTCTCTCTCTCTCTCTCTCCTGCCCCCCTTGCTATTCTATAATTGTTTTGTCCTGTGATTCTCTTCATTCTGGCCACTTCTCAGTACCCTTGCTAGTTCTACCTCCTCCAAGAGGCCTTTACATGATGGGGTTTCCTGGGACTTGATTTTCCTCAGATCGCTTCTAGTTTACACTCTATCTCTGCAGACGCTTTCCTGTATGCCCAAGGCTATAATTAGCATTTATAATAGAGAATCACAAGCACAGTTTGTGGACCAACTTGGATCACGGTCATGGGATAGATGGCTGTTGAAATTCATATTCCTTGGTTCTATCCAAAGCCTACCTAGTTTACCCTGTGGCTGGGGACGTAAAACCTGCATTTGAAATCACTCCTCTGGGTGTTCTCATACCAGGCACCTTGGACCCAGTCACTGACTGGCAGTCCTCAAATGTGAGGCTGACATTAACAAGGGCGGCTCGATATCTCCCTCTGGTGGCTTCTTAACACCACTGTTTTTCTTTTGGAGGCTACTGTCCATCCACTTATGGAAACCATTAGGCATGTGGAACCAAGAGCAAGGGATGCGAAACCAGAGTCTGTTCTGGGAACAAGCAAGAATACATGGGGGGGGGGGGGCTGGAGTTATGGCTCACTGGTAGAGTACTCGCCTGGCTCATGGGGGGGCACTGCATTAGATCCTCAGTACCACATAAAAATAAATAAATAAAATAAAGGTATTGTGTCCATCTACAACTAAAAAATATATTTTAAAGAAAGAGTAAATTGAATCATCCTGTGACTTTGTGGCACCACCACAAGCTGCTCTGTGTCAAAAGGTTGAGGGACAATTAAATTGGCACCCTTCCATTCCTGACCCGGGTGCCAGAACACAGGGCCACGCCCCTCTATGGATCCTCACACCAAGGTCCTAAAGTCTCACAGGGGTGCCAGCATGTGTCATGAATTGCCAAAGTTATGCCTCCAGGGGGCGCCTGATCAAGAGCCTTCAGTTTTCCACTAATAGCTCATCGTGGGACACACTAGGGAAACTTATGTTCTACCCCCAACACTTTATTCTCATTCTGGAAATAATGAAGCTTCACAGTAAAATGTTACAAAAATCTATTCTTCAAAGGCAGTGCAATTCGCCCATCGTTCCACAGTTTAGAAGCAGTGTGCCATGTGTTGGGTGAGCAATGAGGGATGGGAACAACCCTGTGCTGTCCTGAGCTACCAATGTAGCTGTGTCCTGCTCTGACTGGGTAGAGTTTCCTACTCTGGTCCTCGCTGAAGATTCTCTATGCTTCCCCTTCTATGGGCGTGGCAAACACGTGCAAAAGATTCACCTCCCACCACCTTGGCATGTTACTCCTGAAGAGAGTATATGGAATAAGAAGGTATGAGGGGATTTCTTCATGGGCCCTAAGAGAGGATGATCTAGGACAATTTATTACAGATGTGCCCAGATTTCAGGACTGGACTCAGTGCCGAGTCTCAGAAGAGCACACTCTACCAAATACCACTCCATGCTCAGCATTGCCTCTTTGCTCCTCTGCTTACCCGGATGCGGGACCAAACACTCACTTGCTCTTTTAGAAGACCGTGGTGTGGACATCTGTGAAGGCTGTTTGACAGCCCAAATGCCACATGCTTTGTTTTCCCAGCAGTAGCCTCAGAACTCAGGGGAGGGTGGGGCTTTGGGGTGACTATCTCAGTAGATGGAGAACTGAGGTTGGCTCCTGAAGCACTAGGAGGAGTTCTCGGCAGCAAAAACGAGGGAAGTCATCATGGTCCAAGCGTCTGCGAGGTAGAGGGGTATGGAAGAGGCGCTCAGTCTCAGGAGCTGTCAGGGCAATGCAAACGAAACCTCAGTCAACCCAGGTACCCACCCCCCACTCCACCCCTTCTGGATACCTCTTGGGAAAAGGAAAATAAGAACTGTTGCTGAGACTGACAAGATGTGGCCAGCCTCAGGCACTGCCTGTGGGAATTTCAAATGGCACAGTTACAGTGGAAAACAGTTTTGGGGTCCCTCAAGCTATTAAACATAGGATTACCATGACACAGTACTTGCATTCTGTGATGGTGTGGATGTGAGGTGTCTCTTCAAACCTCCCGTGTTCACGCAGAAGGCGGAACAATTGGATGGTGAGAGCTGCAGCCCCAACCGGTCCGTCCTAGTTTGAAAGGACTGTCTGGGTCTCTGTAGACAGGTGGGGTGTGGCTGGAGGAGGGGGTCACCTGGAAGGGTTGTTCTTCCCTGTACCCCTTCCCAATCCTCTCACCCTGCTTCCTGGCCACCACAAGGCCAGCAGCTTCCCTCTGCCACTGCCCTTCCACCCTGGTGTTCTGTATCACCTCTGGCCCAGACCAAGGGAGTCGGTCAACTCTGGACTGAGACCTCTGAAACTGTGAGCCAAAATAAACTTTCTCTCCTATGATTGTTCTCATCACATCGATTGGTCACAGTGAAAAATGTTGACAAACACTCACTCCTGATGCATGTCACCCAAGGTGAAAGAGGCACTCAAGGACATACAGGTAACTGAATGTTCACTGGTGCTTCCAAAGGAAGCATCCCAAGTGTCACCTCGGCGTGGCAGGATCGCCAACACGTGGTCTATCCCACAACACAAGGTTGGGCAGCCTTCGAGAGGAGTGAAGTCTGGATGCACGTTCTAACTTGGATGGACCTGGAAATGATTTCAAAGGAAATGAGCCAGACACCAAAGGTCACATCGTGTCTAAGCCCATTGAAATGTACAGAGAGGCAGGCCCCAAAATTAGTGTTGGAAACCTGAGTTGTCTTAGAAAGCAGGTTCATGGTGGCAGCGGTTTACAGGGAGGTGGGAGTGAGGAGCCCACACTCTGTGGGTGCTGGTTTTCCCTGGGGACCAATGAAAACCTCGTGTAGGTGCCGAGATGGGCTGAGTTCACAACACGGTGAATTGACTTCATGCCATTGAAGGACGTCCTTCACGGGCTTAATTTCAGGTTCAGTTGAATTTCACTTGGATAAGCAACTTTTAATTAGAAAAGCACAACAGTTATTAGACTAAGTCTCAAAACCTTGAAGTATTCTGAAAAGGCTTAAGCAACGAATTCCTAAATATTTCCATTGAACCTTCCCATGAAGCCCGTTTATTCTCACTAATAAACATGGCTTAAAAAATAAATCTGCTTTTGAGGGGAAAACACATACTGAAACGTGCAGCATTGTTTCTCGTGCTTGCCAGCCTCGCGCCCACCTGAGTGGAGTTCAGAAGGGCTGGATTTCTCCAGCTGCTTCTTCATTGCTCTGAGGGGAAGCACGCACCAGTCCCAGTAGGGCCAGGGACCACTGCCTAGGGCTTGCAAAATCACCACTGGGGAACTGCTGCAGACCTTTTTTCCTCTGTCCTCAACCCTTCCAGAGTAGACACAGCTGGAAGTTTGCTGGGGCCCCTTTGGCTGTGGCTCTCAACATCTCCCCCTCTCTGTTTAAACAACAAGCATGTGGCTTAGGGACCGTGTCTGTTAGGCAGTCCAATTCAACATATGGTCCTTACCCGTCATCGGATGAACTGACCTCTAGGCGTCAGCCTCCTGTCTTAGGTTGGTACCACTGCAATTGGATCATACCCGTCACTGACTACCGGTCCAGCATACAGCTATACTTGTGGATAGGCCTTTGCACCAGTGGGGGGGTGAGGTTCTTTCCCTCACCTCTGTTGGCCCCCAAATTTTAGACCATCACTAGTAGAGGAGGATGCAAAATGCCATGACATTAAGCCAATTGAGGGCTCCTTTGAAAAATTGTACCACCGGTGACATCATCAGCAAAAATACCCCAACACTACCACAAGTCGCTGCACTAACAGATAGTTCACAATGCATACAGGTGAGCTCACAATGTGTCCAGGCAAGTTCTGCAAGCAGTTCAGTGATGGCTATTGTAGAAGCTGTAGATTGGTTTTATCTTTGACTTCACCAGCACTGGGATGAAGATAGGAATTCTGGCAAGTGTGTGACGTCCATCTGCCAAATATGGTTAGGTATCAATCCTCTAGGATTGACTCCAAGATTAACTTGTGGTAAAAAGGTCACACAATTTTGACATTGTTTTATTATTTGTCT
>NW_026000272.1:48321-93492 GCF_001458135.2 Marmota marmota marmota
CAGGGAAACAGTCCAATGAGCATCACCGCAGAGGAGCCAATCAGCTAGATGTTGCTGGGGCCGAGGAGCCAATCAGCTAGATGTTGCTGGGGCCGCTGTGAGCCAATCATCAGCCGGCAGCTGGAAGTTTGCTGGCAGCTGGAAGTTTGCTGGGGCCCCTTTGGCTGTGGCTCTCAACACTTCCAGAGTAGACACACTTACAGTTCTTTTGGACAAGTGGAGACAAGGGATCGGAGATGTTAGGGCACAAGGTGCACATCCCACAGCTGAGAAGTGGCAGAGCTGGGAGGCCAACCCACGTCCTTGTTTGAGAACATCCCTCTGAGTTGAAGACATGCATCACGAATGCACCCCGCTCTCTGCCCTCCCTGGGGAAGTAAAGAGGCCCGATGGTAGGTCTTGAGATCTGGCCCCCTTTCCTCCACAGGAGGAGGAACCCTTCATTCAGTCAGTGCACAGGCACAAATGGCAGTCCTCCTGTGGATGACATATGGAATCCAATGCTTTGTCTTGGTCTATAGAGGCCCACCCCCCACACCCGCCACAGGGCACCCCAGTCTGATCAGTGTGATGCTGGGCAGGGGCTGTCTGCCACCTCATGGTACAGGGCTGACTGTGGGCGCCACCCTGCCACTCAGTGCTCAGGGATCTCCTGCTGAGGGCTCGGAGGCAGTCACCATGGGGGTCTTCACACCAAGGGAAGGGGCATGCCCTGCCCATCAGAACTGTGTCCTCCTTCCTGAGGACTCCCCACAGCAGGGACGCCTCTAGACAAAATCGGTGGAAGAACCTTATCAGACGGCAGCTCTCTGTCTCTGGTCTCTGATGTGAATGGCTGATGGGAAGTGGGTGCTGTGTCCGCGGTGCCCTGTGGTGTAGGAAGTATGTGCCCAGCACACCCCAAGCAACTGTGAGGTTCATCCTCACCTCCCTACCATCCCAGGTCACAGGCACGCTGTGCAATCGCTCTCGTCACAGCATCCTTTGTGTGCTGAGCACCCCATCAGCATGCTGGGGTCCATGCACACCCAGGGTCCTGTGGTCCCGTCACCACCTAAGTTTCGGCTTCACCTTCCTCTGGGCTGAAGTGCTTTGCTTCACAATGTTTCTCTCTCAAAGGTCATTTTACAGTGACCAGGTGTCCTCGATCCCCGCTGCACAAATGGACCTGACCTCATGTGGTCTGGCGGGTGTGTCTCAGGGGAGAACAGAAGGTCTTTTGCTTCACTCTCCTCCCCACAAAACCCATTCTGGGAAAACTCCCTGCCCGCCAAGCCCATCCCATGGAGGGTGTAGTCCCGTGTCCAGTGCTTCACTCATTCATTAATCTGCTGGTGCCTTCCTCCATTCATTCCCTGGATTGGGTGGGTGTGACCAAATGAGATGGAGATCAACACTCTGCCTCTGAGGGTGTATTAGTACTTCCTGGTTTCCATAGTAAACTAACGTCAAGGAGAGCATTTTGATGACATTCTGGTTTCTATGACAACCGGGGCAAGCCATTCCTTCCTGGCAGCAGACACATTTCACGAGGATATTTACAGACTGGAGAGATGGGATAACTGTAGAAACCTCAACACTAGTAGGTGTCTGCTATCAACGTGAGTGCGTGCAGGAGTGTGTGTGTGTATGTGTGTGTGTGTGTGTGTGTGTGTGTTCACACGCGCGCGTTGAGTGTTGGGAGCCTGTGTGTCCTTTAATCGCACATTAAGGGCTCTCATCCCTTCTGTTTGTTAGGGAGGCTGGCGGCTCCCGACGAAAGGCGGGCTGGGGAGACTGAGTAAAGTGTCATCATGTCCCTAGATGACGACACCTGTTGTGTGAGGGCTTTGTCTTCTGAGTCACTGAAAGCGGAGATCCCCTTGTATTTTATGAACGGCCACCTCCGTTTCACGATTGTCGCGTGCACCCTTTACCGTGTAACTTTGCTCTTCTTACAACTCCTTGTCATAGAAACCTATTTCGTGTAGGGAGGTTGGGAGAGAGACACTTGAGGGCAGCGGGTGATGAGACAGGCGGCTGGAGAGTGGGACTGGAAGATCACACCGTGTAGCCTAGGTGATAATACTGTGCTCATCCTGGGTGCTGACACACACACGCACGCCCACAAAGAAGTGTCTTCTCTCAGACACATCACCTCTTGTCACACCACTCACCGCAGTTAGGTGGATTAAGCCTGAAGCAGTAAGTACTACTCGAGCACCTTCGCAAAGGGTCTGAGTTTGTTCGGTGCCTGTGAGGAAGCGCATGCCGGGGAAGAGGTGTTGTCTGTGCTCATCGTGTGGCTACAGAAAAGCCTAGGCTTTACAGGATAGCTGGATGGGGTCTTTCCCAAGACCTGTGTGTTTGGAAGGAGCAGGATTTAGGTACAGGACAAGGAAGCCTCTCACTTTACCCAAGGCGCTGCTCCTGATTCTGAATCTGGGACTCTGCCAGCCCTGCTCGAACCTCAGTCAATCAGTCAGTCCTCATCAAGATCTCTCTGTCTCCCTGCATGTCCATCTCCCTATGCCTCTGCCCTAGCTACCCACCGATCATCTTTCCTTCTGTCTATCTGCCCGTCCATCCATCCATCTGCCTGCCTACCTACCTACCTGTCAGTCTCTCTAGAGGGAGAGAAAACTGCTGTTTTCCCAGCTGTGCCAAGTGAGAACAGAAATCCACACGCAAGGGCTGTATGCAAGCCCTCCATAGCAGGTGTTTGGGCAACGGGCCAAAGCACGTGCTGAGAGGAGCACTTAATTAGGTGACCAAACACATGCGTCTTCTCATTGCCTCTCTGAAGGAGGCACTGCTGCTGTGACCAGAAAAATACGAGTAAGACATGTTTTGATTGCCTGCTCAAGGTCCTCTGTTAAAGTGTATGGTACCTGAGAACATGTAGCCAAATGGGGATGCTGAACAATATTGAAATGGGCTGGGAAGCGCTTAAAGCGTCTTGAATCCTTTTAGAAATAAGACTTTTCAGTGGAAAAACATTTGTGGGTCCAGCCCGTGGCCTCATTTGTCAGCAGAAGGCATTGCTTTCCTGGATGACTGAATTATGGATGCTTCGCCTATTGCTTACTTTGTCATTTTAAACATGAGTTCCCCTGTATGTTTCCAATGTAAGGAACTAAGTGGACCTGAAAATAGTATCTATGCTGGAAGCAGAAACATTTTGGGGAACGGGAATGTGGAGAGGCAGTGAGCACGCATTGTACGCGTGTGAACATGCGACCCAGGCATCTTGCGTCTCTAACATCAAGGGATCTGAGTGTGCATGTGGCGGTGTGTGCATGTGCCCCAGCGGCTGCATGTTGGGGTGTGGTCCGGCTTCAGAAGGGTGCACAGTCATGCTTGTTGTGTGGGCTGGGCTGGCAGGTCAGTTGAGGAGAGACAGAAGGTCTGGAGTCCCCTGTTACTCCTTGTCCCTCTTATCCTGTGTCCTCAGGTGCTCCAAGGTCTCCTACTCTGAGTTTGCTTAATCAGGGGTCCCCCAACCTGTGCAATCAGACACCCTCACCCAGGAGAGGTTTCGCAGCGGTTACTCCAAAGAAGGTCTAGCTCTTCCTTCTTAGATGTTTCTTGTTACGTCTACCCTAAGTGCTGCTCCCTGATTCTGAATCTGGGACTCTGCCAGCCCTCTTGTACATCAGTCAATCATCAGTCCTCATCAAGACCTCTCTATCTCCCTCCATATCTACCCAAAGATGTGCACGTGTGCCTTTACTTTAGCAACCTCTTTTTGCATAAGAAAACATATCATTTTGTTTTTGTGGGGTTTTTGGAAGTGTAAGGTGTTGTGATGTACTTGTGAAAACTGGGTGGCCCTCGAAGAGGCATGATACTCGCCCTCCAGTAGCCTGGACTTATTAAAAGGACTGCCCTTGTGAACCATAAAGACATATAAGAATACAGCAGTATTGGTCCATACCGGTGAAATCTGGAAGGAGAGGAAAGAGGATGTGTATTGAAGAAGAGACAAATAATAAAGTGTGAGGAAAATGGATTCTAGGACCCAGACGTATGTTTGGTCACATTACCTCCAGGATAACAAATAGTACAAAACACCACATAAGTGTTACAGAGAGGTCACATCCGTGCACTACTTCACACACTGTATGCAACATGTTTTAAAAGGAGCTATGTAGAATTTGCCAGAGAACGAAATCTTACAGAAGCACGTGAAGACTCAATTACACACAAGGTGCGTGTGGATAACACTCATCATGACATGAGGCTGGGCCGTAGCTCTGTGGTAGAGCATTTGCCTTGCATGTGTGAGGCACTGGATTTGATCCTCAGCACCGCATACAAATAAACGAATACAAAATTCGTCATGACAATGACAGCAATTTTCCCTCAATGTCATCTATAATATTTTATTTATTTATTTATTTGTTCTTTTTAGATACACATAACAGTATATTTTGACTTAGACATGTGCAGTATAACTGATTCTAACTAGGATCTCATCCTTGTGGTTGTACGTGATGTGGAGATTCACTGATCATGTATTCATATATGAACATAGGAATGTATTCTACTGTCTTTCCCATTCCTATCCCCCTCCCTTCTCTTCATTCCCCTTTGTCTAATCCAATGAACTTTTATTCTCCATCCCCCTCCTCTTGTTGTGTGTGGGCATCCGCATATCAGAGAGAGAACTTGTGGCCTTTGGTTTTGGGGGACTGGCTTATTTCGCTTAGCATGATAGCCTCCAGACCCATCACTTTACCAGCAAATGCCAAATTTTCTTTCTTCCTGATGGCTCAGTGATGTTCCGTGGTGTATATACACCACATTTTCTTTATCCATTCATCTGTTGAAGGGCACCTCGGTTGGTTCTATAGCTTAACTATTGTGAATTCACCTCCTAACCTTGCTGTGGCTGTGTCCCCTTAGTATGCTGATGTGAAGTCCTTCCAGATAACTAGGTCAAATGGTGCTTCCGTTCCAGGTTTTCTAAGGAATCTCCATGATGCTTTCTAGAGTGGTTGCACCAATTTGCAGTCCCACCAGCAATGTATGAGTGAACCTTTTCCCCACATCCTAGCCAACATTTATTGTTACTTGTGTTCTTGATAATCGCCATTCTGACTGGAGTGAGATGGAATCTCAGTGTAGTTTTAAGTTGCATTTCTCTAACTGTTAGAGATGTTGATCATTTTTTTTTCATATATCTGTTGACTTTTTGTATTTCTTCATCTGTGAAGTGCCTGTTCAATTCCTTTGCCCATTTATTGATTGGGTTATTGGTTTCTTGGGTGTTAAATTTTTGAGTTCTTTATATATCGTGGAGATTAATGCTCTGAGTGCTCAGTCTGAGGTGCCAATCGCAAAGATTTCCTCTCATTATGTAGGCTCCCTCTTCATTGTTTCCTTTGCTGAGAAGAAGCAATTTAGTTTGGTAATGTCACACTTATTGATTCTTGATTTTACTTCTTGTGCTTCAGGCGTCTTGTTACAGAAGTCAGTTCCTAAGCCCACATGATGGAGAGTTGGGCCTGCATATTCTTGGAGTAGATGCGGGGTCTCTGGTGTGATGTCTAGGTCCTTGATTCTCTTTGAGTTGAGTTTTTTGGCAGGGTGAGATAGGGGTTAAAGTTCATTCATGGGTTTCCAGCTTTCCCAGCACCATTTGTTTGAAGTAATCCATTCATGGTGAAAAATGGAAATGAGGAATAAAACGCGTTTGTGCAATGGATAGAACTAGAGGGTTTCCACTGCGTATTTGGGGGTGGAAGAGTAAGAAGAGAAGGATCATGGGAACGATTTCATGGGCTGCCCTACACTTTTCAGTAAGGTTGGAAGTTTCTGTGGTTGAAGTTTGGCATTTACGACAGTGATGCTGGAAAATGGCCCTTCACAAGGAGATGCGTGTCATAATGCTCCTATGATCGGAACTCTGGTTCCACACACCTGTGTGTGAGCGTGTGCCTGAATGTGCAGGTAATATGTTGGAAGCACACAGGTCCTTCCACTAAGAGTGAGTGGCTTGGAAGGTTCTCTCTGATCTGCAGATGGTAACACACATTAAGTTGGGGGGGTGGCGGGGAAGAGTAAAAGTACTTTGGATTAGACAAAGGGGAATGAAGGGGAGGGACGGCGTGGGAAGGGAAAGTCAGTAGAAGGAATCAACATAACTTTCCTTTGTTCACATATGAACACAGGACCAGTGTGGCTCCATATTACATACAACCACAACAATGGGAAGCCATATTCCATGTGTGTATGATATGTCAACATACATTGTACTGCCATGTATACCCAAACAGAACAAATAATAAAAAAAAAAAAAAAAAAAGGCGCGAGTGAGTGGCTGCTGCATGCTAACCCTTGGCAGACCTTCCTGTGCATTTCACGTTCTCAGTAAGCCTGGTTAATGTGTTCTAGAGTGAGACAAACCCCATTTTTTGATTCACACACCCTCCAGCACCCAGACTGATAATAGGAAATCCATGTGGCCAAGGCACATGAGGTCCTGAAAGGTGTAGTTCCTACTCTCCTGCAAGAGAAGCGATCACATTATACTGAGAGGCAGAAGGTGGATATGTTCTGAAATGCAAGAGATGCAAGAAAATAAATGTGACATCTGCATTATGGGTGACATTAGGACATGGCTTCTGCTGCAGAAGTCATGCATTCCAGAGATGGGGAAGGTAGTCACACACAGTCGGCTTATTTTCCTACCTGTTTTGGGTTTTCCAGATTAGCATCACAGGGCAACAGGTTGTGGCCATCTGCATTTGGGTGCCCTGGAGTCCCTGGAGGAAGAGTGCAGTTTGGAGGAACGGAGCAGAGTGAAGGTTCTGCAGGTGAGGAGTTGCAGCAGCAGATGTGGGACTGGACCTTCATGACCCTGGGTAAGCCTCTCCCACAGCCCCTGTTGCGCCTTGCTGTTCAGACCCTTGTTTTCACGGTAAGAATCACAGATTTGGTATTGGAAGACAGAAGATGTAAACCACGAGACAGCAGTTCAGGCCACAGCTGGAGACCAGTGCCTGAACCAGTGTGTTCTTCCTCACTCCGCCAGGCAGGAAGAATCAGCAGGAGGACCTTCACAAACCCCTGGGTCCCACGTGCAAGCTCTTGAACGTGACATTGCACAAACACCTCCTGCAGGAGGGCAGGGCGGCACAAACCCCTCAGAAAAGAAGAAAATCTGAGGCATTCTCCAGGGGAGAAGCCCCAGGAGCCCAAAAGGCACAGAATGTACAGTTCGAGAAAGGGTCCCCTGGCATGACACCCACTTCCTCGTGTGCTTGCTCTTTGAGCTGCACAATCCTTACAGTTAGGACAAGATGTTGGATTTGCCTTGTTATGGAGCCCCCCTGACACCTCCAGGGTTTTGTCTGTTTTCCCCCAAGTACTTTCCATTTATAAACCCTTCTGTGAAGGACGCACTCTCTGTGTTTCCTTCTTTCATCCCTCAACAATCTCATAGAGCAGGGTGCTTCTACTTGCACGAGAGGAATTTTCTCTTTTGACACTTTTCTGCTTTTCCTTTTGTGAACTCCAGGTTGCTCCTGTATCACCCACAAAAACAAGCGGTCAGCCCAGCACCTCAGGGAGACTCGGGCGGGAAGAGAACCACCACTCAAGCTGCCAGCCCTTTGCAGTCCCTGAGGACTGCACGTGGCCTTAGGACAGAACTGCGTTAGCAGTGGTTTTGACAGCCAGGCGTCCTGCCCTCCTCCAATCACCTCCTGACCCCCAACTCCAACTGCAATGGACACCCAGTATGTCCTATGCAGTTGGAAAGGCCGCTTGTGGCCAGCCAAGGTTTTGTCCAGATCTTGGACTTTGCCGAAATATAAGAGGAGAAGGGTGCTTTCTCTCCAAGTCCAGATCCTCTCTGAAGACCAAAAATTGAGAGTGAAGGGCAAAGACGCAAGGGCCCTGAACAAGTTGGAAATCGAAGCCCTGGCCACCTCAGCCCGGGCATGGTCCAGGGCCACTGTGCCATCGGGGGAGAAAAGAAGGTACAGAAGAGCCCTTAGAGTGGCGCTGGAGATTCTGACTGAGAAAGCCCACTTGGATCAAGGAAGAAAACCCGAGGAGCCAGGGACCCCTAAGGTGCCTGCAGAGGTACTCCAAAAGCCAGCCAGCTGGCCACCTCGCAGAAAGTATCAGGGGCGCAAAGGGCACTTCTGGACTAAGAAAAGGGGACAACGGGGATCCCTGTGCGTGCATTCAGAGAAGGAGAACGACCTGCATGGCGAGAACTCCCAGGTGCACACAGCCATCCGCCTGTCTCCAGCTGAAAAGCAAGCAGAGGCATCACAAGGCGCCCACGAGCGTCCAGATTTCCTGCCTCCTTGTGGAGGTGACCGCCAGGAAGAGGGGGCAGAAGAAGCAGGCCCCTTCGCACGTCCCCCCACCGTGGGGGAGGATGCCTGTGCTAAAGACGAACAGCCAGCTTGGTCGCCTCCAGCAAGACTCTTTGCAGCTGTGCCCAAAGCTCAGCACCAAGAGGCGGGGGACACCTGCCCAGAGACCCCGGCTACTTCCCAGGAGAGCACTGCCTTCGCAGAGAATGCAGAGGGCCCAGGCGAGGGTGCCTTGGAAGGGATGGCAGCATCCTCCACCTGCTCCACCCCGAGCCTGCATCGCTCCCTCGGTTTCGCCCACAGGAAAAGGAAGCTCGAGGCGCCAGACCCCAAGAAAGGACTGCGGGGGCGCCCATGCCGTGTGCGCTCCCAGACGATGAGGGACGCCAGGGCCAGCACCATAAGGGCTGGCGATCGACCAGCACGAGGAGCCGCAGCAGGGCCTTCGGCACGCGAGCCCTGCCCTATCAAAAGAGGGACGATGGTCTGGTTCAAGTTTCAGGATCATCCGTTTTGGCCGGCAGTGGTCAAGAGCGTGTGCAAAACCCAGAAGACGGCCCGGGTGCTGTTGATTGAGGCGAACCTGCGCGGGGAACGCAGTGGCATTCGGGTCCCTCTGCACAGGCTGAAGCACCTGGATTGTGAGGAGAAGGAGAAACTCCTGAAGAGAGCCAGCAAGGCGTACCGGCAGAGTGTGAACTGGTGCTTGTCGCTCATTGCCCACTACCGAGAGCGGGTCGGTCGGGGCTCTTTCGTGGGCTCCTTCCTGGACTACTACGCGGCCGACGCCAGCTACCCCATGCGCAAAGCCATCCAAGACGGGGACCTGAACGTCAATTTTCCAAAGGTGAATTATGCCGACCTGGAAGATTCCGAGGAGGAGACCTCGGTGGGCGTGGGCGGCAAGAGGCCCTGCAAGAAGCTGCTCCCCGACCGCATGAGGGCCGCTCGGGACCGAGCCAACCAGAAGCTGGTGGACTTCATCGTGAAGAAGAAGGGGGTCGACCACCATCTGCTGGACATCGTGAAGGGCAGGAAGCAGTCCCGGTGGCTGACGTCCTTTCTGAGTGAAAAGCGGTACGTGTTCTGCATCGAGACGTACCTGGAGGACGAGGATCAGCTGGACGTCGTCGTCAAGCATCTGCAAGAGATCTACGAGCAAACGGACAAGGCCTTGCTCGCTCTCATCAGAGATGACAAAGTGAGATTTCTTATGGAAGTCCTGCTGCCAGAAGCGATCATTTGTTCAATCGCTGCGCTGGATGGACTTGACTACAAGGGAGCAGAAGAGAAGTACCTGCGAGGGCCACCCGTGCATCCACGGGAGAAGGAACTGTTTGACAAAGACATCTTGAAGCAGATGAGGAAGAGATCCAGGAGAGGCAGAAAGGTGGTCAGGTCTCTTCCCCAGCCCTGTACCTCCGCAGGGGCCTCCTCCTCTCCCCAACCTATCAGGCCGCCCATCTGTGTGAAAGGAGGCGCCTCACCCCCTCCCTAGGCAGTCCCATATGCTTTGCACCTTCGAGACTTTTGGAAGGTGCACTCTTCATGGTGGATCCATCTCTCCCCTTGGTGGATGCCACCTTCAGCCACATTTCTTGTCCCCAAACCCCTCACCCGCTATTTGGCTCAAATACTGCAACAGCCTTTGGGAGACAGAGCTGCTCATATGTTGCTAGAGGAACATTGCACTGTTTCTCACGACACTCCTTCCCTTCCCACTTGATATTTTCATACAAGACACACACCAGCAAAGGCCCGGCCTTCAGCTATCTAGCAACCCTAACCTGGGAAACCTCATGCGTGTGTTCATACAAACATCCCCTGGATTTTTCATGCGTCCAGGGACATATGGATACACATATGCCTTGGGCTCCTTCTTGACCTCATCCCCGAACTTTCCCTGCTACACCTTTTTGCTTCTTGAACAATAGCCTTGGAGTCAAAACCAATGACAGAGATGCTTTCTCCTGTGATATCATCACCTTCTGATACTTCTTCAAAAGCCATTCTGGAAGTCCAGCCGAGCACAGAGTTGCTGGATCACCAGCCCACCGTCCTCTGGGCATGGGTGAAATCCTGGCACCCAAGGGCCCTTTTGTCCTGTGGGATCTTGCCTAGGAGCATCGACTTGGTGCATTCGTGAAATTCCGCCTCTGGGAGCAGGGAGTGGCCCTTCTTCACAGGCTGAAGAGCAGCGGCTTCCTGAAGCACACAGGCCACAGGCCCCCTCCCATCACTGGCAGCGACTGGATCCTCCTCACATGGCCATCGAGTCCCAGGTTGACCACTTCACAGGCCAGCCACTCCATGGAGTGGATGGGAGAGGAGCCCATCCACAGAGGATGAGTTACAGGACAGCAAGCATTTGCTCTGGATCCCACAGGCCCTCACACAGAGACATTTGTCTCAAGGTGTATCCCCCGACTTCTTCACGGGCCAGCAGCCTCCCACCGCAGAAACGCAGACTGGGTCAGTCTTTCCAGGCAGCTGGCACAGTGCCAGTACCGGGGCTGCCAAGTTGCAAATGGAAGATAGAAACAGCCTCTGCTCGGCCCTACCTGGCCATCGTCCAAATGTAATTTAACACACACCCTCAAATGATGCGTGCAAAACCCACGGATTCTCCTACTAACTTGAAGCAAAACGTCTTTCTGAGAATACACGTGAGAAAAACCAGTTTACTTTGAAAACTTGATTGAATGAAGCATTGAGGGTTGAGGGGATCCTGAGCGGGTGGGTAGCTGTTGGAGGAAGTCCCTTGTTCTCGTGTGTTCCCATGGCAGGTGCTTTTCTCGACCTTGCAAGGTAGCTCTCTGGATTCACAATCCAACTGTTGTGTCTTTCCCCTTGGACTCCTGCTCCATCACGCTTGAAATTGCACCACGGCTCAGGTGGAGCATCCAAGAAAGCGTATAAGCACACTCACCACGAAATAATATCATGGAAAGTATCATGGTGGCTGTTGTCATTTTGAAGGCTCATTGTGAGTTCCCTGCTCATTCCAAATAAATATTCATGTTTGTGGTTGACGTTGTGTAACTTTACATGTGGCCTTCCAAATGGTATGGGTGTCAGGCCTGACCTACCTCTCTTTGGACTCTGCCTGACAGAGAGCAGCCTCCTGGGGCCCCCTGAAGCCCTCATGGTCCTGGGAATCATTTTCAACAGACTGTAGGCCTCGGCGCTCTGTGCAGACCCCATTCACCCAGACAGTGCCCTCTAGCTTCTCCACCACCCTGTGTCTGTCTCTCAGCTGTCTGCTGGGGCCATGTTAGCATCTGGGTTCTACTCTTTTCCTTACTGCCTCATTCATTCATTCATTCCTTCATTTTTCATCAGGAGAGCAAGTGAGCTGTGGCTTAAGGCTCTGCTCTGAAGATAAACTCCAGGTGCCCTAGAAAGGGACGGGAATCTTGCAACCCAGGTGACAATCGCACTTGTGAGGGAACAAGGATATGACACTTTGTCCTGTTAGTGAGAAATGTTGACCAGCCACATGGGCTGACTCCCTGCAGTTGAATCCAGATCCTGCTCCCCCCCCCCCTATTTTTCAGATGGGAGGTTTCTGTTGGTTGAGGTGAAGGGAGAGAGGCTGGTCTCTTTTGCATATCATCTACAAGTGGCACCTTTATCCAGGAGAGGCGGCCATGTCTCCCATGAGCTCCTATCTTCCTCCTCTTTGAGGCAGGGTCCCTGCTGGATCTCCATCGCAGGTGGGTTTGTGTGATGCCATAGCCTCACCTGTCACCTATTGTAAACCCTATTTCCAGGAGTCCACTTCTCCTCCAGCTGTAAGGCACGCTGCTGACGACCAGGTCCTGTGCTAATGGATGTTTGGCATTGCTGCAGAGAGATGGCATGCGCTGGTGCACAGGTCTCCACCTCCACTGGGGAGCTGAAGAGGGAGGAGTAGAGCCCTGAGACCTGGAAAGCTGATGAGCACAAGAATTTGGAGCACCAGGAACCCCCAAGCTGTCACCCTAGAATCGGCAATCCCCTAATCATTGGGAACTGGGGAGTACCTTTTTTGTCTCTGTAGGCCACAAAGACCGCCTGTAAGGGAGCCACCTCAAAAGACGTTGCTTGTCTTGGGCAGCATCCATCCTGTTAACTGTCCTTGCTGCAGGACCGATGACAAGGGCAAACTCAGAGTAGGTAAGATCACAGCCCATCGCAGCAGGGGAGGGAAGTACAGTTCCTGTGTGGGTGGGAGATGCCTTCTCCTCAGATGAACTGCAGGGCCTGGCTAAAACGTTCTCGTGTGAACTGGGAGAAGGCATGTGGGGGTGGATTGGGGGGATGCTAAACCAAGGCATGGTAAAGAATATCATTCAGTGGAGGGGGGGGGGGACTTGTTGGCTCACAAGCACAGAGCTGTGGCAGAGTTTCTGTGACCCAGGGAGGCCTATATGCCACTTAGGTGGCACTTCAAACCTGCACAACCACAGCTAGCGAAGGAGAAGGGCCACATTTGTTGTCGTTCTTATATTTCATTGTAAGTTCCTGGGAAGAGCCATGACATTCAATG
Source organism: Marmota marmota marmota (assembly GCF_001458135.2). Classification (NCBI taxonomy): domain Eukaryota; kingdom Metazoa; phylum Chordata; class Mammalia; order Rodentia; family Sciuridae; genus Marmota; species Marmota marmota. Next base: position 61,168 of record NW_026000272.1, read on the forward strand.
GAATCCTGCTGGTGTTTAGCATCCACTGCTTTGAATGGGCACCCTGCTAATACTGCAGGCTGTGTGTGTGTGGGGGGGGTCTTCTCTGATTGTCTCAATTAGACAATCTTCTGGTAGCACTTTTGAGAAGCCCCACAGAGCTTGGCATCCTACTAATGAGAACCCCTTTTCCTGCCACAGCCTGCGCCTTACAACTTTCTGCCTTGTGACATCCTGAAAATTTCCTCTTGCTTCCTTTGTTCACTGTCATACAAATCAGGCTCCTCCACCTCCACCTTAGGATACTGTATCCTCTGAGCCTTCTCTAGCACCTTCCTTGTGTCACAGAGCCTTGAGGTAGCATTAATGCTCTCCTCACTCCTCGCTATTGCTTACAATCATTCTCCATCTTCCCTCCTAAAAATATCTAATTCCTTTGAAGTTATGCTATCAGATCATGCAACTAGGATTACCATATTTTGCAAAAAATGTACTGAAACTCGGTTAAATTTGAATTTCCTTTAGATAATAAGTGTCTTTTGTATAATAGGTCCCATGTATGTGGACATTTAATGGCATGTTCTGTGCTTCATCTGGCAGTTCTATGAATGACCAGTATTCCTCCTCATCAAGGCTAGGCTTCTTGACCCATAGCCTCAGGACTTGAACTTGCAAGCCTCCTTGCCTCTCTCCTTACCATGTTCTCACATAGCTCAAACTCAACCATGTAGATGCAAAATATATTCAAAAAGTGCATGGGAGCTAGGCACAGTGGTGCACACCTGTAACCTCAGCAGCTTGGGAGGCTGAGGCATGAGGATCACTAGTTCAAAGCCAGCCTCAGCAACTTAGCGAGGCCCTAAGCAATGGCTGTGGATGTGGTTCGGTGGTTAAGAGCCCCTGGGTTCAATCCCCAGTACCAAAAAACAAAAACAAAAACAAAAACAAAAACCAAAAAACAAAACAAAGCATGAGAGCTTAAAATGGGATTCAGTTTTCATTGTGCTCTGCATCTAGCTATCTGGATTCACTCTGTAAATTACTACAGGTTAGCATAACTCAATCATTCTTTCATATTAAAACCATATAAATTGTAGATACCTTCCTTCTCCCCACCTTTGACTCAATCCAAAAAGTAAGTAATAATTCCAAGTTGTTGTCCATCTCTTCCAGGAGAATGTCAAGACTAGGGTCATTGTGTTTTATATGCCCAGGTGCCATGGCAGCCCAATACCTGCAGACTGTTCATTATTGAGTCTGCCATCTGCAGAAGGCTCTGCATATCCTGCCTCTAATATGACTTAAACTGCCAATGACCTTTGTGCATGCATGTTCAGGCAACAACCCTCTATCCTCACCTTCTGTCATGCTCTTCTCTTACCTCTGTGTCCCAACACCATTGTTTTTCCTACAGCTTTCTCAGGCACAGACTGATTTCTCTCCCACATCCCTCACACCATGCAGGTGGAGTTGGTGTACTTCCTGCCCTCCAAACCCCATCATCTTTGAGCACCTGCCATGGGACTATAGGATGCATGATCCTTTCCCATTGCTCACCTCCCTATTATCTCCCATTCCTTGTCTTCATCACTACTTCTGCCATGGCTCCTCAGGACTCCAGAATTCTCACCCTGCCTTATCCCATACCCTTCTCTCTCCATCCCTTGTTTTCCTCAACTCCTAAGATTTTTTCAGCTTTGCGACCTCAGTCACCAACTACCATGGTCATACTCTTGGCTTCTACTACCAACAATTGATACCAAGGATCCCACTCTCTGAGCACACCTTCTCTTTTTCCTACACACTCACTCAAATTTCCCAACAATTTCTCTGCCCCACTGCCAACCCCGCCCCCCGACCTTCTCATTGTCCACAGCCCTGACACCATTGTTTTTGTACTGAGGATTGAACCCAGGGGTGCTTTACCACTGACCTGTATACCAATCTATTTACTTTTATTCATTTTATTTTTTATTTGTTCTTATGTTCTTTTTAGCTATACATGACAGTAGAGTATATTTTAACATATTACACATACATGGAGTATAACTTCCATTCTTGTGGTTGTACATGATGTGGAGTTACACTGCTTGTGTATTCACATGTGAGCATAGGAAAGTTATGTCTGATTCATTCTACTGTCTTTCCCATTCCCATCCCTTTTCCCTTTTCCCTTTATTCTCCTTTGTCTGATCCCATGAACTTCTATTCATCCCCACTCCCGCTGTCAAATCCAATGAACCTCCACTCCCCACCCCCAGCTTATTGTAAATAGCATCCACATACCAGAGAGAACATTTAGTCTTTGGTTTTGGGGGATTGGCTTATTTCACTTAGCAGGATACTCTCCAGTTCCATCCGTTTATAGGCAAATGTCATTCCTCTTTATGGCTGAGTAATATCCCATTGTGTATATATGCCACATTTTCTTTATTTTTTCATCTGTTGAAGAGCACCTAGCTAACCTCTTTATTTTTTTATTTTGAGACACGGTCTGGCTACATCGTCTAGGATGGACTTGAACTTGCAAGCGTCCTGCCTCCGTTTCCTGAGTTGTGGGATTACAGTCATGCAACATCACTCTGGGCCCTTCCACAATTATGATCACAACCATACCAACTGGTTTCACTTTAAATGCTTCACCAGTCATCTCAAGTTGTTCCTTAGAGCTGCCTGGCAATCCTACTCCATTTTCGTGTTCAGTTCACTCTCCCATAATCTCCTGTCTTCAAAATTACCGTCCTTTCCCCCTTCTCATCTTAGTTAATCATTGCAGTACATGTGAATAGTGTCCTCCTCCAAAAATCAAGGACGTGTCTTCACTTCACTCATGCTCTCACTCCTCCTTTCCCCTTGAAAACAAGGGTTTCTTGGAAGGGATTTTATCTTTCCCTGTCTCTGCTTCCTCCCCTCCTGATCATTCTTCAACCCACTGTATTAAGGCACTCATCCATACCTACCACTGTATTGGCTCATTTTTTTAAAAAAGTATTTTTTAGTTGTCGATGGACCTTTATTTTATTTTATTTTATTTATTTATACGCGGTATTGAGAATGAACCCAGTGCCTCACACGTTCTAGGCAAGCGCTCTACCATTGAGCCCCAGCCCCAGCCCACATGGTATTGGCTCTTGTCAAAATCACCAATGACATTTCTCATCCTAAATCCACTATCATTCTCAGTCCTCAATTCTGAAACTCTTCAGTAACAGTCAATGTAATTGGTCCCTCCTGCTTTTCTCAAACTATCTTCACCCAGTTTCAGGGGCATTCTCCTGATTTTACTTCCACTTTATGTACCCCCGTCTCTTGCTCCTAAACCTCTAAATCTAGGCTTGGAATTCAATTGCTTTCTTGTTCCCAGTTATGTTTACACCTAAAGTGGTGGATCTGCAAATATTTTAATCAGATTTTCATCACTGTGCCCAAAAGACATGACAAGAAAACTGTAAAGGAGGAAAAGTTTATTTTGGCTCACAGTTTCAGAGGTTCAATTCACTGTTGTCCAACTCCATAGCTCTAGACCCAAGGTGAGGCAGAACATCATGGTGGAAGGGCATGGCGGAGGAAATTGGCTCAGAGCATGATATCCAAGAAGGAGAGGGGGCGGGTGGGGGAGAGAGAGAGAGAGAGGTGCAATACTGTTCTCATCTGCTCACCAGGGACAAAATTCAAACCCCAAAGGCATGCTCCTAGTGACCTACCTTCTGTGGCACACCCTATGTTCCCACAGTTATCACTCAATTAATCTATTCAAGTAGATTAATCCATTGATTGGGTCACATCTCCCAATCATTTCATCTTTCCTTGTCTCTCACACATTTCATCTTTCCTTGTCTCTCACACAGCTTTTGGGAGACACCTCATATCTAAACCATAACACACTAGTATGGGACCTGGAGCATCAACATCACCTGGGAGCTTTATGGGAAAACAAATTCTTGGACCCTGCCCCAAACGTGCTAAATCAGAAACCCCTGGGTGAAGCCCAGCAGCCTGACTTTTAACTAGCCCTTCTGCTGATTCTGGTGCACCCTTGAGTATAAGAATCACTGCCTTAGGCCATCTCAAGTCAATCCTATAACTTTATATACCATCTGTTCCAGATGAAATTGCACTTGGTGCCAGCAACAGCAAACCCAACAGGAAAGTTTCCTTGACTACCCTGCCTAAAGTAAGCCTGCAACCTCTTCAGTATCTTATCACATCATCCTGTTCTGTTCTTGTCATTTATTACCATTTAATACAGAGTAAATATTAATTCTCTTACTTTTTTATGGTCCATTCTGTGTCAGAGCAAGGATCTTTACACCTGGATCTCCATAATGGGCACATGATGTTCAGTCCATAAGCGCTACCTGATGGAATGCACAAGTTAATTATGTGCGCAGAACTTGTATATTCATTGTATTAGTATGTCCCAACCCTCCCTTGACTGAAAGTGGATGAATCAGAAAGCTGGGCTTTTTCATCACATAAACTTTTTTCATATTTATCTAATTCACACATGGTGGGCACATCCTGTATGCCAATCACATGCTCTAAATGTCTCCTGGGCAAGGTGGTATCATAGTTGTCCTCTGCTAGGTGTCCCTACCCTCTTACAAACCTACCCACTTCTGTTTCTCTGTACCACAGTACTGGAGGGTTAGAGGGTGTATCCTGAGAGGCCCTGCTTACTAGAAACTATGTGACTCCACCTCTCCTTGTGCAGCTCTATCTCAGCCCTGCAGTCTAAAAAGATAACATTAAAAATATTCATGTTTTCCTCTTCTTTATATGGATATTATACTGTCCCACCTCATAAGTTGGCTCTAAGGACTAATAAAGACAATGCATGTAAAGCTCTGAGCACAGTGACTTGTCTGTGTCTACTAAGAAGATGGCACCCAGTGGATTAGACATGCAAGACATTTACTAGCTAAAATACCTGGAAGAGAAAGTGAAAAGGGACCCCAAAGAGACTGGCAGAACCATCACACTGCAATGCAGATAGGACCTCAAGTGAAGAAGAGAGGCAAATAAGGGAGAAAAGTTAGAAGAAAGCATCATAGACCTTGGTGCAATTCTAGGTGAGCTTGGCATGGTTGTCAAGGAGTCTTTAAGCTGGAATCAACCATCAGAGGAGTTCCATGTCTTTCAGGAATAGCTGGCCTTAGCAACCTGACATCACTCAGAAACGAATGTCATTAATTGGGGAGTGGTACAAATGTGATTGTCATCTTCAGAGCACCACAGCTGGAACTTTTGGTCAGGGCTGCTCCCTGAAGTCAATTCCTGTAGTCAAAAAACTGAGAAGTGCATTTTTATGGCTTTCACCAAAACTACATATTAATTCTTGGCAAATGACATGTACTATCATTCCTTCTGAATGCTAAGTAATATCCCACAAGCATAGAGGACTATAGTGTAGTGAAGATGCTGGTAACTAGTTGCTTGGCTCTGCTATTAACCTCTTGGTACCTCCATTTCCTCATTTCTATGATTTGGGAAGTGGTCCTGCATATCTCAAAGATTCTTAACAAATGCAAAGGTCCAAAGGATGTTAAACAAGATGCTGCATGTAAATAATTCACAGGAGTACAGAAAAAAATACCCAGTGCTACCTGTACCAGTATGATTAGCAAATTAACACACGGCCCCCAGCCTTAGCAGCTCTCTCCAGAAGTTCCCAACTGGGCAGTGGATAAAAGTGTGACAAGGAAAGACAGGCAATATATTGGATCCTGGAACACTTGATAAGGCTTGTGGGTTAAAAAATCAAGTTCCATTATCCTTGGGAAGTTTAGTTGAGCTCAGTGGATATTAGAGGTAGGTTGGTTGTCTTCAGGCTGAGAAGGGTGAAAATGTAGCCTGAGTGGGGCAGTTGTTTATACTCCAGCTAATTAGAGAGAAGGGTAATACTCTAGAGTTAGTTAAGGAAATAGTTTGAAAGTACAAAAGGGTAGTCTAACTAATAGGAAGCTTCCAATCAGGTGGAAGTGACTCAAAAGCTGAGTCCAAACCCAGAGAGATATGGACACAATGCAGAGGAAGAAGATACCAAATCTGCACAAGCCACCTACATCTTTTCACATGGAGGATGATTGGATACCAGAGTTTACTCTGCAGAAGTGACATGGAGATTGAGAAGAAGCCAATGCAGAGTCATAAGGGATTGCTCTCTGGCAACCATTAATCTGCTTTCTAGTCAGATTAGAAAAATCAGATTTCTAAGTACTAATCCTTAAAGGAAAGACTGAGAGTAGATAGGAGAAAGAGCCCACACCTGGGCAGGAACAAGGACCCTGGGGACCTGGGGCTAGACGTTAGCTCTAGAAACTTCCAGGCCCTGGCCAAGAAAGTCCCTGACACTGCAGGTCACATGGGAGCACCATCCCCAAGGAAAGAAGAAGGTTTAGGGGTGTGATGAAGCAGTAAAGGCCAAGGGCCTTGGAGGAAAAAGGGAAAGAGGAAGAGGGTGTGAGAGGCCAGCACCACACTGCCTCCTCAGATGTGGACCCAGGTGACTCAAGACCCCAGCAGGCCTACTGAGGAAACACTTTGCAGCATGTTAGACAAACCTGCCCACAGGAGGGATCACACAGACAGAGACAGCTTGGGAGCCTGCTTCTTTCTTTTTTTTACCAACCCCCTTCCTCCAGGAGATTAGTGGGTGGTGAATGGGGTTTATTGACCAATCACCTCACTGACATGTCAAGGTGGTTCCTGTGTCAAGCCAGCCCCTGTGGAAGTAGCTTGGTACACAAAGAGGAAGCAGCTAGTGCCCCACACTCCAGGAACCCAAAATGTCTAGGGGAGAAACCAGGGAGGGTTTATCATCACCCTAAAAATCTAAACAGGCTCAGATGAACTGGACCTAATGAACTCTCAAAACTTCTTTTCAAGGCAAGTACTTTCACTGAGGAGAAACCGTGGGGAATAGAATACAAATAAAGCAAGATAGGAGTGACAGAAGTAAAGAAAACAGAAGGTCCAAATAAAAGGGAGGGAGGAGAACAAATATGGATTGCTGATAGTAAACACACATCTGTTCACCGTCCTCAAAATCAACAGAAGAGGGCACTCCTTATATGTGAAACTAGAAAATCTATCCTGTACTATGCTTCACTTTTGCAAGAGAAGGAAAATCAATTTTATGTGAAAATGAGTTGACAGGACAGGATCAATGGCAAATCTCATACAAAATAAGCAAAAGAAAACTGAGAATAAATGCAAAATAACATCCCTCTAGACAACAAAAGCATTTCAGAGAGGTGTGCACAGATCAGGTAAAGCTAGATTCCCTCATTGTAGAGCAAGGAAAAGGCATTAAAAATGGTTCCTTTATGTATTAAGAAAATTAGCCATTTGCTGATATGAGTTGCAACATTTTCCCCAAGCTCTATTGTATTTTGACTTTGTTTATTTATTTTCTTTCACAGAGATATTTTTAAATTTTATATAGTTTAATGAAATGTTAGTTTTCTTTAATGGTTTCTGAGATTTGTTTCAACTTTTTTTTTTTTAAATATTTATTTCTTAGTTATCGGCGGACACACATCTTTGTTTGTATGTGGTGCTGAGGATCGAACCCGGGCCGCACGCATGCCAGGCGAGCGCGCTACCGCTTGAGCCACATCCCCAGCCCTTGTTTCAACTTTTTAAAACCTCAATTTGGAGAAAACATTAAAAATTACCCTATGTAAAAAGAATAAAATGATCTGAGACATGAAAAAACAATATAAGATACGACTATAAATAAAATCGCAGAAATGAGGTAATAGACTCAAGAACTAACAATAGGGGCTGGAGATGTGGCTCAAGTGATAGAGCGCTGCCCTGGCATGCACAAGGCATTGGTTTCTATCCTTAGCACCACATAAAAATAAATAAAGATATTGTGTCCACCTATAACAAAAAAATAAATATTAAAAAAAGAACCAATAATAAATAATAAAAGTTTAAAATTTCAATTTTTTTAACTTTTAGGAAATAGCACTGAAGTAAGAGGACCTCAAGAATAAATAAATACAATATATAATGCCCCAAGAGAAATAGATGGAGATTTTCAGTGCACATTTAATAATAAAAGATGAATTAGGAAGATGACTTAAAAGAAACAATATAGAAGACAAGCAAAAAGAAAATGTAATATATATGTAATAGGGGTTTCCCAAAAAAAGCAAAGGAAAAGGACAAATATGAAAATGTACAATTCAAGGATCCCTTCCTCTGGAGAGGGGAGAGGGGGATTCCAATCCATAAATTGCAAGAACACACATGGGAAAACCAGCACATAACAAGCAAAACCTTTCTACTCAAATCATTGAACTTTTTTTTAAGTCTTTGACTATTCAGCCAAAGAGATTTGGTGTACAATGGTAAAAAAACTAAATTTTCCTCTAGCAACAATGTATGTGGACACAAGACAGTTTAAGGAAATAAAGGAGAGAAAATCTGAACAAAAGCTATTAAATCCAACCAAGCTCCTTTTCAAAGTATAAATTCAGCAAACTGTAACCAACATGCAACAACATGCAGAATGGGGTTGCCACGACTTGTGTCTTAGGAATCTGCTCAAGAATGAGTTTCAAGCAACCCAAACAGGGGGACATTGGTAAAGGCTGGTGTTTCCAGGAAGGATCGAGGATGAATGAGGCCCTAGGGACAGAGGGGAGTCTGTAGTACATACCTAGGGAATGGGGACAGTGGAAAGAGCAGACGCACAAATATTTTTTTCAGACTCTTTTCTGTAATCACATTGGTGGAAGGCTACTTTTGTTAGTCTATGTTTTATGTATAGTGCAGGATAAAACAAATGCATAAGCATATTATATTTTAATCCATAATCCACATATGTGTAAGATAGACAAATTTATCCTGTATGTTTTTTGTTTCGGTTTGGGGTTTTTTTTTTTTTTTTCTAATTGTTTTGTTTTATTTTGTTTTGTTTTGCTTTGCTTTTGCAGTACTGGGGACTAAACTCAGGGGTGCTCTACCACTGACTACATCCAAGCCTTTTTATTTTAATTTTGAGACAGAGTCTTCATAAGTTGCCCAGGCTGGCTTGAACTTGCCATCCTCCTGCTACAGACTACCAAGTAGCTGGAATTCCAGGCATGCTCCACCATGACTGGTTTACCCTGTAGTGGTGAATATAAATTGGAATTGTCTCTGTATGATATGTATCATTGTGTGTGTGTGTGTGTGTGTGTGTGTGTATGTAATGCGTATCACTGAACACTAAAGAGGTATAAAAATAAGGATCAAGGGCTGGGGATGCGGCTCAAGCGGTAACGTGCTCGCCTGGCATGCGTGCGGCCCGGGTTCGATCCTCAGCACCACATACAAAGAAAGATGTTGTGTTCGCCGAAAACTAAAAAATAAATATTAAAAATTCTCTCTCTCTCTCTCTCTAAAAAAAATAAGGATCAATGCAGCAGCAATGAGCCTTCATATCATCCAGTGTGTTTTTGAAATTGTACTACCCACTTAAAAACTAAAAGAAAAAAGAGACCATGGAAAAATGGCTGATTCTAGAGCAGGAAACAAAACAGATAAGCATAGAACATCTTGTCAGACCATAAGACAAGGAAGTCCAAAACTTTTAGGTCCTTGATAAGAGGTCTTGGATGCTGGACACAATGGCACACACTTGTAATCTGAGCAACTCTGGAGGCTGAGGCAGGAGGATCATGAGTTGAAGACCAGCCTCAGCCAGTTAGCAAAACCCTGTCTCTAAATAAACTATCAAAAGGGCTGGAGATGTAGCTCAGTGATAAAGCACCCCTGAGTTCAATCCCCAGGACTCAAAATAAAAATTAAAAAGAAAAGGTTTTAGGAGCTGATCTGAAGGGGCTCCTCCTAGCCACTACTTTAGCATCAATAAGAATGAAAATATAATTAATTAAAACATATTAATATTTCTAAATCCACAAGTTCAAAATTATTTTCAAAAAGGCCATTTTGGAGATTGCTAGGGAATCAACTTCTCATTTGAAAATTGCTAAATAAAGGGAAAGAGTCAAACATATTTCCACATGTCTTGGTCAGTTTGAACTGTTATAGCAAAATGCCATGAACTGGGTGGCATGTGAACAACAGACATAGATTTCCACAGTCTGGAGGCTGGGAAGTCCAAGATCAAGGTGCAGTGTCTGGTGAGGGCCTGCTTTCTTTTAGATGGCAGCTTCTAGCTGTGTCTTTACCTGCTATAAGGAATTAGCTAGGTGTCTGTGGTCTCTCTTAAAAGGGTACTAATCCCATTCAGAAGGGTTCCATTCTCATGATCTACTCATCTCTATAAGGCCTCACTCCCTAATACTATCACATTAGTGATTGGGGTTCAACATATGGATTTAGAGGGATGCAAACATTCAGACCATAGCACAGACCTTCCCTATACTAACTTTAGACTATGTAAAGTATTTCTATGTACAAGTATTCCAACCAGTAAATGAAGAAGATCACTTGGATTAGCACCATTTGCAACTTCCAGTGAATTATAGATTTAAGCATTGAGAATAAATGGCTGATGTATGATGTTCTTTTGTGTCTTAGGCCATGCTGATTAAGCAAAAAGCAAAAACTCAACTATAGTTGGAAGAAGACACACTTCTGTCATAAAAATAAAAAGAAAAGAAAGGAAGTGAGTACCATAAAAGTTAGCATAGTGGCTATTCTAGCTGCTTCATGGAGTGAGGATGTTTCCAGGGACATTTGACTTGACATAATTTATAGCTTTATATTTATTTATGTTGTTTTTTATGTTTGTATTATTTTGACCAAAAGTCTTTTTAAGGAAAAATGAAAGGGGAGAGATTGGAGATAAAGAGTATACTAAGAAATTTTTGCTGTGAAAAGAACAGTAGCCAGTCAGAAAAGGAAATGGGATTAAGGAAACAAAGTGATCATGTAGAAGTTGAGAGTAGAACGGTGGTGACCAGAGGCCAGGGAGAGCAAGGACAGAGAGGGTGGGAGAGGCTGGTCAGTAGGTACTAAGTTACAGTGCTCTGCTGTTCAGTATGGTGAGCACAGATAATAAAAACACATTGTACCTTTCAAAAAGCTAAAAGAACAGAGTTTGAATTTTTTACCATAAAGAAATGGTAAGCTGGGGCTGGGGTTGTGGCTCAGTGGTAAGAACACTTGCCCAGCATGTGTGAGGCCCTGGGTTGCATATAAATAAATGAATAAAATAAAAAGGTCCATCAACATCTAAAAAAAATAAATTTTAAAAAAATGATAAGCTTCCTCTTCTGGTCTCAACTGCTCCTGGAGCAGCAGCTTATGGTGTAGAAATGGCCAAGTCCAAGAACCATATCACATACAACCAGTCTCAAAAATGGCACAGAAATGCATCAAGAAACCCCATCACAAGGATATAAATCTCTTAAGTGGGTAGACCCCAAGTTCCTGAGAAATATGAGTTTTGCCAAACAGCACAACAATCAGGGCCTGGAAAACATGCAGGCAAAAAATGCCAAGGCAATGAGTGCAGGTGCTGAGGCATCAAGGCCCTGGTAAAGCCCAAAGAGGTTAAGCCCAAGATGTCAAAGGGTGTGAACTGCAAACTAGATCGCCTTGTCTTCTTTGGCCTTCCAAGCTCAGGAAGCATGCTTGTGCCCATGTGGCCAGGAATCACAGGCTCTGCCAGCCAAAGGCCAAAGCCCAAGCCCAAGCCAAGACCCAGGCTGCAACTCCAGCTGCATGATCAGCTCCAGCTCTGGCTCTGGCTCCTGCTCCCAAAGATGCCCAGACTCCCAAGGGTCCCTGCAAAGTCTCCATAGTAAAAGTCTCTGTCTGTGAATGTGAGGACAGGACTGCTGTGACCCTTAGGCCCCTGTGTACAGGGACTAGTATCCTCCTGTGCTGTTTGTACAAATAAATCCAGAGGCAGAAAACAAAACAGAAATAATAAATGTTTCAGAATATAAATAAGTTGAATCTGATTTAAACATTACGCAATGCATACATGTATTGAACATTACATAGTACCCATTAATACATATAACTTTTGTTTTTATGTATTGTTAAAAATAAATTTACTTTAACTTGTAAAAATTATCTTTCTGGGCAATATGGAGAGAGGCCTGCCCCACACCCACGTGGAGAGGCACCCCACACTGGGGTTTCTTATTCACCAAAGCATGGCTCCACAGCCCAACAACAAAGTACATATAGGCTTGAGGCTGCCACTGCCACAAAACTAGGATATCATTACTTCTATCAAGGGACAACAATAAGGACCTGGTAAGACGTCACCAAGGTCCCTGTGGGCCTGGCTGCATCAGAGGTTTCTCTACTAGGGGTGCCAACAGTTAACATGTTGCTGAGGTGACAGGGAGAGTGGCTAACAACCAGTCTTGCATGGGGTAGCCACTCTCTTGTTTCTACTAACAGACAACTTCTTATTACCCTCTCATTAGTCATATAATCTAATACCTTCATATTCTCACATTCTACCTCATAAACAGCCAGTCCCCCTCCCCACTTCCACCATCAGAAACTATAAACCATTATGCAAATCTATTGACTACATGGTAGAAAATAACCAAACTCATCATTTCTGATTATAGTGACAAAACTGTAAATGTAAAAACAAAAGCTAACTGATCTATAGTTGTACATTGGGTACATTGAGTGCTATAATATTGATCTCTCCCTTAAAAGTGAGGTATTGGTAACCTGCAGGGACACTATAAGACAATACAACAGAAGCTGTCATACCTCAGATCTACACTGCAAGAGAGGAAGATCCATAGACATCATGAAAAAACAAGGGAGGAAAGTGCCTCAAACAAACCAAGATACTACAACAATAGAATCCATAGATAGTGCAGTAGGTGAAACGTCAGAGAAGGCATTCAGAATATACATAACTAAAATGATTTGGGAATTAAAGAATGACCTAAGTGAGCAGATATAGGCAAAAAATTGATCACTCCAACAAAGAGATAAGAAAACAAATACAGGTGACCATTTATCACACCGACAAAGAGATAAGAGAGCAAATACAGATTGCAAGAGATTACTTCAAAAAAGAGATAGAGATGCTGGAAAAAAACAAACAGAAATCCTTGAATTGAAAGAAGCATTACACCAATTAAAAAACTCAGCAGATAGCATCACCAACAGACTAGAGCACTTAGAAGACAGAACCTCAGACAATGAAGACAAAATATATAATCTTGAGAATAAAGTTGACCTCACAGTGAAAATGGTAAGAAACTATGAACAGAATATCCAAGAATTATGGGATACCATCAAAAGACCAAATTTAAGATTTATTGGGCTAGAGGAAAGTTCAGAGATTCAAACCAAAGGAATGCACAATCTCTTCAATAATATCAGAAATTTTCCCAAGTATGAAGAATGAATTGGAAAATCAAACATAAGAGGCCTATAGGACACCAAATGTACAAACTTGCAACAGACCTACACCAAGACACATTATAATGAAAATACCTGGCATACAGAATAAGGGTAGAAGTTTAAAGGCTGCAAGAGAGAAAAATCATATTACATATAAGGGAAGATTAATTTGGATCTCAGCAGATTTTTCAACCCAGACCCTCAAAGCCAAGAGATCCTGGAACAACATACACCAAGCTCTAAAAAATAATGGATGTCAACCAAGAATCTTATATCCAACAAAACTAAGCTTCAGATTTGATGGTGAAATAAAAACCTTCCATAATAAACAAAAGCTAAAAGAATTTACAGCAAATAATCCTGCACTATAGAACATCCTCAGCAAAATATTTCATGAAGAGGAGATGAAAAGCAACAATAAAAATCAGCAAAGGGAAGAACTACAATAAAGGAAAAGCCAACCAAAGGAGAAACTAAGTCAAGTTAAATACCAAAAATAAACAAAAATGACCAAAAATACAAATCATGTCTCAATAATAACCCTGAATATTAATGGCCTAAACTCACCAATCAAAAGACATAGACTAGCTTCAAGAGACTCATCTCACAGGAAAAGATGTCCACTGACTGAAGGTGAAAGGGTGGGATAAAATAAACAATTCACGTGGTCTGTGTAAACAAACAGGGGTTTCCATGCTCATATCAAATAAAGTAGACTTCAACCCAAAGTTAATCAAAAGGGATAAAGATGGAAAATTCATACTGCTTAAGGGAACCATACACCAACAATATATAACAATTATAAATATATATGTCCTGAACAATGGAGCATCTACATTCATCAATCAAACTCTTCTCAAGTTTATCAGTCAAATAGACCACAACACAATAATTCTGAGTGACTTTAACACACCTCTTTCACCACTGGATATATCTTTCAAACAAAAGCTAAACCAAGAAACTATAGAACTCAATAATACAATCAATAATTTAGACTTAACTGACATACATAGAATATTTCATCCTTCAACAAGTGAATACACTTTCTTCTCAACAGCACATGGATCCTTCTCTAAAATAGACCATATACTATGGCAAAAACCAAATCATAGCAAATATTAAAAAGTAGAGATACTACTGAATTGAAAGAAGCATTACGCCCTGCATTCTATCAGATCATAATGGAATGAAACTAGAAATCAATGATAAAATAAAAATAAAAGCTACTCCAACATCTGGAGACAAAATAATATGCTATTGAATGAACAATGGATTGCAAAAGATATCAAGGAGGGGATTAAAAATTCTTAGAGGTAAATGAGAACACTGATATAACATATCAAAATCTCTGGAACACTATGAAGGCAGTTCTAAGAGGAAAGTTCTAAGAGGAAAGTTCATTGTGTGGAGTTCATTCCTTCAAAGAAGAAAAAGTCAACAAATAAATGGCCTAACATTACATTTCAAAGCCCTAGGGGAAAAAAAGAACAAACCAACCCCAAAAGCAGTAGAAGACAGGAAATAATTAAAATCAGAGCTGAAAATGAAACATAAGAAAAACATAAGAAACAATTGAAAAAATTGACAAAACAAAAAGTTAGTTCTTTGAAAAAATAAATAAAAATTGATAAACCATTAGCCATGCTAACAAAAAGAAAGAGAGATAAAACCCAAATTTCTAACATCCATGATGAAAAAGGAAATATTACAATGGACACTACAGAAATACAGAAGATAATTAGAAATTATTTTGAAAATTTGTACTCCAATAAAATAGAAAATATTGAAGGCATTGACAAATTCTAGGGGCATATGATATGCCCAAACTAAATCAGAATGATATACACAATTTGAACAGATTGATTTCAAGCAAGGAAATAGAGGACACCATCAGAAGCCTACCAACCAAGAAAAGCCCAGGACCAGATGGATACACAGCTGAGTTATACAAGACTTTTAAAGAAGAACTAATACCAATATTCCTCAAACTATTTAATGAAATAAAAAAGAAGGAAAACTTCCAAACACATTCTATGAGGCAAACATCACCCTGTTCCAAAACCAGACAAAGACACTTCAAAGAAAGAAAACTTCAGACCACCATCTCTAATGAGCATAGATGCAAAAATTCTCAATGAAATCTGGCAAATCAAATGCAAAAACATATCAAAAAGGTAGTGCACCATGATCAAGTGGGTTCATCCCAGGGATGCAAGGTTGGTTCAACATACGGAAATCAATAAATGTAATTCATCACATCAATAGACTCAAAGATAAAAATCATATGATAATCTCAATAGATGTAGAGAAAGCATTTGACAAAATACAGCACCCCTTCATGTTCAAACACTGGAAAAACTAGAAATATCAGGAATATATCTCAACATTGTAAAAGCTATCTATGCTAACTAAGCCCCAGGCCAACATCATTCTAAATGGAGAAAAATTGAAAGTATTCCCCTCTAAAAACTGGAACAAGTCAGGGATGCCCTCTCTTGCCGCAGACCGGCTGGGAAAAATAACTGGGAGGTGACAAGCAACTTGAAGGTTGAAGCGGGAACTGCTTTATTGCGGGGGAAACTCAGCGGGAACTGAGCGGGAACTCAAGGTAGCGGGCACCCAAGATAGCAGGAGCCGCCTTTTGGCAAAACAGCAGAGGTATATATACCTAACTGGTTACACACAGCTTGACTCAATTAGCATCATCCAGTTACAGCAATCAGCCAATAAGGAATCCCTACCATCTTAATGGCTTGGTGGCGTTGCCTTACAAACCACTCCTCCTGGCAAACTGCCAGGCGCCATCTTGACTTGATATGTGGTCCCCAACACTCTCTCACCACTTCTATTCAACATAGTTCTTGAAACACCAGCCAGAGCAATTAGACAGATGAAAGAAATTAAAGGGATATGGATAGGAAAAGCAGAACTCAAATTATCACAATTTGCTGACAATATGAGTCTATACCTAGAAGACCCAAAAATTTCCACCAGAAATCTTCTAGAATAAATGAATTCAGCAAAGTAGCAGGATATAAAATCAACACCCATAAATCAAAGGCATTTCAGTACATCAGTGAGAAATCCTCTGAAAGACAAACTAGGAAAAACACTCCATTTACAGGAGGCTCAAAAAAAAAATTTGAGAATCAACGTAATGAAAGAGATGAAAGACCTCTACAATGAAAACTACAGGACACTAAAGAAAGAAATTAAAGAAGACCTTAGAAGATGGAAAGATATATGATAGGCAGAATTAATATTGTCAAAATTATCATACTACCAAAAGCACTATACAGATTCAATGCAATTCCAATCAAAATCCCAATGACATTCCTCATAGAAATAGAAAGAGCAATCATGAAATTCATCTGGAAAAAATAAGAGACCCAGAATAGCCAAAGAAATACTTATCAAGAAGAGTGAAGCTGGTGGCATTATTATTCCAGACATCAAGCTATACTACAGAGCAATAGTTACAAAAACAGCATGATATTGGCACCAAAATAGACATGTAGACCAATCATACAGAATAGAAGACACAGAGACAAACCCACATAATTACAGTTATCTTGTATTAGACAAAGGTACCAAAAACATATGTTGGAGAAAAGATAGCGTCTTCAACAAATGGTGCTGGGAGAACTGGAAATCCACATGTAACAAAATGAAATTAAACTTCTATCTCTCACCATGCACAAAACTTAACTCAAAGTGGATTAAGGACCTAGGAATTAAACCAGAGACTTCACGCCTAATAGAATGAAAAGTAGGCCCAAATCTCCATTATGTCAGATTAGATCCCAACTTCCTTAATAAGACTCCTATAGTGCAAGAATTAAAACCAAGAATCAATAAATGGGATGGATTCAAACTAAAAAGCTTCTTCTCAGTAAAAGAAACAATCAGTGACGTGAATAGAGAGCGTACAGAATGGGAGAAAAGTTTTACCACATGCACATCAGATAGAGCACTAATCTCTAGGATATATAAAGCACTCAAAAACCTTAACACCAAAAAACCAAACAACTCAATCAATAAATGAGTCAGGGAACTGAACAGACACTTCTCAGAAAAGGATATACAATCAATGAACAAATATATAAAAAAAATAATCAACATCTCTAGCAATTAGAGAAATACAAATCAAAATTACTCTAAGATTTTATCTCACTCCAGTCAGAATGGCAGCTATCAAGAATACAAGCAACAATATGTGTTGGCGAGGATGTGGGGAAAAAGGCACACTTACACATTGCTGGTGGGACTGCAAATTGGTGCATTCAATCTGGAAAGCAGTATGGAGATTCCTTGGAAATATGGGAATGGAACCACCATTTGACCCAGCTATCCCTCTCCTCGGACTATACCCAAAGTATTTGAAAACAGCATACTACAGGGACACAGCCACATCAATGTTTATAGCAGCACAATTCACAATAGCTAAACTGTGGAACCAACCTGGATGTCCCTTAAGTAGATGAATGGATAAAGAAAATGTGACATATATACACAATGGAATATTACTCGATATTAAAAGAGAATAAAATCACAAAATCTGCAGGTAAATGGATGGAGTTGGAGAATATAATGCCAAGTGAAGTAAGTCAATCCCAAACAAACAAAGGCCGAATGTTTTCTTTGATATGAGGATGCTGACTCATAATGGTGATGGAGGGGAGGGGGAGCATGGGAGGAATGGAGGAACTTTAGATAGGGCAAAGGGGAGGGAGAGGAAGGGAGGAGGTATATGGGTAGGAAAGATGGTGGAATGAGTAAGATATCATTATCCTAAGTACATGTATGAAGACACGAATGGTGTGAAAATACTTTGTATACAAGTTACTTGAAAAATTGTGCTCCATATGTGTAATATGAAATTAATTACATTCTGCCATCTTGTATAACAAATTGGAATAAATAAATAATTTAATAAAAATTATTTTTCTTAATATTAGCTAGGAAAACTAATAGCATATCTGTATATAGAAGGAAATTCTCCAGTGAAAGGGAATTATAGAGGGAGGAGGGGGAAGAATTACTGGAACAATTTCTGCATGGACAACAAAGGATAGGATCCAGCATCCAAGTGGGAGCATTGGATCTGGGTGTGGGTGTTCCTGGTGGCCACTGGAGAGGCAGAGTATATGGTGGTGTAGATAGTTGAGCAGAAGTGGGTTCCAGGCAATGAGAGAGAGGCCAGGGAGCTGAAAGTTCTAAGCAGGCATGTGATGATGATAACTGGGCATTTGAAGATGGATAATCAGAAGACAGGGAACATGGTGAAAAAATGTTAAGGTCAATGTGTTGGAGGTTCTGAAATGTGATCACATGTTTGCTTGAGCTTGGGAAGAGCTTCAGATGTGATAATGTTTAGGCCTAATTCAAAGCCTTTGGAGAAACTGGCTGAGTAGTGGGAGAGGGGACAAAGTCATTGGAGGAAAGGATCCAAGGGGCCAGGCTTTGGGAAGGACCCACTATGTGTCTAGTGAAATCACTAAGAATCCAGATAGAAGGGGCACAGAGAGAGGTAGCATGAGCAGGAGCTAAAATGTTCCAGAAATGATGATAAGTAACCCAGGCTTCATCACATGACACTGACAATCACTGGGAGTAGTTGATATTATGTAAAATGTTTCAAAACTGGCCTTTGTGTTTTGTTTTCAGGGAGGAGGAGGAGAGAATGGTCTGGAACCTGCAAGGAGGAACATGGATGATACCAACCCCACCTCCAGGGCCTGTCAGAAGAAGTTCCATGAGAGGTTTTCACTTGTTTGTACGTGCACAGTGAGCACAGTCTTGAAACTGTTTTCCTAAGCTTAACAAAGCAGCAGTCAACATTCATCTTTCTTTCCAGCACAGGAATTACCTAACCCATCAGTCACCACTGTTCTCTCAGCACACCCTTGTCTTGTCTTCAACCTTATATTAGGAAGTTGGACACTTTCTCAGTGTTTCTTTCTGGGTTCATTCCTACCCAGCCTTCCATGACTGTTTTGCCACCTTATCAAGGTGTGGTACTTTTGGGCTTTACCTTACAAAGCTAAAAAGGAAAGTTTGGTACAAGACAGGGGCAATCCTAGCCTTCCCAGCATTACTGACAAAGACATCAAATGCTGGGTTTTATTTTATTTCATTTTATTTGGAAAACCACCACCTTTACCCAAAAACCATCCCCAATGTTGCTTTGCTTCCCAAAGGCAGAATTATCCAATGTAAGAGTAGGATCTGTGAGAGAATGGCAGGTTTCCATTGAGTTTGTCTTATATTCCCAGTGGATTTATTGCTCCCTGGGCCTGGAATTATCAACACCCCTTCCCAGAATCTTCACAATACACGTACATGTTGCTCAGTGGGCCCCTGTATAAGTTTCCTATGGCTTTCATATCAAAGTACCAGGGTCTTGGGAGTTTTTGACAGCAGAAATGTATTGTGTTCTGATTCTGGAGACTATAAGTTTGAGGACAAGGTATGAGCAAGGCTGGTTCCTTCTGAGGCTGTGAGGAATGGATCTTGTCTAGGCTTTTCTCCTAGGCTTGTGGATGGCTATCTTTTCCATGGCTCTCCACACTCTCTTCCACCTCTACTTGTCTCTGTGTCCAAACTTCCCCTTTTTATAAGAACACCAGTCCTATTGGATTATGACTCACCCTAATGATCTCATCTTAATTTGATCACCTCTGTAAATACACTATCTCCAAATAAGGTCACATTCTGAGTTAGTGGTGGATAGGACTTCAATATAACTTTTCTGAGGGGAACAAAAATCCCACAAGAGGCCTCAAACATCTGCTGACTGTAATCACTAAGTCAGTAGTGTAGTATAATTGTTGCCTCCTACATTAGAAATCAAGTTCAGTTCCCAATCATTGCATTTCCTTTCTCTAAGACTTAGCTCATGTCAGTGACAAAAGGGGTATTCACTAAATCTCCTCCCGATTGTGCAGGGACTTGAAGAATGGGGGTCAGATAAACAAATTAATCCTGATATTCTCAAACAGTACTGACTGGACACCCAGTGTCAATGATGGACTGGGATATGAGCTTATCAGGATGTTGAACCTGAGACAAACATCTGTGATCCCAACATGAGGCCAGACCACAGGGAAGATGGGAAGAAGCAGAGCCCAGGGCCTTTGAGCTCTGAAGAAGCAGAGCCCAGGGCCAGAGGCCACAGCTACAGTCTTGAAGGCCATGCTTGGGAATCTGAAAGAGAGCTATGCTTTCCCTTAGCCAAGCATACCTGCAGCTTTTAAGGTCATGAACCCCTTTGAGAACCAAAAGGTTACTATGGGTCCTTCCCTGTAAACAGGCATGTGGCACAAACCCACAGCACTCCTTTGGAGGGGCAGACACAGGAACCCTGGCCCCATTTGTGGGCACAGCTTGAGCCTGATTCCCAACAGTTATGTCTACGCTGTTCCCATGATGATACTTTGCCATTGGAATAGGTCCTGGAGGAAAAATCAGAACTAAACAATCAATGAGTTTATTTATCTGAAGTTTTATTTTTTATTTCAAAGTTTAATAGAGCCTTTTTTTGTTTAAAAGAACTATCTATACAAGTTAAAATGCCTTCATTTAAAGCACTGTTCTTCATTCATAGAGTATAACTTTAATTTTGATTTAAGTATACTCTCATTTGTTAAATGATAAGTGTAATTTATTTCTTTCATGCCTATAATTGCCATAATTGAGAGCTAACCAACAACATAGAGCCTCCCCCGCAAAAAAGCTAACAAACAGTATGGTGGCTTCTCAAAAAATTAAGCATACAGGGCTGGGGTTGTGGTTCAATGGTAGAGCACTTGCCTAGCATGTGAGAGGCACTGGGTTAGATTCTCAGCACCATGTAAAAATAAATAAATAAAATAAACATATAAAAAATTAAGCATATAATTACTATAGTATCCAGCAATTACCCTTCCAGGTATGTACCCAGAAGAATTGAAAACTGGGTCTTGAAGACATATTTGTATAATCATGTCCATGGCAGTGCTATTCACAAAACTCAAAAGTTGAAAGTAATCTCTGTGTCCACTGATAGATGAATGAATTTTAAAAATGTAGTTATATATACAGTTTAGTATGTATAGGTCCACAGCGTTTAAAGAAAGGGAATTACGATACAAACTACACAACACAAATGAACCATAAGGACACAATGCTCAGTGAATCAAGCCAGTCACAAAAGGACAAATAATCTCTGACTTCACTTCCTCAAGGTCCATAAAGTAGTGAAATATCTACAGACCATAAAATGGTGGTCTTCAGGATATGGAAGGAAGGGGCTATAGGGAGTTAGTGCTTAATAGGTGCAAATTTTCAGTTTTGCAAAATGAAAGTTCTGGAGAAGGATGGTGGTGATTGTTACACAACAATGCAAATATAATCCATGCCACTGGACTGTGCACTTGGAAATGGCAAAGATGGTAAATTTTATGGTGTGTGTATTTTACATCAGTTTAAATTTTGAAAAGAAAAGCTGCTAAGCAATTTCATGTCTGCACACTAACACTCCACATCACAAGTAACAACAGACAAGTTCAACCACATGGATTTGAGAACCTGGAAATGCTGAAACCCCATTAAAATCAACTGGTAACAGGCTGGGGCTATAGCTCAGTGGTAGAGCAGTTGCCTCACATGGGTGAGTTACTGGGTTCAATCCTCAGCACCACATAAAAATGAATAAATAAAGATATTGTGTCCATCTACAACTAAAAAAATAATGTACCGAAGTTTCTGATCAGAAGCTCATCTGAGTAGGGAGGCTCTGTCTCCAACACCAGCTCAGTTTCCCAAAATACTGCTCATTGACTGCTATTTTATAAAGTCAAATTATTGACTTGCTAGAAGTTACTAAAGCAAATAGATTCTTTGGGAATTACTGAAAGTCTTTTCTTCTAGTGTACCCAGAATGCTTAATTGAGCAATCTGACCTATTTGGGCAGTTCCACAACACGGCGTGGGAATTTGTAGCCTGCAAAGTCAACTGGCTCCCCTGGCATCCCACTTTGTCCTCCGCCATGGTTCTCCATGTGTGCTCCCACCTAGACTCTCCTCTGCTCTTCAGTGGGCCACAGCAATAATAACCTCCCATTCCTAACACTGTGCTCTGTGCTGAGTAGAAATATACCATGAGGAGAGAGAAAAAATTGTCCTTTGGGTTGATTCATTCTAGACTGGGAAAAAATGGAGTTAAAATAAGTAGGAGCATTGCTATTTATTTCCCAGTGTACAGTGAAGCAGGAATGTAAATTAAGTTATTCCAGTCAGCCACGAAATTGAGTCCTGGTGTTTATCTAACTGAAAGCCTATTTAATTTGAACACAGAGACACATTCATTCATTCAACAAGCACTTTTGGAGCACCAAACTGCCATCCAATAACAAGGCTGGGAGCTGGGATTTAAAAATTCTCCCAGTCAAGGTCTGCCACAAATCATGCCCTAATGGAGGAGATACTGAGGCCAGCAATTGGAAACCTGCAGGGTGTGTACCAAGATCCAAAATGAGAAAAGCCAGGGAGCTACAGGAGTCAACAGCAAGGTTCCTGTCAGTGAGCAGGGAGGGTTTCCAGTGGAGAATATCTCAGCAAGAACGACATGATGAGTAGGAATTACTCTGGCCAAGGAAGAGCAGTGGGCAGGGAACAGGAGGCAGGGGAAGTGGGCACTTACAGGCCAAAAGGAGCAGCACAGTGAGTTGAAGGCAGGGAGTGGCAAACTTTTTATTTTAAGAGCCGAAAGACAAATATTTTCAGCTTTACAGGTTCAACACCAGCATTGTGGTACTAAGGCAGCCACCGCCAACATGCAAATGGATGGATAGGATTGTGTGCCTCCACAATTTTATTTGAATTCCATATCATTTTGATATGTCATGAGATATTACTCTTTGTTTTTTTCAATTATTAAAAAATGTTAAAACCATTTTCAGTTCACAGGTTGAAAAGAAACCAGCAGTCATCTAGGAAGGCTAAGACATCATGGTGGGGATGGGGGTTCTGAGCACGAGACCAAAGTAAGAAAGTGACTTAATTTTTGTCCTTATTAGATTTTTTTTAAAAATATTTTTAAGTTGTATATAGACACAATACCTTTATTTTATTTGTTTATTTTTATGTGGTGCCAGGGATCCAGCCCAGCGCCTCACACATGCTAGGCAAGGGCTCTACCGCTGAGCCATAACCCTGGTCCCTCATTAGATTTTCAAAAAATTTTATTGTACTTCCTTTAATATATTTACATTATTCAAACATCAAAAAATTATAAAACCGCATGCACTGAAATGTTTCGTGTAGGAGCAAGGGAAAATTTCTCTCTACCTTGTGAAGTTTCAGTAATTGAACTGGCAATAGATTAACAGGAGAAAAAGTATACAAGTTTATTACATGCACGGGAGAATTACAGGAAATTGAGTATCCAATAACCCAATGAAATTTTGTTTTGGGGTTTTTTTTTCTTTGGTGTTGGGCATGGAACCCAGGACCTTACCCATGCCAGGCCAGTGCTATACCACTGAACCCATATACCCAGCCCGGGCACAATCAGGAGCCATTTGTCAAAAGAAACTAACTTTATTTTTAGAACCACACACGCCAAACAAAACAGCCTCTCAGGAAAAACCCTCAGAGCCCCAACTGCCACCACCGGCTTTCCACAAGCCTCTCTCTCCCACCCAAGCCTCTCTCTCCACCTCCCACAATCCTCCTCCAATGGGGCAATTCCTTTTAAAATGTCCTGTTTGTTCACAATTGTAGCATGTTCTTGGCCTGGCATCTAAAGCCTGTTTTACTGCAGCTGCCACAATTTGCCCTTGTTCATTAATGTCTCTGGCATCTAAAGCCTGTTTTACTGCAGCTGCCACGACTTGCTCTTGTTCATTAATGTCTCTACATAATTTAATATATGTGTTTAAATCTTCATGTTTCCATGGTCTAATGATATCTCTGCACCAACGATTCGCTTGCTCATAAGCCAGGTGTTTTAGTAATGGCATTGCTTGTTCTGTATTCCCAAAAACTCTGGTAGCTGTTTGAATAAGCCTATCTACAAATTCAGCATAAGGTTCATTAGCTCCTTGTATTACCTTAGATAATTGACCTTGTAAACCTCCATGTCCTTGTAAAGTCTTCCATGCCTTAATTGCATCTGCAGCAATTTGTGCATATACACCAGGATCATATGCAATTTGTTGCTGCTGATCCTCATAAGGTCCCTTTCCTAACAACATATCTAGATTTCTCTGAGGATAACCAGCTGCTGCATTTCGCCTAGCCGTCTCCTTGCAAAATTCCTCATTGGCAACCTTCCATAACAGGTATTGTCCTCCATTTAGCACAGCTTTACACATATTAGCCCAATCTGCTGGCGTCATGTTCAAGTTGTTAATGGATTCGACCATGCTTACAGTGAAGGGTGCTTGAGGACCATAGGTTGTTACAGCCTCTTTTAGCTGCTTCACTGTTTTGAAATTTAAAACTTGGTAAAATCGCTGCCCTCCTGCCTCAAATACAGGGCATGTTAATATTTGAGATCTTGTCTCAGGATCCCAACTATCAACTGCGGGGGTTGGGGACCTCCCAGCATATGGAGGTGGCCTTGTTAGTTGGACACTTACGTCCTCTGGTGATAGAAAGGTGTTAGTAGCAGTCTCCTGTAGAGGTGGTGCTGTTGGTTGGACACTTACATCCTCTGGTGATAGAAAGGTGTTAGTAGCAGTCTCCTGTTGTAACTTTCCCCCTGATGGCTTTTTCTGTTTTACACTTTCTTTCTCTGTCTGACTAGCTTGAGAGGCCTTCTCTTTTACTTGAATCTTTTCCTCTGTCTGACTAACTTGAGAGACCTTCTCTTTTACTTGAATCAATATGTCTTCTCCTTCCTCTACCATTGTCTGAACTGAAGGCTTTGAACTAAGCAAACAAGATATGAACGTCCACAATGGCAATGTGCCAACTGGCAGAGTCCCTGGGCTTTTCTTTTCTATTCTTTTTAGATTTAGAAGCTCCTGGGTGTGGCATTTCACTTTCAGGCTCTTCTATGAATGAATCTTCCCTGTTGGAAAAGATTATTGTTAGGACTAGAGGCAGTTGCCTTCCTTTAGGGAAATTTTCCTGCCCAGGTAAGAAAGCTTCTCCCTGCACTTTGGGAGAGATGGAGAGAAAGTGAGTGGGGGTGGGGGGATAAGGGGATCAAAGAAACTTTAAGTCTGTATCTTTAATTCAAAGTACTCAGCATGTCAAGTGTCATAATTTGTGGTGTTGTTTTATGAACTCCAACATTCGAGTCGCATCCCTCATCTGCCCAGTTACCAAGCCCTCTCCCCATAGTCAACTGCTGCTACTAGTTTACTGTGTAGCCTTTCAAACTTTTTTTTGGAAATACATTCCTTTGTTCATGTTTTAAAAAGCAAATGGCAGGGCTGGGGTTGTGGCTCAGTGGTAGAGCACTTGCCTCGCATGTGTGAGGCACTGGGTTCAATTCTCAGCATCACATGTAAATAAATAAATAAAGGTTCATTGACAACTAAAAAATAGTTAAAAAAAAAGCAAATGGCAGTAAACAATGAACATGGTTGTACACCATGCTTTTTTCATATCAATGCAGTTAGGAACTCTTTCCATACTAATGTAAGGTCTTCAATCTTTTTTTACATGACATGGTAATCTATTGTACAAATACATCATTGTTATTTAACTAATATCCTATTGAAGAGTGCTTAGAATTTTTCCAATCTTATGCTATTACAAACTATGTTGTGATGGAGACCTTATGCATAGTTCCTTCACCCATGAGAAGGTTTATCTCTAAAATAAATATTCCTACTAGTGCAATGGTTTGATGAAATGTTCTCTGCATTTAAATTTTTAATGGATTTTTGACAAAGTGCCATCCATAGGATTAATGACAATTTCTACTCCAACTAAAAGCAGAGGTATTTTTTAATTTAATTTTATTTTTTAGTTGTAGGTAGAAACAATACCTTTATTTTGATAATTCATTTTTATGTGGTACTGAGGATGGAACCCAGTGCCTCACACATGCTAGGCAAATGCTCTACCACTGACCCACAACCACAGCTCCCAAAGCAGGGGTATTTATGTCTCCACAACTTCACCAATACTGTGTAATTAATTAGATGTTTAGGATTTTTCCCATTGGATCAGTACAAAATGATATCTCAGCATAGTTTTGATTTGCATTTCTAGGGATGTACATTTTTTCATATATTCAAGAGCCATTTTCAGTTCCTTTTTCATATCCTTCTCCCTTTGGTCCTTTACCTTGGCTGATGGTTCATTTCACATACACACACATACATGCACATTAGGTTTGGTTTGTAACTTTCTGTCACAGAAGAGGCTTGATATATCTTGAGACATGAGATTGAAAGTTCAAGACCAGCCTCAGAAACTTAGTGAGACCCTGTTTCAAAATAAAAAATAAAAGATCTGGGGATATAGCTCAGTGATAAAGTGCCCCTGGGTTCAATCCCAGTACCAAAAACATATCTCTTTAAGGAGTATGGACTTGACCCTAAAGCAGGGCAGGCACTGAGATATTTTCAGCAAGGGGAGTGGCATAGTCAGAAGCTACAGGATGGAGGTGATGGACTAGAAGGGCCCCCGCATGGACCCAGAGAGACCAATCAGTAACCCGGGCAAGGGTATGGACCAGCTGGTTTTTCTGAGTAGAGTTATACGATAGGGCCAAAATCAAGGAATCTGTCAGACTTTGGGCTTAAAGAGCTGCATCACTATATAGATGCCAATAATGGAGATAGAAATGTAGAAAGAAGAGATGGCTTTTCTTTTCTTGTCTTTTTTGTTGGAGTGTGAAAGAGAGAATTATTCTGCCTCCCACAGGAATCCTTCCCTTAAATCCCACATGGAGTGCCATACCACACCTCTGTGCTCTTGAGCAGTGGCCTGTTCAGTGTTTGTTTCCCTCAAAAGCCTTTTACAGGAGCAGAGATAATGTTTTAGACTTATGTGGGTCCTTGAGCTTAGCACTGTTCCAGGCACTGAATAAAAACTTTTAAAAATGTTTAACCAGAGGAAAAGAGCCACCCAGGTGAGCATATATCTAAGGCATTTTAACAAAAGCCCCAGAAGGTCTAAATAGTTATAGAAATTCACCAAATTCATAGGAGTTAATTAATATTAATAGGAAATATTAATTCTCCTAAAACTGATCTGTAGATTCAATGAAATCTCAGTCAAAATTCCAGAAGCTTTTTTTCCCCTCAAGACATTGCCAAGCTGAATCTAATATCCATATGGGAATTTAAAGAAGCTAGAAGACATAGGGAAATAACATTGAGGAATTCACCCTGAAAACATGAGACTTCTTTTAATGTCATAATACTTGTGGCAATATGATATCAGCACTAAACCTACCCATACATTTAAAAGGATCTTTGGAGTCATTCTCCAAATCCAAATCATTAGTACAAATGAATCAAGGTGATGACGATGTTATAGATCCATAATATAAAGAGGGCAAGTTCAGAAGGGCCACCTAGCTTATAAGCATGCTGAGATAGACCAGCCTGGTCAAGTTAAAACCATGATGGGAAAGAAACAGACCTTTCATGAGAAAAATCAAGTGAGAATGAATGGATGAAAGTAAATACTAAGCTTAGAAGAAAATGCAGCACACTGCTCTTCCTTCAACAGAAATAGATGGAGCATCCATCAAAGACCCTGCTAAGCATTAGGGGCACAGCTCCTTCCAGTAGCTCACAGTCAGATGGAGGGGCAAATGGGCACAGGAGTGAGGAAGAACAGAGGGGATTGACCATGGCCCAGATTCATCTGGTGGCACCAGAAGGACAAGCAGAATGCTAGGAGTTCTCACCTTCTGAACTGTAGGACGTAGCTCTGAAGCAGGGCACACCTGGCTCATTATCACCTGGCCAAAATAATGACCTGCAAGGATGGGCACATCCCAGTCTCCAGAAGCTGCAAAAACATTGCCATATGTGGCAAAAATAATCTGGTGGGTGTGTCCTGGGTTATCCAAGTCCTTCAACATAATTATAAGACAACAGTCTTTCAGTGGGGAAGAGGGAGGAAGAAGAGTTAGTGTCAGAGTAATGCCATGAGACAAAGACTCAGCCAGATATTGGTGTATTTGAAGATGGAAAGAGCCATGAACCAAGGGATTCAGGCAGCTGGAAGCTGGAAAAAATAAGGAAAATGTTTCTTCCCCTATAACTCCCCATTTGGGCTTCTGACCACCAAAACTGTAAGATCTGTGTTATTTTAAACCACTGGGTTTGTGATAATTTGTCATACCAGCCATAGAAAATGTCACCAACCTAGCTGTTGAGTCTCAGGCCCACCCTGGACCTGGCCATAGCACTCCAGATATTTGCTTAGGTCTGTGCATGCTCCAGTCCCTACAAGAGAGGTTCTTGCTCCATGGAATGCCTAGAAACTGCCCAGTGGCATTTTTGGCTATTATCTGCACTGCAGGGTGATTGCCTACTTCTCCTTCCAACCAGAGCATGAGAGAATGAGTGCTAAGAGGTCAAAGATGGTGCCTTGTGTCATGCGTACATGTGTGTGTGTGTGTGTGTGTGTGTGTGTGTACGTGCATATGCACAAAACCCTGTAGACATTTTATAGAAATTAGATAATACTATGCAGAGATACAGCAGAGCCATATTTGGGTTTGTTGTTTTGTGGTGGTGATAAGATAGATACAAAATTTACCATTTTAATTACTAAAAAGTATATGATATTTCATTGAATGGATATACCATGTTTATTTAATCATTCTATTGTTGGATTTTAGATTGCTTTGGGTGTTTTGCAGTTCAAATGGTACAGGAATGACAGAAGACACAGTATAGAGCAGTTCTTCCTGTTAAACAGATGAATAAGTGGCCTAAGGTAGTGTGCAAGCCGGTAGTTGTGGGGTCAAGCAAGAGAGTGAAGGAAAATCCTGTGGGTCTGGGTTGCATCTATTCATTCAAGGCAGCCAGTGCTGCTAGGCCACCTACCCTGCTAGTGTCTGGTGGTAGTGGGTATGGGCCTTGAGCCCTTAGTTATAGTCCTCTGTGTGTTTATTTAACAACCCCCTCTGCTGTACCCAGGACAGGGACCTGCTACTGTTCCCATAATGGAGGCCAGAGTCTCCGTTCTTCAGCAGGAGGCTCTCCCACATCTTGGAGAAAGAAAGATGATACAATCTGTAACATCCTGTCTTCTTAAAGGTGGAAACCCCTTAAAGGTTTTGAGTTGGTGGAAACATCCAGAAGTGGTTAAAGGGAGGGATTAGCATCAGATGTGCTGCAGACATGAAGGGGGAGGTCTGGGCTTAGCCCCTTCAAGCTGAGTTTATGGAAAATAAGACTTTGAACAAGGTCTTCTTGATGTTTTTAAAGATACTCAATTTTAATTTTAGGATTTAGTGAGAGATATAAGAGATTAGAATTTGTATAAGAAAAGACTTGACTTTTGTCCCACCAGCATGGTTAAGTGGTTCAAATGGAGGCTTTCCATGATATTCCAGGAGATTCTCTCCAGGAACAGCCCTCCCAAAAGGGATGGAGAAATAAGTTCCTTGGTCTTAGAACAGAAATTATTTAGATTGGTGATTCTCATGATTGCAAATTCTTCTGGAAATTTGGCATATTGTTGATGGTTGCTTGCAAGCTGCAATTGCAGAGTAGTTGTGACAGAAAAATCTATGCTATCTCCCTGTAATTTATGCTGATCCCTGGTTTAGATGGCTATATATTCATGTCTTATAAAATAGTGAGGCAAATTTAAATGCTTTAAAAGAGTATATGTGCTCCTTAGTTACTCTAACCCATCCATTTATGCACTCTGAAGATGGGTATCAGCTCATGCCTAACTCATGGAAAGAAACAGAGAAAGAGAAGGATTTTGGTGGTTTTTTCCTGTATTCATTGCAAATGTCAAGTAGGTCATTATAGACCTAAATAAACTAATGTTTTCAATGATGCTCTAAGTAAGAGTCTCTGGTACTTCTCCATGAGGCTGAATATCTAAGGCAATAGTATCTGTCAGCCCCCTTTCAGATGAAACAACAAATGCTGATCACATTTGTAAAATCTACTGTTACTGTTGATGAGGGTGTGAACTGGTACGGCAACATCTGTCTGACAGTGGTGGGATGGAGATGAGGGGGACACCACAGGGTAGAAGATGCATAGCTTGCTCAAAATAAGAGATAGGAGATGGAGCCTGGCATGACTACTTTGAAAGATGGGAAGTTTGGAGGGGTATAGTTTGTTACTGAAGTAACAGGAAAGGATGAGGACCCCTCGGCCTACAAAGATTAAGAAAATACAAAATATATGAAGAAGAGTAGATAAGAAGGATACAAATTTGTTCAAAAAATTCTAGAATTCTTGGATGAAGAGACTCTTTTAGAACATTGACTGATGGAAATATATGATAAAATCTGAGAAATCAGAAACTACCTTTCCCAGCTGGTACTGAAATTATCATCTCAGTACCCTTCTAAAATCTGCTGTAGAAGGAGAATCCCAAAATGAAATTGTATACTAAAAGACAGGGAAGACTAAGACAGAATTCAGGAAGGCAAAAAATAATCTCTTCTAAATATGACAATTTTCTGAAGCTGAGGAGATCACAAAGGAACTGACAAAGATAGCTTCTCCTAGCAAAATGGAGAAAACAACTCTCTTTGGGTCTCAGTTTCCTTTCCACTGAAGTGAAGGGTACCAGGAAGATGCTCAAGGACCCCTTCCAACTCAAAGGTACCCAGAGTCTGTGTTTCTCCCAACAGAAAGCCCAGTTGTCAAGTTAGGGGAAAACAGAAAAAGTGGGGTTTGAATACAGATTTACCTGCTCCAAAGTCCTGCCCCAAGGTTTTAAGAATAGGGGACAATTTCAGAATGTCAGAGCCGTAAAGTAGTAAGAAACAAGAGACACATGCATTAGTTGAGGCTTTAACTGGCTCTCACTTCAGTTAGCTCTTGCTACAGGGCCTTTGCATGTGCTATCCCTCTTGGCCAGACCACTGTTCTCCAAATATCTGCATGGCAATCCTCATCTCCTTCAATTCTCTATTCAAATACCACATTTTTCAGGGGCCTTTTCAGACCACCCTTTATGAAGCAAAATATCAACCTCCCCTCATGCTTCCTAGCCCCTTCCTCTACTAAAAGGCAGGGAAGAATAAGACAGAATTCAAGGAGGCAAAAAAGTGATAATGTCACTTTTCCCCATCTGATACCTTTATTCTATATTTATTTGTTAATTTTTATTGTCTGTCTCTCTCATACAGTGTTAGCTTTGAGGCAAAGATCTTTGCCTGTTTTGTTCTTCACCACTAGATCTCCCTGCCAGGCATGCCAAAGGAGCTTGATGCATTTTGATAAATGAAATGGGACAGTGCTAAGAGCCAAGTATATGATGCATGGCATTTTTGGTCGAAAGGTGACGCCAGCTAGCCATTGAGATGATATGATTATGTTAAGATTTGCATTCATATGGATATTGGACTCCTGCTGTTCACCTAGGCTACGGGACTCCTGGAGAGTTCCCATTGGTTGGGGAAGTACAGTAGGAGGGAGTTCCGGGGGAGGAGCTCTCTCTGCGGTCCGGGAGGAGGCCACGTGGGTGGATTGAAAATCTTCCCGGGCGCGTACCGGACATTGGCGGCAGTTTCAAAAAATAAAGTTTGTTCCTTCTTGAGTGGCTCGTGATTTTGTGCCCAGCCAGACTGCGGCAACTGGCGGCCCGTACGGGGAACGCCTGAAGCTTGGAGGTGAGCAAAATTGCTCGCCCCTGAGGGAAGGCAACAAAATGGGTGACCATTTCAAAAAACAATGTGTTCTCGTTTTGATTTATTTTGTTTTTGTTTCAAGCTGCCTATCCCTAGAATTTTCTCAGGCAAACTGGGAAAAATGGTTGGCTCAAGGTTTGAAGTTGTTCGGCCCTGAGAAAGAGAAAATTGATACAACTATTCTTTGTTCGGTTTTT
>NW_026000272.1:96238-116435 GCF_001458135.2 Marmota marmota marmota
GGTATGATCCAATTGCAGTGGTATCAACCTAAGACAGGAGGCTGATGCCTAAAAGTCAGTTTTCCGATGACAGTTAAGAACCATATGTTGAATTGGACAAACCTAACAGGCACGGTCCCTAGCCAGATTGCTTGTTACTTAAACAGAAGGGGGGAGATGCTAAGAGCCAAGTATATGATGCATGGCATTTTTGGTCGAAAGGTGACGCCAGCTAGCCATTGAGATGATATGATTATGTTAAGATTTGCATTCCTATGGATATTGGACTCCTGCTGTTCACCTAGGCCGGCTCCAGGACTCCTGGAGAGTTCCCATTGGTTGGGGAAGTACAGTAGGAGGGAGTTCCGGGGGAGGAGCTCTCTCTGCGGTCCGGGAGGAGGCCACGTGGGTGGATCAAAAATCTTCCCGGGCGCGTACTGGACATTGGCGGCAGTTTCAAAAAATAAAGTTTGTTCCTGCTTGAGTGGCTCGTGATTTTGTGCCCAGCCAGACTGCGGCAGGACAGGATGAAAATAAATAGAAGATGGGGGCAGGCAAGAATGGCACTGTGACAGTGCATCACCCCTGTGTTGCTACTCAGAATGCTGATGAAAATCTATCCAATTTTAACAATGTGAATAGAATGAGAGCATTCCCTGGGGCCCAGCCTCCATGCTGTTTTTCAAGCCATCTGCCTCAAGGGATGATGGCTTCCTGCACCCTTTGGAGGCTGTAGAGTTACCAATAAGTAGCCTAATTATCAGTGAATGATGTCCTTCAAGCTCCCAAGAAGCCAACATATGAGACAGATGACCACCATTGCTACCTCCTCCCCACAAGTCCTCTCTATACAGTCATTCAATTCAGTCATTTGGGGAAGAAACTATTCAATTGAATTCTACACAAGTGAAAACCCATGGTCTCCTAACCACTAGCTCTCTGTATCTCATCCATCCATCCAAGATTGCCCATGCTTCAGGAAAAAAATGAATAAAAACTAATAATAATAAATAAAAATTAAAACCCAAATGAATGAACAAACACTACATAATACTCTTTCCTCTCTCCATCTAGCAACTGCCCCACCTCCAGTCCCATTGAAGCCAAACGTTTCAAAATCATAATTATTAAAGCATATACAAATTCGTGGGATTCAATGAGATAGTTCCTTCTATACATACATTGTGCACTGATCATGTCCTTCCTACCTTCTATAGTCACTCCCCCTCCCTCTCCCCGAAAAAAAGCATTTTACAAAAGAGTCTCCTCTGACCCATTACACTCCTCACAGTCAGTCTCTTTCCTAGTTCCAGCACTTGGCTCACCCCAGCACTCTAACCTTTCAACTATCACCCATTTGCACCACTCCAATCTCTGCCTCCATCTGCATATGGCCATGCCTCTGTGTTTACATGTGAGTGATTCTGAAATCTTTACCTCAGCCTCAGACTCTTCTAACCTCTAGGCATGCATTTCCAGCTGCATAGAAGGCATTTCCTTTGGGTATATGTTGAGAATAGAGCAAGCAAAAACCTACCTTCTTACTACTTCTCTACATGCTGACCATGTTGCCCCAGTTCCCAAGAGCAGGGATAGTAGTCTTATCTCCAAAATTCTCCTGACTAGAACTTGTGAAATCTGACTCTGTGACTCACTAGCTTAGTAACCTCTGGCCTCAGTTTCCTTATCCTTAAAACACAGGTAACAGCTCAGAACTGAAAGGGTGCTTGGAAGGATGACAAATCATCAGTATGCATGCCTGGCCCACTGCCTTAGAACAGACACTAACACATCAGTGTAGACTCTTGTGAGAGTCCTGACAAGTTTCCCAGAATACACCCTTTCCCATGCCAATCCTGTCTTCTACCCTACCACCAAACTGAACTTTTATAAAAGCAAATCTCATTGACATATGATTGCTTTAAAGCCTTCCAGACATCCCCATGCCTGGTGGGCACAAATCCAAAATCTCAAACAAGGCCTCACACATGCATTGTGACCAGTCAATGCTTCATGATCTGGCCCAGGGCTCCTCACAGCAGTCCCCAGAAACCCTGTGGTTCTCTGATCCTGCTATGCTCTATTGCCCCTTCAAACCTCTAAGACAGCTGTTATTTGTCCAGTCCATTCACTTTGCAGACTTGTTGTGCACCTATTATGTGGCAGGCACTGTGCCATCTTGTGGCATAAGCATATAAGACTCAGGTCAGGCTCTAAAGACACAGCCAGGATGTCAGGGGAGCACATAACAAGCAGGCTTTCCTTGTCTAGCCAGCTTGCTGATGTATCTTTAGCAGGGAGCCAAATAATGAGAAGGAGATACAGACAAGCAGAGGGGGCCAACTGGCACATCCTTGACATTTCTGTATAGTCATATCCATGTGAAGTCATCCTCAAAGTTTAAGTGAACCATTTCTTTCTCTGTACTCCCATAGACCAATTGAACAGCATTCTCCAGTTTTTCACATCAGCTTTCCCCACTAAAGAGTGGGCTCTATGATGGTAGCCTTCATGTTTTGCCAAGACTGAAGACTTTAGGACTTGGTCCTAAAGGTGCTCAGTGAATATATAAAGAGAAACTACTACCTCCTCCCTTTCTATGCACATGCTTTGTACATCTGTGTATAAATCTTTGCTGGGGAAGCTTTGGGACTGCCCATGCCACGATCCATGTGCATTAGTCCTTGCTTCCCTGAGAAGGACTCTGGTTCATGGTCTCAGCTATCCATTGCATTCTGTGGTCAAATAATGCTTCTCTCTCCCATTAACCTGCAAACTGCATGAGGCAAGGGACTGTGGCTTTACTCACACTGTAGTGTACTTAGCCTAATGCTGCCTTGAACATGGTAGGAACTTGGGATGTAGCTCAGTAGTAGAGCATTTGCCTAGCATGTGTGAGGTCTTGGGTTCCATCCCCAGCACCAAAAGAAACAAAGAAAGCAAGGGGGCGAGGAGTCAACTTGCTGATTACTAAATGAGAGCAGGGAACATCATTCATTAATTTCACATCTCCCACAGTGCTGAGCTCCAGAATAAACCACCAATAAATAGACAGTCATGAAACTTGTTAAATAATTATGTTCTAAAATGACCCCAGTGCAAATAATGTCAAGAAGTAATGTCTACCAAGTAACATTATGGGAACATAGCACATGTAAGAAGAAAGCATGTTGGGATTCCCAATCTTATCTAAAACCAGTTGTATGGCCTTGGCAAGTCACCCAATCTGTCAGTTTTCCTTTCTTTATCTGAAAAATGGTCATATTGGGTACCTGTGAGGTGTCTATGTACTTACTGATGTGAAATGTTTAATACATGCATTGTGATCAGCCAATGCTCACTTCCATTATCACAGTTACAATGAATATTAGTCATGGAGTTTAACCTTCTCCAGGCCCATGTTGCCTCTGCTTATCACTGTCCTCAGGCCACCTCAAATTGACAAACTTCTCTCCTCTTCCTGAACATACTCAGTAGTAATGAATTCATCATGCAATGACATGATATTTATTTACTGGTTAATCCACAGGCTGGAGCATTCTCTCCCAACACTAAACCACAAATATCCACAGCAAGTGTCCAGCACATATGATTATCAAGAACAGCTACTGACTTCCCTATGCTCATATATGAATACACCACAGTGAAACTCCACATCATGTACAATCACAAGAATGGGATCATAATTAGAGTAAGTTATACTGTATGCATGCATAATATGTCAAAATACACTCTACTCTCATGTCTATATAAAAAGAACAAATAAAAAGAAAGAATGTCTTTGGGTTACCTGGCCAGTATTTTTAATTCCCAAGGATTTGAATTCAATGAAAAACAACAACAAAAATATGCTCAGAATTATACTCAAAATTTGTAGTCTTGGTCAATTCTAAAGCCTCTCAACTTTGTATGGGCCCTCAATGACCCTGAACCAGTGTTTGTCAGTGTGATCCTGACCAAGTGGCTAAATTGTAGCCTTCAGGCCCCTCCCCTCTACAAGTCTAGTCTTGGGGATCTGGGCCAAAGCCATGGCACCTGCATTTTCTTATGCCCATTGAGAACCCAGATGCAGTGGGGGAGCACTTCGCTCTGTGGAAATCGAGACCTGAGGTCCATCAGAGCCTTGGTACCATGAGAAGACAAGGAACCCCCTGCATCTCCCAAACACCCTTCAAGAATCTTATAGACCCTGCCTGCTGGCCTATATACAAACCTACCCAGGCCCTCGAGTCTCAGATGGCCATGCCCTGGCCCCCCAACCCATGCTCCTGGAAACTGGAGGGACAGTGGGTCCTAAGACCCAGTCTGTGTGCCCAGAGGTTTTACATCAGGGTGGGGCCCAAGCGGTGCAAGACTGTCTATGGCTCTCCAGGAAACCCGTACTGCTTCTTCCCACAGCTGCACCATGTACCTTGCAGGAATGATGCTGGGAACACCAGGAAGGACCACCCCACCAGCAATGAAAAGGACCGAGAGAGGGATAGCTGCAGAAGTGCAAGACAGTCTCCTGTATTCTCCCTTCTTTTTCGCTGCACCCTGGGAGCTTATTTTATAATAGGCAATACAGATAGGGAAAGTGAGGTCCCAGAGAAGGGAAGGGAAAGATTTTCATTGAAGTGAAATGAGCAACAACCAAAAAACAAGTCAACTGATCAAAGCAGGATTCTTGAGTCCCCCTAGTTCCTTATCATGGGCAGCCCTGTGGAGATGAAAGTCAGACTAAAGAGAAGTCCATCACAGGCGGTGCTCATAGAAGCAACCAATAGGCACCAGGAATTGTCATACCCTGAGTGCCGTATGTTCACTAGTCCACAGACCATCCCAGCACTCCTATCAAAAATTTGTATTATGCTGGGCACGGTGGCACACACCTGTAATCCCAGCAGCTCGGGAGGCTGAAACAAGGAGGATCATGAGTTCAAAGCCAGCCTCAGCAACTTAGTGAGGCACTAAGCAACTCAGTGAGACCCTGTCTCTAAATAAAATACAAAAAAAAAAAAATAGAGCTGGGAAAGTGGTTCAGTGACCAAGTGCCCCTGAGTTCAATCCCTGGTACCAAAAAAAAAAAAAAATCTGTATTATTGGCATTCTATAGAAGAAGAAACTGTGGTTCAAAAAGATTTAATAAAGAGCATTGCTCAGGGTCCTAAGGTTAGTAAGTAATGGAACTGGGCTTAGAACCCAGGCACTCTAAACCCTGCACTAGACTCAAGTTTAGGCTTCAATGAGTCTGAAGTGCCCCTCCATATCAGAATCACATGGAAAGACTTTGTATTTATGAAACTTCAAAGGAGATTCTGAGAGTGTTGTTCCCAGTTCTCCACCTCCTCTCTCAGGCCCTCAGCACTGGCCCAGCAAGGCACTACATAGTGGAGGCCTTTTCCTGCTTATGTGCTTCTGAGCATGCTTTTTGCCCTGTCTGGAATGTTCCTCTCCCTTATTACCCCCTGGATATTCCCATAGGAGATATTTTCTCTGTGAAGCAAACTCCCTGGAAAAAAATCACCCTGATATTCTGTTGCTTCTTCAGTAACAATAAACTATCTCAGTTTTGTCTTTTCTGCCTCCCATAATGGATCCTTACTTTTCCAACCAAAATAACCTTGCCCTGTTTATCTTTTTTTATGCCAAGTAACATTGGAGGCTAACAGAAATGGTTGTTAATGAATGCAAGACTCTATATGGCCTAACTGTCAGATGTCTCCATAGTCCTGGCATAACCACTGTTTTACTTTTAAGCTTTGGACATTTTGGTGACTCACCTGTGCAGCTCCCAGCTGTTTGATAAAAAGTGATAGCACCAGATGGGACAGGTGAAGCAGTGAGCACCCACAAACACGAGATGCACAATTAATGCCAATATTGACCACAGTCAGCACAAAGATGCATATCCACAGAACCCAAGAAGGATGGAACAACACTGCAGTTTTCAAGTGGGTCTAGGAAGTAGAGCAGACAAAACCAGTTAGAACAGGCAAGTGAAACTGAACATAGATTATTTCTTATAAATAGCTCTGATAGTCATAAGCAAAATTTAAACCAGTTTTCAAAATGTATAAAGCAATCAGTTTTAAATAATCCTATATGTATGAAAACCTCCATTGCAATAACCAATCATTGTAAAGGTTAAAAACATTCCTCATTTTTGCTTTATTACCCAGTGTGTAGCTCCATGCTGGTGATTTTCTCTTATCATTGCTGGTTTGAGGCCTCCCAGTTTTGAGGCAGGATCCACAGCTCAAATCTCTCTTCATAATGATAGTGAGACATTTTTGGTTTTTGCTCCCTCCTATTTTCCCAAGGGTACAGAGAAGCTTTCTGGAGGCTACCTGAGTGCGATAACATGGCAGAACAAAGTCAGAAATGGGCCTGAATATGCACACATCAAAGAGAGTCGCAAAAAGTTAAACAAAGCCACTTTTCTTGCTAAATTTCATTTTATGGCTTTTAGTTTTTAGTTTCTTCATAAGATACGTCATTTGTATTACCATGTTTTATCTTTACCTTTAAATAAATAAATACATATTTTCAAACTTCACATTTTTATCTTAATACAGTAAAATTATAGTCACACACACATATACACACACATACAAACACATTATGTATATTATTGTACATAAACTACAACTTTTTAGGTCCTTACTTAATAAGCATACAAAGAGGTACTGAGATCAAAAAGTTAGAGAGTTTCTGGTATTAAAAACTGGTAAACTTCTGGTGTTAAGCTTTTTGAGTTCTTTATATATTCTAGATAATTAATTCCCTGTTGGAGGAGTAGCTGGCATAGATTTTCTTCCATTGTGTAGGCTCTCTCTTCACACTCTTAATCATTTCCTTTTCTGTGCAGAAGCTTTTTTAATTTGATGCCATCCCACTTAATGAATCTTGGTTTTATTTCTTGAGCTTTCGAGGTCTTTTTTAGGCAGTCAGTGCCTGCACCAATATGTTGGAGTGTTCACCATATGTTTTCTTCTAGCAGTTGCAAAGTTTCTGGTCTATTTCTTAAGTCTTTGATCCACTTTGATTTGACTTTTATACAGGTTGAGAGAACCTAACAAAAGAACTAAATAGACATTTTTCAAAAGAAGCAAGACAAATGGCCAACAAATATACAGAAATATTCACCATCCATAGCAATTAGAGAAATGTAAATCAAAACATCATTGAGATTCCATCTCAATCCAGTTACAAGAATACAAATAATAATAAATGCTGGAAAGGATGTCAGGGAATACACATAGTGTGTGGGACTGCAAACTAATATAACCACTTTGGAAAGCAGTATGTAGATTCCTCAAAAGACTAGAAATTGAATCTCAATATGACCCAACTGTTCTACTCCTGGTTTTTATGTAAAAGAACTAAAAGCATACTGTAATGATACATGCATACAAAATTCATAATAGTGAAATTTACAATAGTCAAGTTATGGAACCAGCTTAGGTGCTTATCTACAGACAAATAGATAAAGAAACTGTGTAGATATACACAATGGACTTTTTTTTCCCTCAGCCATAAAGAAGAATGAAATTATGTCATTTGTAGTAAATTGATGGAACTGGAGAACATTATGTTGAGTAAAATAAGCCAGACTCAAAAAGTCAAGGGTCAAATATTTTCTGTCATATGCAGAAGCCAGAGAGAGAGAGAAAAGGAATGAAAAGAGGGGCAGATACCACAAAAATAGAAGGGAAATCAGTGGAGTAGAGAAAGAGAATTGAGAGGCAGGAAGCGGGGATAGGAAAAGGGAGGAACTGCAGAATGAAATTGACCAAATTATGCTATATGCATATATGAATATACCACAGGAAGTTTTGCCTTTATGTATATCTATCAAGCACCAATTAAAAACAACAAATAAATAGAAGATCAGTAGAGGAGAGGAAAGGGAACAGGGAGAGGAAGGAGGAGAGGGAAAGAGGAAGCACTGGAGGTTGAAATGGAGCAAATTATATTCCATGTGTGTATGGTTATGTCAAAATGAACCTCACTGTTATGTATGCACTGAAAAAAAAAACATTTAAACAACTGATAAGTTGATATGGCTTAGTTAGATGTTCCAAAATGGAAAGGAGAAAACATATATTTCACAGTGTACTTGGTTGGGGGATCTTTGCCTTTTTAAACTTTTTTCTTTATTTTGTGATGATACTGCAGGTACCACAAAATGCAAATTTAAGAGGGATGGCAGGAAAGATTTTTGTTATCCATGCAAAGCATCATATATTTGCATTAGCTATTTCTATGCCTTAATTTTTATAATCCTCTTTTCTTGTTCTTATATGGGAAGGGCTTATAAATGCAACACAAACAAGGATTTATAAATTCAGCTTAAAAACTGCATGCAATCACATGGGTTGTATGAGTCTGCTAGGGCTGCTATAACAAAATGTCACAAGCTGGATGTCTTAATCAACAGGAATTGATGTGTTCTAGTTCTAGAGCCTGGAAGTCCAAGATCAAGGTATTGGCAAGGCTGTGTTGCCTCTGAAGGCTCTTAGGGACGGATCTGCTCCAGGTTTCTCTCTGGATTATGGTATGTTCATGGGTTCCTATAGCATAATACCAAAATTCAGTTGGCATTCTGTGTGTGTGTGTGTGTGTGTGTGTGTGTTTCTAAATTTGTCTTCCTACAAGGACTCCTGCCCTATTAGATTAGCAACCACCTTAATAATTTCATATTAACTTGATCACCTCTGTAAAGACTGGATCTCCAAATAAGGGTCACAAACATACTTTTTAAAGAGGACACAATTCAACCCATAACAACTGGCAATA
Organism: Marmota marmota marmota; assembly: GCF_001458135.2. NCBI lineage: Eukaryota > Metazoa > Chordata > Mammalia > Rodentia > Sciuridae > Marmota > Marmota marmota. The sequence goes on from NW_026000272.1 coordinate 104,999, forward strand.
ACAAAAGTAGAGAAATTATAAAGGAAGAAGATGGGGGGGGAGGAAATTATGGGCTCACATCAAGAAAGTTCATAACCCACTTGAATCAAAGTGTGAAATATGATATATCAAGAACTATGTAATGTTTTAAACAACCAACAATAAAAATTTTAAAAAAAAGCCATTATGGCTTTTGGTAATTATTTGGTAATATGTAACTAGAAGAAATTTTCAGGGAAAATCTTATAATTCTTTGTTATGTTGTGTTTTGTCACCAGATGCATGAAAATGTTTTGAGAATTGAATCTTGTACCGTGAAGTTCTTCACTGAGCCTTATAGAGGTGACAGAGGGCATGCTGGGCTGGGGAGGGAATTCACATTCTGGACCTGCAAATTTTAGAATCAGTTCCAAGCTCCTTGCACCAAAACTACAGAAGAAGAAGAGTATATGGAGGAGGAGGGAAAAGAAGGGGCAGGGAGTTGAAAGCACATGAAACAAGTTTTCCAGAACTTTAAAATCTTCTACAACTGGGAAGCTCACAGCCATTTAAATCTATAGCATCTGGTGAAGAGAAGTATAGCTACAAATAAGATCAGTTTGTTTAGTGAATTTAGAGAATGAGACTTTGTAAAAAGGCATAAAAAAGACTATCAGAGTTGCATTATTGCAAGTTTGGTAGTGGGCAGGGCCAGGAATCCAGTTGGAACTTGGCCTAAGAGAACCAGGAGACTGAGGTACACTGAACCCAGCACCCATCATTCTTCATGGCCTTGGAAGGAATGAGAATGACCACACCCACTAGAAGGAGCTACACTGAAAGGGGGACACCATGTCATCTACTTCATCCTTGCATGACCAATAACTTTAAATCTGAAGTGTAACACAGCATGTATTTATTATATCACATCTACCCTGGGTCAGGAGTCTAGGCCTGGCTTAAGTGCATTCTCTGCTCCCAAGACTGCAATCAGGGTGTCATTGGCTGTCTCTTTTCTGTAAGCTTTGGGGGAGAATTTGCTTTGGGGTTCACTCAGTTCCTGGAGGCTGTAGGACTGCAGCTCCCATTTCTTTGCCTGGGAATGGCTCTCTGGACCTTGCACGTGCCTCTTCCCACTCTCAAAGCCAGCCATGATGTGCTATGTCCTTCTCACCCTTCACACCTCTCTGATTTCCTGTCTGCCCCCAGCAGGGTGAAAGCCTTGCTTATAAAGGCCCATGTGATTACAGCACACCTAGCAGGGAATCCAAGATAATCTCCTGATTTTAAAGACAACTAATTAAATTAACCTTAATTACATCTGCAAAGGCCTTTTTGTCATGTAACTACAAAGTCATGGCTGTGAGCCCAGGAGGCAACCCTGTGTGTCTGAGAAGGCTATCTTTGGAGACTGCATTTTCCATTCACCAGAGGATTATTCTCTGCTCTATTCTCAAAAACTCTCAACCCTTCTAAATTGCTTTCTAGCCGCTCTTGGATTATGATTGCAGTGGTTCCCTTAGCAACAACTGGAGCTGGCGGCCTCATCCCTGATGCAGACCACTCTGGCGTATTTTTCCACACGCTATGCTTCCACCACATATTTAGAGGCAGCTAGCTCTCTCTCTCCCTCCCCCCAGTCCCTACCCTATTATGAAAAACCCTCCACTCTTGCTGCCCAGGTCCAGCCTCATACCCACTACCACCCTTTCTTTGTGTCCCCAGCACTCCTGTCCTCTTTGTCCAGGTGCTGCTGCTGCTACTGTCAATGCTATCCTCCCCAGCCTTCTGCCCTTTGGCCCTGGCTGGGAATTTAAGACCAAGCCCAGAACACTCTCATCCAGGGACCCCATGGATTCCCCCAGACTGAGTTCTTTTTCTTTCAAGTTGCTCCCAGTCTGGTCTAGTTCTCCCCCAACTCCAGGCAGAAACATGCTGTCCCAAGTGCCTGCCCCACCAGAGGGCATGGCCTCTACAGGCACAAAAAGCCCCAGTGCACACAATGTCTCAAAGGGGTACCCAGAAACTAGCAAGTGCTCAGTGAGGGCCACTGTTGTGCCTTCAAAGACCAAGGGTCTGGGGAAAGAAAAGAAGGGACAGGGAGGTGCCCCTGCCACCACTATTCATGGCGGGGTGATGGTAAGCCTTCCATGACTTCTCCTATGGGAAAATGTGGGCTCCCAGAGTGTGGAGTATTGGCCACTTCCTCTCAGGAGCCCAGCTACTACCACAGGGACTTGCCCTACCCTGCAGCCACACTGAGATGTCAGTGAGGCATCTGGTCATCTCCTGGAACGTGGAGGGCTTTTAAACTTAGGTTCCACTCTTTGGTAGTAAATGAAATAAGCAGATTCACAGTGACCTACTTCCTCCAGCCATGCCCCACCTGCCTACAGGTTCCATCACCTCCCAGTACTCCATTCAGCTATCAATGGATAAATCCACTGATGCAGTCAGAGCCCTTGTGATCCAATCACTCCCCAAATCCCCTCTCTGGACATTGCTGCAATGGGGACCATTGTCTTTAACATTTAACATATGAGTTTCTAGGGAACACTCCATTTCCAAAATGTAACAACTTCTATAGATTAACTATCTTGAACATTTCATATGAATGAATCATATAAGTTGCATTTTCTATCTGGCTTCTTTCATTTCACATAATGGTTTGTTATATACATATTGGAACATGGATAAGGACTTCATTCCTCTTTATGTCTCAATAATACTTCATTGTATAGAAATACCACATTTTATTGAACTGTTCATCAGCTGATGGATATTTGGATTGTTTTTACTTTTTGACTATTGGCTTTTATGAACTATGATACTTAGGAACATTTCTGTACAAGGTATAGTGTGCACATATATTTTCATTTATCTTGGGTATCATTAAAAAATAAATTGAGACTATAATTAAGACTACCCAGAGCAGACAAGAACAGTTAAAACATACAAGTAAAACTTAATCTAGATTATTTCTTATAAGTGTTTCTGGTAATCAGGAACAAAACTTAAATCGTTTTCCAAAAATGGTATAATCAGTTTTGAATAATCCTCTACTGTATGAAAAGTCCCATTGCAATACCCAATCACTGTAAAGGTTAAACACCTTCCTCATCTTTGCTTTATTAGCCAGTAACTTTTCTCTTATCATTATTGGGTTGAGGTCCCCAGTTTTGAACTGTTCTCCTATATACACAATAAATTTTTAAAAAATTTTTACTTTGGTGTGCATTAATAGTGTTAGTTGATTTTTTTGTCACTGTGACTTAATACCTGATAAAAGCAACTTAAAGAATAAAAGAGTTATTTTAGCTCATGATTTCAGAGATTTCAGTCCATGGTCAGCTGGCTCCATTGTCATGGTCTGTGTTGAGACAGAGTAACCGTAACAGAGAGGGAGGGCCTAGTGAAGTAGAGCTGCTCAACTCATGGCAGCTGGAATGTAGAGAGAGAAAAAGAGGAAAGAGGCAGGGACAAGATTAATCCTTCCAGTGAATGCCCCCAGTGCCCTACTTCCTCCAACTAGGCCCTACCTGCTATAGTTCCTATCAGCTCCCAATATTGTATTCAGTTATGAACTCATCAATGGGTTAACTTTTGATGGGGTTAGAGCCCTCATGAGCCATCACTTCCCAAAAGCCTAGCCTCTCAACATTGCTACATTGGGGAACAAGCCTTCAGCACATGAGTCTTTGGTGAGTGTGAGGTGGTATCTTATTATGGTTTCAATTTTAATTTCCCTGAAGACTAATGATGTCAAGCATCTTTAATCTTTCCATGTACATCTGATATAATTCTTGATAAAGGAGGATTATGTTTTCCATTTTGTTTACAGTAAAGAGAGGAGAAACTGGAGTCTGTGTAGGGAAGGAGGGAGGGGACTTCTGGATGGTCTCAGCAGTCCTGAGCCCTGAGAAAGGAGGAGGGCACTCAGGCCCCCTGTGGGCACAATGGCAACATGCAAAGGGAAGTCTCCATCCAGATCAGAGTGGTGCAGGGTGGGCTCAGTGGGCCAGTGTGAATTCCAGCCCTCTCTTCCTTCAGTAACACAGAAATACAAGACCCTCCTCTCCCCATGCTCACATCAGGGGAGGATGGACACTGAGCCAGGCCTGAGGACAGCTCTTCATGTCCTAAGGTCCCTCAGGAAAATCCAGAGACAAGCAACATGGCCTGAGGCTGCAGGGCCCCAGGGCTGAACTGTGCAGATGGAGCCCCAGAAGGGGGAGTAAGCAGAGAGCAGGGAGGCATCTGCCAGGGGCTGTCTCCTGACAAGGTTGATGGCCTCCATCAGCAGAAGATGTGCTGGGCTCTGGGCCAAGGAAGCACCATCCCAGGAACACCAAGTATAGTGTGTGTGTGTGTGGGGGGGGCGTTCCTTGTTGCAAACTGGGAAGCTGCTGCCAACTGATGACGGGAGGAAGGAGGTCCATGGCCTAGCAAGATTGCTTGGGTCTGTTCTGTACCTATGGGCACTGGCCCTACCACATGTCTAGGGCCTTCCCCAGGGCTCCTCCCAAGGGGCATGTCTGCACTGAGAAGGATCCTGCAAGCTTTGGTGGGAGGTAGTTAGAGGCATCCCCTGAGCCCACTCTGACTCCACTGGCCCTGCAGGGTGGGGTCTCCCTGCCTTCCTTTCCAACCTCAGGGTACCTCTTCCCCACACACCATGGGTCACTCTCTCCAACTACAAGAGTATGCCAGACCTCCCCCAGCCTTTCTCCTTGGCCTCTAATGGAGAGATGGATTCCTGGTAGGCAACTCTTCCATGACACAGAGGAGGGCACAGGGATCCCTGAGGTCAGGCACAGTGGGGATTATAGCCCATACCTACAGACCCTTTGTCTGGTTTTCCAGAATAAAGCTGGGGGCAGCTGCCTTAGTCTCCCACTGTTCTCTTCCTTGTCATTTTTAGCAGGAGCTGTCCATTTTGCTTGTCATCTAGCATAGAATGAGGCACTTGCCTGACAGTTGGATGGAAAGAGACATAGCATGTGAATTGCACAGAACATTCTGTTTCTGATCCACTGACATGTCTATTCTGATGCTGTGGTAGCTTAATTACCCTACAGTCTAGAGTTTTATCATGTGGCACTGGTAGAAATGTAAAATTCTAACATATAGTGAACCACAGGCAGAAATATGTGAAAAATGATTTTTAATTATCAAGTTTGTTGTAAAGATAATCAGTATGGTCTGAATGGGTTCCCCCAAATGCATGAATTGGAAACTTAATCCCCAATGCAACAGAGGTGAGTGGTAGTCTGGGAAATATTTAGTTCACAAGGGCTCTGCCACCAAGAATGGATTAATACCACTGTAAAAAGGGCTGATGGTGGGGGGGACTTCACTCTCTTCTACTCTGTTGTTACATGAGAATGCAATGTTCATCCCCTTTGGTAATCTATCTTCCAATATGTAAAGATGCAGCAGGAAGGCTCTTACCAGATGCTGACATCTGGACCTTGGACCCCCAGGCTCCAGAACTGTGAGAAATAAACTTCTCTTTCTTATAAATTATCCAGTCTTAGGTACTTTATTCATAGCAGCACAAAATGGACTAAGACAACAACCTACAGTTTGTATAGTGTTACTACTTTCATAGAGTTTGGTCTTGCCCCATATTTTGACAAGGAAGCCAAATATCAAGAAGAAGGTAGAAAACATCCCCTGCCCCTGAAACTCCAGCCCTTGGGTTAGGAAGTTTCTCTCCCAGAACTCTGAGGCCCACAGCTCCAGCATTTACTATGGAAGCTCTCCCACTGTCAACAATACTTAATTACTATGGGGCAAAGGTCTATATGTCAAGAAAACCTGCATGTGCTCAAGGGCAGAGATACAAGAGAAGAAAGCTAAGTGCTCACTGATCAGGACCTCCTTCAGGGACAGGAGCACATGCTAAATAGACATCTTTGTATTTTTTTCAAATTAAGGAAATGCACTAGTCACAAGAAGAAATAGGACCACGCATTAATCTCCAACCCTGATGGGAGGCAAGGCGGGTATGACTTCAGGAGAAAGAGATTAATTTTATGAATTAGGAGACAGAATAACAATAGGGGCAAGAGTCTGAGGAATCAAGAATGGCTTCTTTTATGGGATAAATACTTGATTCTCCATGAGATTGAAATTCTATCCCCAATGGTGATGATATTAGGGGGTGGGGACTTTGGCAGATAATTAGGTCATGAGAGTGAAGTCCCCATGAATGAGATTAGCGCCCTTATAAAAAGAGACAGAAGCAAGTCCCATATTTCTTCCCGATGAGGACACAGCAAGAAGATGGCCATCTGCAAACCAGGAAACAGGCCCTCACCAGACACTGGATCGACTGACATTTGATCTTGGACTTCCCAGCCTCTAGAACTGTGAGGGAAAAAAATGTCTATTGTTTAAGACACCCTGTTCATAATTTGTTCTAATAGCTCAAGCTAAGACCGCTCCAAAGTGCATGTTGAAGAGCATGCTTCAGAGAGGAAGCTCAGAAGGATAGGAGAGTCAGATGTCAAAGTTAAGCATCTAGTACCCTCCAGGGCCCTGGCCATTAAAAGGGGACCATAGGAGGAGGAGAAATCAAAAATGGCCAATAAACATTTGAAATTTTTTTCAACTTCTTAGAAATAAAAATTAGATTTAAACTATTTTACCCTTTTCAAATTGGGAAGGATTTGTTTTTCAAAAAAGCAGCAGTACATACTGATAGGGTATAGTGAAATGTGTGTTCTAATACACTGCTGTAAGAGTCAATTAGAAAAATGTTTTGGTAAGCAATTTGTAATATGAATCAATCACCTTGAAAATTCCTGTTCTAGGATTTACAATGGAAGGGAGAAAGCAGTTGTGCAGAGAGATTTAGGTACAAAGATGTTTATAACAGTGTGAACAGTCACTTTGAAAAATGGGAAATTAAAGATGTCTGACAATTGGAAAATGATTAAATAAGTTATATATTAGATGATGGTATACTTCACAGTGATTATAGATCATGATTTTGAAGAAATTTTAATGGTTTGTGAGTTATGATTAAAATTAGCATATAAAATCACACACAAGTACATGGAAAAATCTTAATTTTAGAGGTATAATATATAACTATACATGCATGAAAAAACATTAGTAAGAAATACACCAAAACATTAATTGCATTTCTCTTACAAGTGATTTTATATACTTTTCTATTATGAACATATGGTATTTTTATGATTAAAACAAAGTCCACCAAGAAACATTATTTCCAAATTAGAAGGGGGAAATATCAGTTTTCTTCAAAGAGCCAGGACAGGCAAGAGGAACCACATGTTGGCCCTCAAGGATGTGTTCACATAGCAGAAGAGGAGCATGGCCTGTGTGACCTGACCAGAAAGGCACATCAGCTGAAACATGACTGGGTGCCTTCAGAGCCATGCTGCATGGGTTTGATTCTTGACTTAGCCACTTACTTGCCATATGAACTTGAACCAACTATGGACTTTCTCAGGGCCTCAGTTTCTTCATGTATAAAATACAGAGGATGGAATAGTCTACCTAAGACATTTTAAAGAGCAACTGAATTGTATGTGAGAAGTACATGTAACTGCATGCCTGGCACATTGTAAATGCTATACAAGGTTTCTTGTTCTTAATATTTGTTCCCATCCTGATGTGCAATGAATGGCTGCTAAAGGGTTCAGCACTGAAATGGAGGGGAACTTCCTTCTGTCAGAGAGGCCCCCAAAAGTGGGAATGATAAATGAGACTTGAGTGAAGATAAGGAGTTTAAAGAAATGCTGCTCCTACCCCAATATTATTCATCTTCATCATAGGCCTGGGGAATTTTTTTACTAATCTTTTTCGTTGTTCTTTTTAGATATACATGACAATAGAGTGTACTTTGATATATTATGCAGACATGGAGTATAACTGATTCTAATTAGGATCCCATTCTTGTGGTTGTGCATGATGTGGAGTTTATTCATATATGGTCGAGTATTCATATATAAACATAGGAAAATTATGTCCAGTGCCCTTCAACAGATGAATGGATAAAGAAAATGTGGTACACATACATAATGGAATATTACTCAACCATAAAGAAGAAAGAAATTATGGCATTTGACGGTAAATGAATGGATCTGGAGACTATCATGCTAAGTGGAATAAGCTAGCCCCTAAAACCCAAAGGCTGAACGTTCTCTCTGATATGTGGATGCTAGAACACAATGGGGGTGGGGAGAATAGAAGTTCATTGGATCTGCTAATCTTTAAAGACCAATTCTATTCTACCTTGTGTCTAGTTAAAATGACTCAAGAGTGTTGCAAACAGAAAGGAAATAAGGTACTTAGACAATTTACCCTTTATCATTTGTCTCATCAATCCCACTCTGAGGAACTGAGTCACAATGCATGCCCTGTAAAGATTTAATGTAAGGTTGTTCATTTGTGTGTTGCACACAATAATGAAAACCTGGAAACAACCTAAATAGTTATTAATAGTGGACTGGTTATAGATTATGGTATATGAGTATAGCAGAATACTATGTAGCCATTCCAGAGAATGAAAGTCTAGTTAAACCTATATGTTCACTGACATGGAAAGCTGTCCATCACACATGACTAATGGCAAAATGACAGGCAGTGAATCACAGTACATGCTGCAGAGTATCCACATTACCACACATAACTGCAGAGGCCTACTTGAAAGAACACTCATGCAAAGGTTGATAGTGAATGGGAATGGGTGGTAGGATTTCAAGACTTTTTCATGTCTTTCTATATATTTTTACTTCTAGAATGGGCTCACACTGTCTTTGTAATGAAGCAAATTCAATTGGGTAAAGTATCTATTTATTAAATGAATCAGTAGAATGTCTTAAAAAAAACAAAAAATAAAACAACTTGTTTCCTTTGTCACTCTCCTTTCACTCCTTTCTTTGAAGTTAAGATGCCATCATTAAACATGCTATAATTTGAACTGGAATGTGAATTTCCTGCCCAAAACAATGCAATTAGGAACATACCATAAATAATGAATACTAAATGTGAAGATGTACCAGTGATCAACAAAATGCCCATACATTTAGAATGTTTAAAACATTCTCTTTTTTTTTCTCTTTAGAACTGGAAATTGCAAACCTTATTCAACCCAGGTCCTGCAAATGGTTATTTTCCAGGCTTTGAATGAATGGTTCAGGTACAAATGCCTACAATAAATAGAAACCTATTCTCAGTATCAGAAATTGAAACAGGTCATGCACTCCTTTACTGACTAGAACGGTGTTGACTTACCTGGTTTTCACTCACTCACCTGTATAGAAACCTTGCAACTTTTCTTTTCCAGTACCCATGGTTCTTCTGTTGGCTCTAACTGGGAGAACATGTCTGACTTGGAAATTGGAATCTCTGGTTTTTGGAAAAGAAAAGAGATTTAGCTATTTGTGCTGGGACACAATGATATCCTAGAGTTCCACTCCAATTGCTTGGTATTCAGGGAGAAAAGGTGCCGCAGTCTGGCTGGGCACAATTCAGGAGCCACTTGTCAAAAGAAACGAACTTTATTTTTAGAACACACACCACACCACACAGCTCCTCAGGAAAAACCCCCAGAGCCCAACTGCCACCACCAGCTTCCCACAAGCCTCTCCACCTCCCCCACTCCTCCTGCTCTTGAGGCCAATTGGCTGGGTCGCGTGGGCGGAGCCAAAAAAGTCCCCCAATGAGCAGCTCCATGGTCTGAAAGGGCGGGGAAACAGCCCAATGAGCATCACCGCAGAGGAGCCAATCAGTTCGCAGCTAGAAGTTTGCTGGGGCCGCTATGAGCCAATCATCAGCTGGCAGCTGGAAGTTTGCTGGCAGCTGGAAGTTTGCTGGGGCACCTTTCGGCTGTGGCTCTCAACATCTCCCCCTCTCTGTTTAAATAACAAGCATGTAGCTTAGGGACGGTGCCTGCCTTAGGTTGTCCAATAGTACATATGGTCCTTACCCGTCATCGGATGAGCTGACCTCAAGGCGTCAGCCTCCAGTCTTAGATTGGTACCATTGCAATTGGATCTTACCCATCATTGACTACTGGTCGAGCATACAGCCACACCTGTGGATAGGTCTTTGTACCAGCAGGGGGGTGAGGTTCTTTGCCTCACCTCTGTTGGCCCCCAAATTTTAGCTGAACGACCATCACAAGCAGAAGGGTGGAGGATACACCAAGCCAATTGACGGCTCCTTTTGGAAAAATTGTACCACCGATGACACCATCAGCAAAAATACCCCAAAACTACCACAAGTTGCTGCACCAACAGATAGTTTACAATGCATACAAGTGAGTTCACAATGCATACAAGTGATACATAGTCCAGGCAAGTTCTGCAAGCAGTACAGTGATAGCTATTGCAGAAGCTGTACATTGGTTTTATCTTTGTCTTCACTGGCACTGGGATGAAGATAGGAATTCTGGCAATAATGGCTAAAGAAAAAAATTATGTAACATTCCAGAAGGCACTAAAAGAAAACAATTTTCTGAACAATTTACATTATCTTGAACAGAATTATTAAATATAATGAAAAGGAAAGGTGAAAGTAAACAAACAGATCTGTTAACCTCCTTTTTTGTTCACATATTAAAACAATCCTCAACAGCTGTTTACCCAATTTAAATTAAACCATTTAAATCACGTGAATAAAAAAAATATATATTTGGATCCATTTTTTCATGAGTGCTCATCATATATGATATATGGACATACGTACATACAAACATACAACATAAAACACAAGTGTGCACACATAATATAATACACACAACACATAACATAATAGGAAAGGCCTTATAACTTTTTACAGGTGAAATCTCCATTGCAATGTTTAAAAACTCTATAGTCAAAAAATAGAACTGATCAGCAAAACATTAACCTAGGTCTGTATGAGCTCAAAAAACAAAATAGAACTTCATGATGTGGGAAAGGGTAATAATAAAATAGATATTGAAACAAGCATCCTGGTTCTGTCGCAGATGTAAGGATAGCCAAACTGGAGTTTTGGATATCAGCTGTTATGGATTTGATCCAATCATCTTCTTTTTGGTCAGTAGAAATCGCTTTAGTTAATCTTTCTGGAATCCAAATATGCTGCTGTTCTCCCTGTGGAAACACACAAACATACCCCCGACTCCAGATAATCACTGGGTCAGTACCTTTCCATTGTCCTGTTAGAACATCCTTCCAAAGTACCTTGGGCTTATGTACATTTTTTGGACACATGTGCCTTTCCGCAGCACTAAGCCCAGATGAATCCAAATTTTAAAAGTTTAGAGTAAAAAGGGTTATTTTAAGTTTATCTTTGGGGGATATATACCCCTTCCCAATTCCGTCTTTTTGCTTTAATAAGTACATTTTAATAGTTTGATGAGCTCTTTCAACTATGCCTTGTCCCTGTGGATTGTATGGGATTCCTGTTATATGAGTAATACCAAATGATGAGCAAAATTGTTTAAAAGAGGTAGAAG
>NW_026000272.1:119119-131920 GCF_001458135.2 Marmota marmota marmota
CAGAGTCCCTGGGCTTTTCTTTTCTATTCTTTTTAAATCTTCACCATGATGGTTCCATTGTGATATATTTAACAACTCCTCCTTAAAAAGCCATGGGCTACATTTTTGTATTGTATCAACGTATGCCCTGATTGTTCTTGATTTTACTGAGATGCCTCCTTCCTCTAACAATTTACTTAACACTCTTTCGGTTTATTTTTTACTAATTTCTGATCCCATATTTCTACTATAATACAACCCAACAAGATGACGCCAAACAAAGCCGAGACAGAATGAAACAACACAAAATCATTATATCAGCCTTTCTATCCTCCTGAAATGTCCATCCGTCCTTTCTCCCTATCTGTTCCTCAGACGCAAATAGTTTTTCCTCAGATGTGAGCGGTTTTTCTTCCGTCTCACTCATCTCCAGGGACAGGCAACTTAAAACAAAAGCGAAACAAAATGAAAGAAGAATCTTAAAATGGCTACCCATCCTCTTGCCCTGCCCTCAGGGGCGAGCAGTTTACCTTATCACTTACCCTCAGTCATTCCCCGTACGGGCCACCAAATGCCGCAGTCTGGCTGGGCACAATTCAGGAGCCACTTGTCAAAAGAAATGAACTTTATTTTTAGAACACACACCACACCACACAGCTCCTCAGGAAAAAACCCCAGAGCCCAACTGCCACCACTGGCTTCCCACAAGCCTCTCAACCTCCCCCACTCCTCCTGCTCTTGAGGCCGATTGGCTGGGTCGCGTGGGCGGAGCCAAAAAAAGTCCCCCAATGAACAGCTCCATGGTCTGAAAGGGCGGGGAAACAGCCCAATGAGCATCACCGCAGAGGAGCCAATCATCAGCTGGCAGCTGGAAGTTTGCTGGCAGCTGGAAGTTTGCTGGGGCCCCTTTCAGCTGTGGCTCTCAACAAAAAGGCATCCTAGGAGATCCTATGGACTTTTCCACAGGGCTCAATTCAATTTTCAAAAAGGCCTGAAAGTAGAGACAGGGTGGGCACAGCAGCAGAGGCAAGAAATTGACAGCTACAAGGAACAATTGGCTTTGCCCACGTGGATGGCACAGGAATCACATCATCTCTAATGGGAACTTATATGAAAATACCCCTGGTCTAGAAGATCAGAGGGACAGAGAGACCAGAGACTCTGAAGAAGCTTAAATAAGTTTATCAATAACACCATTTGGCACTGGCTTTTAAACCTGGAAGAGAAACAGAAATTATCTGTCTTGTTTGCCAAGAAAATGGAAATCTAACCCCTGGTTCATCCAGCCCCAGCTCAGAACGCCCATGAGAAGGAATGCTATTCTTATGCAGGGAGATCAGGGGTCTGTACCTGGTCATCATCTCACCTTTACCACATTCCTCTGAGTAGGGTCCAGATGTACCCCCCTCCTCCTGGCATAAGTCTTATAATATCACAGACTCATAAAATACCCAAAGCATTCTTACTTACCCTGAGCATCCTCAGGGAGGGTTGCAGTGGGCAGCATTGTAGGAAGAGGGGAAGATTGACAGGAAGAATGCAAAAGTATGTAAGGGCCCCTCTTCAGCAAGTCCAATGCATACTGAACATCTAGGGTGTGCCTAGTTGAGTGCTTTACTCCACAGAAGCTACAAAAAAGAGTTGATGCATTTCTTCTCCTGAGAAGAAAGTCATTTTATTAGGAAGAAAAGAGCTAAAGCACATTCCAAAAAGTTCTTACATGCTGGACATAACAGGATGAGAAATTCTCTCAGTGGCAAAGAAATTACTTGCTTGTCCCTTGGTATATAATGAGAGTTCCCAACTCCAATATCTTTCAGCCTTAGTTCTATGCCTGTTATTGACATGATAAACAGGATAATCAGGTGAATGAAATGATTTGAGAATTAGAGCCCTAAGGATTAATTTAAGTGGCTTTTTTTCTTTTTGGTGCTGGGATGAAACTCAGGGCCTCATGCATGCTAAGCACACACTCCATCACTGAGCTATAGCCCCGGTCCAAGTGACTAATATAATGGTATACATCATATGGCCTGCTGAAGGGAGGAGTCTGGGGTGAGGATGGTGATGCTGGAAAAACAAGAGCAGCTTTATAGGTGAGGTGGCCTAAGGAAGGTAAGACTTGAATAGGATGCTTCACACCCTTGGCCTATGTCAAAAGAATTTCTTAGGGCAGGGGTTCAAGACCCTTCAATTCCATTTGTGTGTGTGTGTGTGTGTGTGTGTGTGTGTAGATATCTCCACTGTGATGGCCCTCATGGAGCTTTCTGCTGGATCATTGCAACTATCTCATAACTGGTCTTCCTGGCACCTTAAACTTCACACTCTACTGTTCCACTGTCTATGCTGCTACCAGCATAGCTATTCTGTAATGCAAATCTAGACATAGTAAGCTTCTGTTTAAATTCCTCTTCAGGTACTCCTATAATGAAGCCAAGTTCCTTTAAGTGGCATTGTAGATATTTCCCAGTGTAGATCAAAGTTACCTATCTGGCCTCACCTTCTCCTACCTGTGGCCCCATAGATCCCATACTCCAGGAAAGTTGTCTTTTCCAGTGCTCTTTTATGTTTCCAATGCTACTGTCCTTACCTTTAAAACCATTCAAGTTCAAAGGCAATTACCCCCGGTTCTAAAAGTGCCTTCACTGTCTCCTCAGGTATTTAAGAAACATACAGACCCTTAAAATAATATGAAAACATGAAGAAGGAGAGTCTGATGACAAGAATGGATAAGCAAATGAATGAAGACCACAAGGAAATACATAAATTTGACATCAGTTGTGTTGAGTAATAGAGATATGAACAATTTCCTTTTCTTCAACAACTTGTTAATGTTGGTTTAGCACATCTTTTTATTATTGAAAAATACCACAAGCAGTAATGTACCAAATGATAGCAAAGTAGGTGAGATACAATCTGACTATACTTGGTACCTCAAACTGCTGCCTGTGTGGCTGGTGTCTGAGAACACATATAAGACGGTAGAGCTTCTAGAGATTCTACAAGAGCTGTCTTTGACACAGGCTGACTCTAGAATCCCAGGCATTTCTACACATCCACAGGACAGATGAGCAGGCCAGAGATCAGCAAGCTCTGTAACCCACAGGCAAACAGAGCAGTTCTTGGTCCCTGTGCTCACAAAAGTTAATAAAGAAAAGTCACAGTGTAGAGGGAATAAGGCTGGTGATATAAAGTTGATACTGGTAACAACATGTTTCTGCTGCACAGCTAAATTTTCAGATGGTATTGTAAATGTGATGGGAAACAATTTTATATAATGGGGGCAATACAAACTAAAGTGATGAACACTCTGGCTAGTCCATAAAATGACACAGAACCCCATTTTTTGTAATATGTTTGAAAGGCCTGATTGTTTAAACTGTGTCTCAGCATCACAGTTTAAATTCAGTGTCTTGGAGTATATATGGTATGTTTAACAAATGAGCCAAAATTATGGTAAAGCTAGTTTTATTTAGATCTCAAAGACTCTTAAAATCTTGTATTAATGCATACCTTCTATACAAGCAATCAATATAAAGGAAACCTGAAATCTTACTTGCCGCAGTCTGGCTGGGCACAATCAGGAGCCACTTGTCAAAAGAAACTAACTTTATTTTTAGAACCACACACACCAAACAAAACAGCCTCTCAGGAAAAACCCTCAGAGCCTCAACTGCCACCACCGGCTTTCCACAAGCCTCTCTCTCCCACACAAGCTTCTCTCCACCTCCCACAATCCTCCTGCTCTTGAGGCCAATTGGCTGGGTCACGTGGGCGGAGCCAAAAAAGTCCCCCAATGAGCAGCTCCGTGGTCTGAAAGGGCAGGGAAACAGCCCAATGAGCATCACTGCAGAGGAGCCAATCAGCTAGATGTTGCTGGGGCCGCTGTGAGCCAATCATCAGCCGGCAGCTGGAAGTTTGCTGGCAGCTGGAAGTTTGCTGGGGCCCCTTCGGCTGTGGCTCTCAACATCTCCCCCTCTCTGTTTAAACAACAAGCATGTGGCTTAGGGACCGTGCCTGCCTTAGGTTGTCCAATAGTACATATGGTCCTTAGGTTGGTACCATTGCAATTGGATCTTACCCGTCACTGACTACCGGTCCAGTATACAGCCACACCTGTGGAGAGGTCTTTGTACCAGCGGGGGGGTGAGGTTCTTTGCCTCACCTCTGTTGGCCCCCAAATTTTAGCTGGACGATCATGACAAGCAGAAGGGAGGAAGATACACCAAGCCAATTGACGGCTCCTTTTGGAAAAATTGTACCACCGATGACATCATCAGCAAAAATACCCCAACACTACCACAAGTCGCTGCACCAACAGATAGTTCACAATGCATACAGGTGAGCTCACAATGTGTCCAGGCAAGTTCTGCAAGCAGTTCAGTGATGGCTATTGTAGAAGCTGTAGATTGGTTTTATCTTTGACTTCACCAGCACTGGGATGAAGATAGGAATTCTGGCAATAATGGCTAAAGAAAAAATTATGTAACATTACAGAAGGCACTAAAAGAAAACAATTTTCTTAACAATTTACATTATCTTTAAGAGAATTATTAAATATAATGAAAAGGAAAGGTGAAAGTAAACAAACAGATCTGTTAACCTTCTTTTGTGTTCACATATTAAAACAATCTTTAACAGCTGTTTACCCAATTAAATTAAACCATTTAAATCACGTGAATTAAAAAAAAATATTTGGATCCATTTTATCATGAGCGCTCATCATATATGATATATGGACATACATACATTCAAACATATAACACAAAACACAAGTGTGCACACATAATATAATACATACAACACATAACATTATAGTAAAGGCCTTATAACTTTTTACAGGTGAAATCTCCATTGCAATGTTTAAAAACTCTATAGTCAAAAAATAGAACTGATCAGCAAAACATTAACCTAGGTCTGTATGAGCTCAAAAAACAAAATAGAACTTCATGATATGGCAAAGGGCAATAATAAAATAGATATTGAAAAAAGCATCCTGGTTCTGTTGCAGATGTAAGAATAGCCAAACTGGAGTTTTGGATATCAGTTGTTATGGATTTGAGCCAAATCATCTTCTTTTTGGTCTGTAGAAATCGCTTTAGTTAATCTTTCTGGAATCCAAATCGGCTGCTGTTCTCCCTGTGGAAACACATAAACAGACCCCCGACTCCAGACAATCACTGGGTCAGGACCTTGGTTAATCTCTCTGGAATCCAAATCGGCTGCTGTTCTCCCTGTGGAAACACACAAACAGACCCCCGACTCCAGACAATTACTGGGTCAGGACCTTTCCATTGTCCTGTTAGAATATCCTTCCAAAGTACCTTGGGCTTATGTACATTTTTTGGACACATATGCCTTTCCGCAGCACTAAGTCCTGATGAATCCAAATTTAAAAAGTTTAGAGTAAAAAGGGTTATTTTAAGTTTATCTTTGGGGAATATATACCCCTTCCCAATTCCTTCTTTTTGCTTTAATAAGTACATTTTAATAGTTTGATGAGCTCTTTCAACTATGCCTTGTCCCTGTGGATTGTATGGGATTCCTGTTATATGAGTAATGCCAAATGTTGAGCAAAATTGTTTAAAAGAGGTAGAAGTATAACCAGGGGCATTATCTGTTTTTAACTGTTTTGGAACACCCACAGTGGCAAAATTTTGTAAGCAATGAGCTATAACATCTTTAGTTTTTTCTCCGGCATGAAGGGAGCCCATCAAAAATCCAGAAGAAGTATCAACTGTAACATGCAAATATTTTAATTTTCCAAATTCTGGCAAGTGTGTGACGTCCATCTGCCAAATATGGTTAGGTATCAATCCTCTAGGATTGACTCCAAGATTAACTTGTGGTAAAAAGGTCACACAATTTTGACATTGTTTTATTATTTGTCTAGCTTGTTCCTTAGTTATTTTAAAACGCTTTTGTAAAGTATTAGCATTGACATGGAACTTTTTATGAAAATTTATAGCTTCTTCTAGTGTAGAGAAAATATGTATGTCATGTGTAGTTTTATCTGCTAAATCATTGCCCAAACTAAGGGCTCCAGGCAATCCTGTATGTGCCCTGATATGTCCTATAAAGAATGGATCTTTTCTGTCCCAGATTAGACTTTGTATAGTGGAAAGCAAAGAGAAAACAGTAGAAGAAGGGGAAATCCTACCAGCATCTTCAAGAGATACTATAGCATTAACTACATACTGACTATCAGAAAATAAATTAAATACAGAATCTTTAAACATCACAAAAGCTTGTAAAACTGCATTAAGCTCTACCTTTTGAGCTGATTGTTTGGGTACTAAAAATGTAAAAGTTTGATCAGGGGTAACTACTGCTGCTGTACCATTATTTGACCCATCAGTGAATATATTTGGAGCATTCATGATAGGTGTTTTTCTTGTCATTTTTGGAAAAATTACAGGATGCAATGACCAAAAAGACAATAAAGGATTAGATGGTAAGTGGTTATCAAATGAAACATTAGATTTGCACATGATTATTGCCCAAGTATTTAACTCATTAGCTAACTCATCAATTTGATTCATAGTATATGGAGTAATAATTTTATTGGGAGAAATTCCAAACACTCCCTTTGCTGCTTTTATTCCTTTGAGTATTAATTGTCCTACAGCCTCAGGATACCTAGTAAGAATAGTGTTAGGAGAATAAGATAAATGTATCCATAATAATGGACCTTCTTGCCAAAATACTCCTGTAGGAATATTTTTTGTTGGTAGTACAATAAATAATAAAGGCAAACTTATATCAATTCTATCCAAATGCATATTTTCCATATATGTTTCAATGATTTTTAATGCCTTTCTTGCTTCAGGCGTTAACATTCGGGGTGAATTTGGATCTGATGGACCTTTTAGGATATCAAATAAAGGTCCCAACTCTCCTGTTGGTATACCTAAATAAGGCCTTATCCAATTTATGTCTCCTAATAACTTTTGAAAGTCATTAAGTGATTTGAGTTGATCTACTCGTATTTGAATTTTTGGTGGACGGACCATGGTTGAGGATAATAGAACTCCTAAATAATTAATTGGAAAATTTAATTGTACTTTATCTATTGCTATCTCTAGATTATAATTTTTTAATAAGTTTGTAAGTGTGGCATAACATTCTAGCAATGTGTTTTTATCTTTGTGTGCTAATAATACATCATCCATATAGTGAAATATTTGTAGTTCAGGATTTTGATTTCTAAGTGGCTGGATTACTTTGTTAACATAAATTTGACACATAGTTGGGCTGTTAGCCATCCCTTGAGGGAGTACTTTCCATTCATATCTCTGATCAGGACCTTCATGATTCAGTGCAGGGATAGTAAATGCAAAACGTGGACTATCCTCAGGATGAATTGGAATTGAAAAAAAACAATCTTTAATATCTATAACTAAAACATACCAGGTTTTTGGCAAAGCAGACAATTGAGGAATCCCTGATTGAGCAGGTCCCATAATAACCATCTCATTATTAATGGCTCTTAAATCTTGCAATAATCTCCATTTACCAGATTTCTTTTTGATGACAAAAATGGGAGTATTATGGGGAGATACAGAAGGTTGTATATGTCCTTCTGCTAATTGTTGTTTGACCAGGTCATGGGCTGCTTGTATCTTTTCTTTAGTCAGGGGCCACTGAGGAACCCATACTGGTCTTTCTGATTTCCAAGTAATTTTTATTGTCTCAGTGGCCCTTTCTGAAAATCCAACCCATGTCTGTCTGTTCCTTGATCTATTTGTATTGGTGCTGCTATACCTTGTTCTTGTTTTTCTAATCTTTTTCCTTTCCTAAAACCTTGTCTAGTCATAATAGTGGGTGCATTTTGGTTGATGTTATTTGTTAATGTCAAACCTAATTGATCTAGGACATCTCGTCCCCATAAATTTACGGGAAGATGATCCAATACATATGGCTGTATAGTTCCTTCACATCCTTCAGGATCCTTCCAATCTAATACCATTGCACTTCTATGGGGATTAGTCGCCACTCCTAGGCCTCGAAGCGTTTGAGTGGCTTGTTGTAATGGCCAATGTTTTGGCCATTCTTGACGAGAGATGATGCTAAGGTCTGCACCTGTATCCAGTAGCCCATTAAATTCATGTCCTTGAATATTTAGTTTTAGCATGGGGCGAGAATCTAAATTTAAAGAAAGCATAGCCCAATCTACACCTGTGGAGCCTAATCCCTTGGAACCTCTTTCTACAGTACGACTGGAAAATTTATCATGTAGGCTGGGTATTATTAGTAACTGTGCTATTCTATCTCCTGGTGAAATTACTGATATACCCTTTGGAGAACTGGCTATAATTTTTATTTCACCTTCATAATCGGGATCAATTACCCCAGGACTTATCATAAGTCCTTTTAGAGTAGAAGAGCTGCGTCCCAATAATAAGCCTACTGTTCCTTTGGGAAGAGGTCCTTTCACCCCTGTGGGAATGATTTGAACTCCCATCTCTGGAGTTAGTACTGCTCTGGCGGAGGCGCAGATGTCCAACCCTGCGCTCCCTCTGGTTTGTCTGATGAGGGATCTGATGGACAATGTGTCCTGGGCACTACCCTGATGGGGTTGCTGGGTTCCTCCAGTGCTCCGTATATTTGTGGTTTTGGGCCCCGGAGCATTGGGCCCCCCTGTCCATTTTTTGGCAATGGAGCCCGATGCCTTTCTCCACGATATCGTGGATAAACACCTGGTCCTTGTTCGTTTTTTGATAATGGAGTACCCTCTATGGTGGTTTGAGAACGGCATTCATTAGCCCAATGTCTCCCTCTACGGCATCGTGGGCAAATACCTGGTATTCTACTCCTTTGATACCTAGTTTTGTTAAACCCTCCTCCAATGGGGCAATTCCTTTTAAAATGTCCTGTTTGTTCACAATTGTAGCATGTTCTTGGCCTGGCATCTAAAGCCTGTTTTACTGCAGCTGCCACAATTTGCCCTTGTTCATTAATGTCTCTGGCATCTAAAGCCTGTTTTACTGCAGCTGCCACGACTTGCTCTTGTTCATTAATGTCTCTACATAATTTAATATATGTGTTTAAATCTTCATGTTTCCATGGTCTAATGATATCTCTGCACCAACGATTCGCTTGCTCATAAGCCAGGTGTTTTAGTAATGGCATTGCTTGTTCTGTATTCCCAAAAACTCTGGTAGCTGTTTGAATAAGCCTATCTACAAATTCAGCATAAGGTTCATTAGCTCCTTGTATTACCTTAGATAATTGACCTTGTAAACCTCCATGTCCTTGTAAAGTCTTCCATGCCTTAATTGCATCTGCAGCAATTTGTGCGTATACACCAGGATCATATGCAATTTGTTGCTGCTGATCCTCATAAGGTCCCTTTCCTAACAACATATCTAGATTTCTCTGAGGATAACCAGCTGCTGCATTTCGCCTAGCCGTCTCCTTGCAAAATTCCTCATTGGCAACCTTCCATAACAGGTATTGTCCTCCATTTAGCACAGCTTTACACATATTAGCCCAATCTGCTGGCGTCATGTTCAAGTTGTTAATGGATTCGACCATGCTTACAGTGAAGGGTGCTTGAGGACCATAGGTTGTTACAGCCTCTTTTAGCTGCTTCACTGTTTTGAAATTTAAAACTTGGTAAAATCGCTGCCCTCCTGCCTCAAATACAGGGCATGTTAATATTTGAGATCTTGTCTCAGGATCCCAACTATCAACTGCGGGGGTTGGGGACCTCCCAGCATATGGAGGTGGCCTTGTTAGTTGGACACTTACGTCCTCTGGTGATAGAAAGGTGTTAGTAGCAGTCTCCTGTTGTAACTTTCCCCCTGATGGCTTTTTCTGTTTTACACTTTCTTTCTCTGTCTGACTAGCTTGAGAGGCCTTCTCTTTTACTTGAATCTTTTCCTCTGTCTGACTAACTTGAGAGACCTTCTCTTTTACTTGAATCATTATGTCTTCTTCTTCCTCTACCATTGTCTGAACTGAAGGCTTTGGACTAAGCAAACAAGATATGAACGTCCACAATGGCAATGTGCCAACTGGCAGAGTCCCTGGGCTTTTCTTTTCTATTCTTTTTAAATCTTCACCATGATGGTTCCATTGTGATATATTTAACAACTCCTCCTTAAAAAGCCATGGGCTACATTTTTGTATTGTATCAACGTATGCCCTGATTGTTCTTGATTTTACTGAGATGCCTCCTTCCTCTAACAATTTACTTAACACTCTTTCAGTTTGTTTTTTACTAATTTCTGATCCCGTATTTCTACTATAATACAACCCAACAAGATGACGCCAAACAAAACCGAGACAGAATGAAATAAAAAGGGAACAACAAAAAGTCATTATAGCCTTTCTATCCTCCTGACATGTGCATCCGTCCTTTCTCCCTATCTGTTCCTCAGACGTAAATAGTTTTTCCTCAGATGTGAGCGGTTTTTCTTCCGTCTCACTCATCTCCAGGGACAGGCAACTTAAAACAAAAGTGAAGCAAAACAAAAGAGGAATCTTAAAATGGCTACCCATCCTCTCGCCCTGCCCTCAGGGGCGAGCAGTTTACCTTACCCTCAGTCGCTCCCCGTGTGAGCCACCAAATGCCGCAGTCTGGCTGGGCACAATCAGGAGCCACTTGTCAAAAGAAACTAACTTTATTTTTAGAACCACACACACCAAACAAAACAGCCTCTCAGGAAAAACCCTCAGAGCCTCAACTGCCACCACCGGCTTTCCACAAGCCTCTCTCTCCCACACAAGCTTCTCTCCACCTCCCACAATCCTCCTGCTCTTGAGGCCAATTGGCTGGGTCACGTGGGCGGAGCCAAAAAAGTCCCCCAATGAGCAGCTCCGTGGTCTGAAAGGGCAGGGAAACAGCCCAATGAGCATCACTGCAGAGGAGCCAATCAGCTAGATGTTGCTGGGGCCGCTGTGAGCCAATCATCAGCCGGCAGCTGGAAGTTTGCTGGGGCCCCTTAGGCTGTGGCTCTCAACACTTACTCATTTATTTTCTATTCTATCTTTCTATTCTTTCTATTTATTTTCTATTATATCCATTTACCTGGTTTTGAAAAGAGTTCCACTGATGTTATTTGATCTGTTGATCTTATATGCAATAAATTATTTTAAAGCATACTACTTTGAAAATTGATCTGAATTTCTTAGCTGAAAGCTGACTTTAAATCACTGGAACTAAACACTTTTATTTTGCTGAATACAGCAGTAAAAGTGTAAACTATCTTCTGCCTGAGTTTCCTTGAATCCAGTAAAAAGAACTAGCTGGTACCAAAGAGCCACCAACAATTTCCTGGGGGTCTCTTGTACACGTTTGACTAGGTTGAACCTTATTACTGGGCCATGGGAAGGGAATCCTCCAGCAATCCATGAGCTAACTGGCAGGGGGAAAAGTGGGGGCTTCTTTTCTTTTTTACTCATCAGCATGGTTTAGCATGTTAGATTTTTAAGATCTTTCTACTCTGTAGAACGATGGACTTTTGGAGGGTTTCATAAGGTTCACTAATAGTTTCTCACTTAAGTAACATGGGGATTGACATCCTGTTTCTTAGTGTCTACAATAAGTTTCAGTGAAGCTGATAGCCAAGAGTGTCAACCTCAGTGCGGAGGATATTATATTCAGTGGAAGAAGCTAGACACAAAAGAGGATTCCACTTACAGGAGAACCCAGAGTAGTCCAATTCATAGAGACAGACAGTAGAAAGATGGGAGAGTTTAAGTTGGGGAAGATGAAAAAAGATCTAGAGACAGATGGTGGTGACAGTTGCACAACACTGTGAATATGCCTAATGCCACTGGACTACACACTTAAAATGGTTAAGATAGTAAATCTTAGTATGCATATTTTATCATAATACAAAAAAATAAAGAGTGTAGACATCCACTGGCTTCACTCTATGCATGAAGTCTGGACCTCCAGCCTGTCTCTCATTAGTCCTCCAAAAGGCTGTGTTCATTTCTGTTCCTGAGTTTTTGCTAATTTGCTCTACTCTGGATCATTGCCAGTCATCATTTTTAGTCTCCAAATGCAGGTTAAATTCCTCCTTCTTTTGTTCCCCATATCACTTTCTATTTAAAATATTAAAAGGGAGCCAAGTGGGGTGGCACATGCCTGTAATCTCAGTGACTCGGGAGGCTGAGGTAGGAGGATTGCAAGTTCAAGGCCAGCCTCAGCCTCAGCACAAACCTAAGCAACTTAGTGAGAACCTATCTGAAAATAAACAATGAAGAGGGCTGGGGATGTGGCTCAGTTGTTAAGTGCCCCTGGGTTTACTCCCTAGTTCCAAAAAAATATTACATATATATAATTAATATTATATATATATATATCATTATAGATGTGATTAATATCATATATATCATTATATAGATGTGAATAATAGCATATATATATATATATATATATATATATATAATGTACATTCTTGCTAAAACATTTGGGATTAAGAGAATACAAATCTCTGAGACAACCTATATGTCAGAGTTAATACTTATGTTCCTTATATAGCCAAGTTAAAGTTTTCCATCAAATCCTGAAGGGATTTCCCTGTAATGACATCAGTGTATTTCTATGGAGATATTAAGTCCTAAAAACATAAAAACTTGAAATTTATTAAAAGTGTCCTGTGAGACAGTGAAGTGTAAGTACGTAACAGTCACTAAAGTCTGATAACCATCATAAGTATTAGTATGAAACTGCCTTATGTTTTACAATTCTTTTCACCATTCTATCCATAAAATGCAAAACAAGCCAGAAATTTCTCAAGCTGTTTTGGCCTTTGTGGAAATGTGGAATTAATGTGTTTTATGATTCTTTGTTGTCTTTTGCAGCAA
>NW_026000272.1:134613-157329 GCF_001458135.2 Marmota marmota marmota
ATATATATATAATTCATCTTGCCACTTCTTGTCATTCGAGTATTTCATGCTCACAGTTTGCTCTGTTCCATCTCCTCCAAAAGGTCACAGGTTCCTTGATGGTCAGGGCTGGTTTTCACACTTGGCATAACAGAAACCTCTGAGCTACAGAGCAGGTCTCAAAGATGTGACAAATGGTCAAATGGTGGGTTGAGGGGAGAAAATTGCAGAAAGATGTCCTATGAGAGGTTCAAATTACTGGAGAGAAATGGGTTCAGCACAGATACTCCACAGCAGGGGAGGATAATGTATACATTACTTCTCCAAGAGTTGAGGGAACCTTTTGGAAGGAAAGAAGTCACAGCTTACCTCTAGACAGGCTGTCAGGAGCTCTTCATCATTGCCCTCTTCTTCTGGGTCATCTGTGGGAGACAGCAGAGTCCTGGGAAGAAAACACTGAAGGAAAAGGAAGAAATCATGCCCTGCAGCAAGGATGCATGCACCTAAATTGACAATGTGCACACTGCTTGGGTGCTTCTTACCTGTGAAACAGTACTACTGCCTGCTTTACCTGTCTTCTTAGTAAGGCTACTAGAAGATTTAAAAAGCACATATGTGACTCACATTATATTTCTATTGAACAGTACAGACTCTGGAGGTCGCTATCTGGCACACCACTGCATGATAAGCTGATATGCTTAAGGCATCAGAGGACTTCTTAGGTGCAACCCTTCAGCCTGGGACTGCCTACTTCCTTTGACCCACCCATCCTGCAGCATTGGTCTCCCCTCACTGAGTTTGGGGAGGGAAGGGGCTGATTCCTCCCCAGTCCACCACAGCCAGAGACTTACCTCTCCATTCTGCTATCCGGGTTGGTTCTTCCATAGTCTCCTTTTTTTTTTTTTCTATTTGAAGAAAGACCTGTGTACCAAGCCCTTGGTCTGCTAGAGCCCCTGCTCAGGGCCCTTTAGGATTTGAGCATTTAGAATCCTCCGTGGGAACGGAGGGCACAGGGGAATGTAGTCAGCCCGTCCAGGCATGCTGATCTCCTCCTTCAGCTGTCACACATGCCAAAGCATGGTGGTCACTATGGCAACGCAGCCATACAAGTCACCAGTCACCACCACCCAGCAGCCGGCCAACCTCCGGGCTTCCACCAGTCCCTCGTGGCTCTGTGAAGGCGCCTGATTAGCGCATGCGCTCTATGCCCTAGTCGCAGCTAGGACCACCACTACTGTTAATGCCGCTGCAGCAGCCTCTGTGGTTCCTCCAGGACCTGAAACCGTGTTTCCCAGGTGGTCGCCTCCTAGCCCGCAGCGGAAGAAGGAAGCAACGGCTCAGCCGCGGCACACCTTACAAAGGAATGGTTCCCCTCTCTAACCCCCAAGCATTCACGGGTGCACCCGAGTTCTCCCAGAGGGTCCTGGGAGGCAAAGTCTGCCACCCAGGCACAGACGGGATCTATTTGGCCGCTGCCCCTCTGCAGGCTCAGCGGCGGGAACTTCAAGGAAGAAGGGTCCTAGGGACGACGCCCACGCGGCACTGCCAAACTATGCTCTGTGTGGTGGGCACAGGCTCGGTGTGAGTGCCGACACTTTCTCACACCACTGGCACCCGTCTGTGGTGTTCTCACAGACGGCAGGGGACACTGTGAAGATTAAGGAGGTTAATTCCTGCTACAGTTTTGAGTTGAGTACCTTCGTTGGGCCAACCGCTGGTCGGGTATAGTGGGTCAGGCAACCCAGAATGGCGCACAGGCTGCCTTCACGGAGTTTGGGAGTTACAAACGTGGGGCAAGTTACCAGACTGGGGGAATCCCTAACCCTAGACAAGAGTAGAGGTGGACTCTAGCAGCAGGGAACCTTCTAGTGGGAGCAAATCCTAAATTTCTCAGGCCTCATCTCCACAGATCCTAACTCAGCTCTGGGTCTATGGACTGGCCACATTGACCAAAGCCATTATAAAATATACGAGTCCTCTCTAAATGCCCCAAACACTGTCCAATCCAACACAAAGTTCGATTGATTTTACCTTCCAAATATCTTTCAGATATGCTTACTTCTCCCCATATTCTTCACTATCACCCTAATCCAAGTCAGGAATTTTCAAAATTGGTGTTCAGGGGCTGGGGTGAAGCTCAAATGGTAGAGCACTTTCCTACCATATACAAGATCTTGAGTTCTGTTCCCAGCACCAACACACACACACACACACACACACACACACACTTCTTACAATTCTGTTATGTGAAAACATGTTCCAAGACTTATGTGGAACAGTGCTAATTTTACTTTCCTATACAGCTATATTTGCATCAGACTTTCCTAGACACTAAATGCTTGAAACCTGGCAACTGCCTCATACAGACACCATGGCTCTGGTCACAATTACCATTCTTCAACTAGCCAAAACAAAAGCATATCCACCCTGTTTAGTGACAAACCCTATAATCCCAGTGACTCAGGAGACTGAGGCAGGAGGATGGAAAGTTTGAGTGCAACGTCAGCAACTTACTGAGAACCTGTCTCAAATAATTTTTAAAAAGGATTGGGGAGGTAACTCAGTGATAAAGTGCCCCTGGTTTCCATCCCAAGTAATGAAAAAGAAAAAGAAAGAAAAAACAAAAACATACCCCTTACTCAACCTCAGATGTTTATCCTCATATACTGAAGTACATAGGCCTAGGATCTAAAAACTAACATAGCTGGCAAACAACCAGGTAAGTGCAATTACTATTTTAGAGGAAACTCCTTCAATGATTAATCATATTAAACCAAGAACTTACATAGAACTAGACATTTCCATTCTTACTCAAATAGTATTTCTGTTGGGAGTAAACCATTGTTCAAAAATAACAATATTTTATCCTGTGATGAAATTTTATAAATTCAGATATATTAAAAAATAGAACAATAGAAATGATTTGGTATCTACTGTCACATGATATCATTGATTTTTTTCTCCTGAGGAAGAGACACCTGTCTTTTTCCACATGACTTTTTCCAGTTATTTTTTAAATATTTATTTTTTAGTTGTATTTTGACACAATACCTTCATTTTATTTATCTATTTTTATGTCATGCTGAGGATGGAACCCAAGGACTGGCATGTACCAGGGGAGTGCTATACCGCTGACACACAACTCCATGGCTAGCACATGTCAATAACTGGGTATAAAAGGCACAGAGGAACAACTGAATTTAGTTAGTATTCTCATTATTTTCAGGCTATCTAGGATATTTTCTGATACTTTTAAATAATCAAGATATGGTAGCTAGAATTCACAGTTAAAAGGTTTACATGTTTTTCTTTCAGATACAATGTACTTTATACAATCAGGTACTTAATATATCTACTTTTACTATATTAAATCATTAAATAATATTCCAATTTTAATGACCTTATTTCACCATAAAAAATGTTTCATATTTTATTTTAATAAAAAATGATAGGGGCTGGGGATATAGCTCAGTTAGTAGTGCTTGCCTAGCATGCACAAAGCCCTTGGTTCAATCCCCAGCACCATAAAAAAAAAATTATAGCCATCAGAATACTTAATTTTTAGCTGTATATATTTCTTTCATTAATGATATAGGAAAAGTTTTATCATACTATCTAATAAAATTAATGGTTTTGTTTCTTCAGTTTACCTGATTCTGTAATATTTACACCCCAAAGACCAACACCAGAGTTGAATGTTTGCAAGGATACATACCATGATTTTCATTATAATACATTCTTTAATAATATGAAATTTCAGTAACAAATCATTGCTTTATTATAAATTAGGACATACAACATTATTACTTTGTTTTGCAATTTATGAGAAAATGAATGAATTCACGATATTAACTCTATAGCATTTCAATCTTAATGATTTAGTAATACCTACATTAAAAAGTATCCTAAAATTTTTTAATGGTTTTTAAAATATCCTTTGAAATGCATATTAATATAATTATTTATTTTGAAAAATAAAGTCAGACTGTTCTGACAAAAATCGAGGCTGCTTTGACCCTTCAGTGTGACAGTGATGACTTTTCAAGTAAAGCTTTATATTTACCGTATGTTGAATGAGCCAAATCTGAAGCTGATCAAAGATTATTATATGACCATGGAAGGAATTTGAGGAATGAGATGACATACTACATTATTTTCATTTCCCTTCATCAATATCTTGTTTTTAATGGTGCATAATTAGACCTAATAGTGGGATTCATTATCTCATATTTGTACATGTATATAAGATAATTTGGTCTATCTCATTCCCCATTGCCTTCCTTTCCTTCCCCACCTTCTTCCCCAATCCACTTGTTCTACTCTACTGATTGCCCTTCTATTGTTATTATTATTATTTAATTAGTGCATTATAATAATATACATTGTATTAGGTTTTCCTCATTATGATCAAAATACCAACAAGAACAACTTAGATTAGACAAACTTTTATTTGGGTTCATAGTTCTCAGTCCATGGTAGGCGAACTCCATTACTCTGGGCCCCACATGAGGCAGAACACCATGTCCAAAAGGCATGGTGAAGGAAGGCTGCTCAGCACATGGCAGCCAGGAAGTAGAAAGGCAATGGGAAGAGGCTGAGACAAAGTATATAACCCCCAAAGCATGCCTTTAATGACCCACTTTCTCTAGCCACATTCCACCAGCATACAGTTGTCACCCAGTTACTGAATTTTTTTATGGTTTTCATGTGAGGTGTCCCCCCAAAGCTCACGTGTGAGACAGTGCAAGAAGGTTCAGAGGACAAATGATTGGGTTATGAGAGTTTTAACCCAATCAGTGAATTCATCCCCTGATAGGGATTAACTGAGTGGTAACTGAAGTGGTAGGGTGAGGCTGGAGGAGGTGGGCATTGGAGCATGGTTTGGGGTATATATTTGTATCTGGCAGTGGAGTCTCTCTGCTTCATGATCACCATGTGAGCTGTTTCCCTTTGCCACACTCTTCTGCTGTGATGTCCTTCTTTACCTGGAACCCTGAGGAATGGAGCCAGCCTTTTATGGACTAAGACCTCTAAAACAATGAGCCCTGAAATAAACTTTTCCTCTTTTAAAATTATTCTGTCAGATCCTTTAGTCATAACACTAAAATAGCTGACTAAAACACCATTTAAATTATTAGTCCATCAAATGGATTAACCCACTGATCAGATCACAACTCTCATCATTTCACCTCTGAACATTCCTGCATTAGTACAGAAGATTTGGGGGGACATCTTATATACAAAGTTACACATACTGTGATTCATTCTATTATATTTGTTTATAGGTTTAGAATAATTTGGTATATTTTATGTCCCAGCACTTCCCCGTGCTTTCCTATATACTTCCTTTCTCTGGAACCCCTTCCTCAACTCTATTGGTCCTCCTATTTTTGTGAGATTCCCCCCTTTACCTTCTTTCAATCAATCAGTCTCTATCTTGCTTCCACATATCGGGAAAAAAAAAATTCAGTCCTTGACTTCTGAGTCTAGCTTATTTCACTTAGCATGATGATCTCTAATTCCATCCATTTACCAACAAATGACATAATTTCATTCTTCTTTATGGCTGAAAAAAACTTTGTTGTGTATATACCACATTTTTCTTTATTCATCATCTGTTGACAGGCCCTAAGGATGGTTCCATAATTGGATATTGTGAATTACACTGCTGTAAACATTGGTGTGCATGTATCACTATAGTATGCTGATTTTAGATCTTTTGGATAATAGCAAGAAGTGGGATAACCTCAATATTGCTTTCCAGAGTGGTTGTACTAATTTATACCTACAATGTATAAATGTACCTTTTGCCCACATCCTTGCAAGGAAATATTGTTATTTATATTCTTCATGATTGTTATCCTAATTCAAGTTAGAAGAAATATTAGTGCAGTTTTTTTTTTCCTGTTCTCTGATTGCTAGGGATGTTGAATTTTTTTATATATTTGTAAACCATTTGTGTTCCTTCATTTGAGAAATGTCTGTTTAGTTCTTTTCCCAATGATTATTTGGGTTATTTATTTATTTATTTAGGTGTTAGGTTTTTTTGAGGTCTTTATATACTCTGGATAGTAATCCTCTGTGGGAGGAGCAACTGACAAAGATCTCCCATTCTGTAGGCTCTCTTAATGCTCTTAATTATTTCCATTTCTGTGCAGAAGTTTATAAAATTCATGCCCTCCCATTTGCTGATCTTGGTTATATTTCTTGGATTTTTGGAGTCTCATTGGGAAGTCAGTGCATGCTGTAATATGTTGAAGTATATTTATGTGTGTGTGTGTGTGCGTTTGCTGAGAATTGCTTTGTGACCTAAAATATTATGTTTTGGAAAAAATTTCATGAACTACTGAGAAGCAAGTGAATTTGAGTGTTGTTGGATGAAATATTCTATAGATCCTGTTAGGTCCATTTGATTTATAGTATTATTTAGTTCAGAAGTGTCTTTATTGATTTTATGTCTGGAAGACCTATCTGTTGATGACAAGGGTGTGATAAAATGACCTAGTATTGTCATAGTGTGGTCTACTTGGTGGTTAATGTCAAAAAGAATTTGTTTTATGTAACTAGGTACACTGAAATTTGGGGCACAAATATTTACTATTGTTATATCTTCTTGCTGGATTGTTCCTTTTACCAGTATGTAGTGACCTTCCTTTCCTCTTCTGATTAATTTTTCCTTGAAATCTCTTTTCTCCAATGTGAGAATAGTCACTCCTGTTTGATTAGGGGCTACATTTTCACAGAATATCTTTTTTATCATCTTTATCATCTTACTTTCACCCTGTGAATGTTTTTGCCTTTTTTCCCCACTGGGAATGGAACCCACAGGTGTTTAGCCACTGAGCCACACCCATAGCCTTTTTTGTTTTTTATTTTAATACAGGGTCTCACTAAGTTGCTGAGTAATCCTCCAGTCTCAGCCTCCTGAGCCACTGGGATTACAGGCATGCACTGCCATACCCAGCAGATGTCTTTGCGTTTAAGATAAATTTCTTACAGACAGCATATACTTGGATCATGCTTTTCAATCCATTCTGCCAATCTATGCCTTTAAATTTGAGAGTTAAGATTGTTTACTTTCATAATTATTATGGAGAGATGTTTACTATTTACTGCCATTTCAGTTTTTTCATGTTTGATTTGATCTTAATTTTTCATTTACTTAGCTGCTCTTCTAGAGATATCCATCCATTTGAGGGCTCTGGAGGTTGTTTTTGAATTCTTCTTTGTGCAATATTTTTAAGCATTTTTTGCATTTCT
The DNA here is from genome assembly GCF_001458135.2 of Marmota marmota marmota. NCBI lineage: Eukaryota > Metazoa > Chordata > Mammalia > Rodentia > Sciuridae > Marmota > Marmota marmota. The sequence continues at coordinate 141,853 of NW_026000272.1, forward strand.
TCCTTAGTCGTTATGAATTCTTTTAGCTTATGTTTATCATGTTTTTCCAAAGTTTGATTTTTGTCCTCAATTACAAATCATATCTTTGCTGAATTTAGCAGTCTTGACTGGCAAGTATTTTCTTCCAGAACTTGGATTATCTTATTCCAGGTCCTCCTGGATTTTAGAGTATGAGCTAAGAAGCCAGAAGTGAGTCTTATTGGTCTTCCTCTAAATGTGACTCAACATTTTCTCTTGCAGCTTTTTATTTGATCCTTATTGTTTATTGTTTATGTTAAGTATTTTGATTATGATGTGTCTCTCAGAAATTCTTTTTTGATCTTCTCTATTTGGTGTTCTATATGTCTCCTGTATGTGGATATCAATCTCATTCCTACAGTTTGGACAATTTTTTATTATTTCATTGAAGCATTTCTTAATGCCATCAGCCTGTATTTCAATTACATATTCTGTCGTAGTGACTCTTACATTTGGTCTCTTAATGTTGTTCCAGAATTCTTGTATATTCTGATCATGGTCATTTTTTTATTAGTTACTGAGTGTTAGAGTTCATATACCCTGTCTATCAGGACTGAAGTTCTGCTTTTTAAGAAATGTAATCTATTGGTGATACTGTCAAGTACATTTTTATTTGATTTATTCTGTCTTTCATTTCCAAGAGTTCTGTTTATACCCTTTTTGGAGTCTCTATCTCTTTTCTGAAATGGTCTTTCACCTCCTATATTTGTTCTCTTACTTTAATCACTTATTCTCTTTTACCTCATTAATTATTTAAATAATCAAATTTTGTAATCATTCTCTGGAAGTTCATCCCCTTACACAAGTGTAGATTTCTTTGGAATATTGTGAATTTGAGGGGAGAATTGTTTGCCTGCTTCCTCATATTTTTAGAGATCTTAGATTTGTGCATCTGTTGAAACACAATCCTTCTTTTATGAGAGTGTCTTTGGTGTATAGGACCTCTTTTGTTACAAGTCTTATCTTGTTGACGTTTCTTAGCTTTAGTACATAGGCTCAGTGCAATGCAAGTGTTAATTTTATTCATCAATGCCTCTCACTGCCACTGCAGACTGATGATTTAATTTACTCTTACAGAGCTGTTGCAACACTGTGGGTTCCTGTGAACCATCATTTTGGAACACCTCTTTTTGCTCTAGGAGCAGACGTCCAACTGGGGGACCTGAGGTCTATCCCAGTGACTCTTACCTGGAGCCTTGTCCTTGGTTTGGGATTTTCTCTTCCCTATACTATGTATTGAAGTTTTCTTGAAGCTTGAGCAGGGCTGGTTTGTGTGTGGAGCTAGATGCACTTTCACTTGGCTGAGGTGTGAGTGCAGCTCAGAAGCAGAGTCTGTACTCTGTGATCTCAGCAGTAGCAACCAATACACAGAATTAAAATAAATGTCCAGAGCCTATCATGACATTTACAAAACTAATTATGATTTAAAAAAAGAACGGCAGCATCAGCAATTAGCAACAACAACAAGAAGAAACAACCACAAACTAGATCTAGCATTAAAGTAAAGATGAAGTGGCAACTATGACATCTACAATACTGTAACATCATGAATGATGGGGCAGGAATTATGCAAACTAAATAGTTCTAAAAGATAGTAAAGTTACAGTTCATTAAGAGGAGGGAAAGGCTTCAGGAATCTAAAAGAAATTTTAAAATATTCAAAAAGTGAACAGAGCAAAAGCAGAAGATGGGTAGCAAGTAATGGTATAAAGAAAAGGCATAAAAATAATGAATAGAAAGAAAGAAATAAAAAGAGAAGAAGAGAATTTTGTTACTAGCAGGGGAAGAAAGGAGAGAAAGAGTAAAAAGGGAAACAAAACAATATCAAAACAAACAAAACAACAAACAAATAACCTTAAGCCTCCAAAGACAAAACAAGGTGAAATAACAAACAGGTGGAAAATGGTAAAAATGAAAACACCTATGTATACATATTATCTATGAATCAATCAGCACATTCATGCACACAATCAATAAAAATAGAAAAAAGAAAAATTCTTAATGAAAAGTGAAGAAATTGTCTCTTTCTCTGGAATTTCATCCCTTTAGATATCTAAGGTGTCTTTTGTTGTGGGATTGTAAATTTGAGGGGCATAATTGTTTACCCATTTGCTAAAGTTTCCAGAGTTCTTGAACTTGAACCATCCATTGAGATGGATTTCTCTTCCTCTTTTATGGGGAGTTGCATTGGTGTGCACTTACCTCTTACAATAAGTTATATGGCATGCTGTCTTCAACGCATAGGCTCAGTGCAATCCAAATATAGATTTCAACCATCAATGTCTCTCAGTTTGCCTCTGCAGAGCTGCTGATTTAACTCAGTCTTAGATGCTGCTGAAACACCATGGGTTCTTCTGAGCCCAGGTGGAAAATAAAATGACACAAATGAAGAAATATGTACACACACACCTACATATCCACCAGCACAAAAGAACATACACATATACACAAAAGAGGAAAAAAATCTTGATGAAAAATGAGGGGACTATCTCTTCTGAGATGGTCTCAGTTTCCCTTTTCACTGGTATAAGATAGGACGGAATGAGAAGTACTGACAATTGGAGTTTTGTCAGGACAGACACATTCCTAGGGCAGGGCTGATATAGAGTTCCAGCAGTAGCTGGTGGCTGATGGCTGGTGCTTAGCTCTGATGAAAACTTCAAAACTTTGCCAGGTGGTATCTGCTCCAGAGAGATTAGATCAACACACTCTAGAGCCAGGCTGATGTCAGCCTCTGCTGGGCATCTGGATCTTAGGGTCCTCCAGAAAACTCCATTCCTAGGGTGGGGTAGATAACCCTCCACAGGTCTCACACACTTAACTGCCTGAAAATGTGGTCTTCTCAGGATCAGGTCCCAAGTGCAATGGTGCCCATCCCCTACCTGTCTACCTTCTGGACTCTTCCAGGCTGGTACCAAGAGCTGCCTGGCCCAAAAGGAAAGTGAGCTTCAGTCCACAGTCCCCTCTGTATTGACAGCCTGAATATCCCTGGGCCAATCCTCTCTGTTTCCATTTCAATCACATTCCACCAGGTACACGCCAGACCCCATAGTAGGGGCTTGCTGGTGCAGTCTGGCAATGCTTGCTATGGCCTCCTGGGTTCCCATAGTAGAAAGCCATGGCATGACCACTTCAAGATGGCTCCCTACCTCAGCCTTCCACTCACCAGCCTAGAAACGTGGACCACTTTTCAAACTCCAGTTGGCCACACTGCCTCTGATTCAGTTAAGACCTCTCCGTTCCACAGATTCACTACCAAATTTGTTCAGTGTGTTTCTCTCTTCTTCTGCCTGTGTCATGCCTCCTCTCTGGGGTAAAGTGGTGGTACTGGCACCCCCAGCCAGGCTCCAAGGTATTCTTTCTTGTCCTATGTTCAAAGCACCGGAACTTCTATCTTTCTTACTGTCCATATTGAATTTCAGTGAATTCCCTCTGTTCCCAACCTTGCAGAGAAGCCATATTCTTGCTGCTTGAATCCTGAGGCTTGAAGCACCTGGAAAATATACCCTTCCTCTCTTCCACTATCGTTCTTTCTCCCCTTATCCATTTCTTGAGGTTAAAGAAAAAGAAATAAGTAGGATGAAAATTTAAGTAGAATTCTGTCTTATACTTACAATATCTCATACTTGTTCAGAATATAATAATTCATTGAAAAATTCCAGTCATCTCATTTAATAATTTCTTTCCAACCTAATTTTATTTTTCATGTCTCATAATCATTTCTCAAAAGTTTCACTGTCTTTGTTATTTTTGAACAACAAAGAACTACAAGCAATAATTGCAATGATGGAAATTTTACAAATTTAATCTCAGGCTCATAACGAATAAAATTAATTCAATTCATTTAAATATTTTTGTAACAGAAACACAATAGAGTTTTAAAAATGCATTCAGGATGAAAGAGATCATGTTCAGATAAATTTATATAGGGAAAGAAGAATGAAAATAAGAGTACAAGGAAGTTAAAATCAAATGTAAATTTTCCAAACCAAGGAAAACTTTATTCATGTATTTTAAATAGATGATGGTGGGATCAAATTTCAAGAGTATTTAGATTCCATTAGATTCCAATGGGTGCCATTTAAAACACTGATGTTAGAGTTTTATTTTTAAATGTCAATATTACAACATAGCAGAAATTACATGTTTATAACCATTTATGCAGTGAAATATTGTCAACTTCAATGTGTGAGAGTATACATAGTTTCTCAGAAATATTGTGAGCCAAAACTGAGCATTCTCCACCTAAGCTGTCCTCCTCTGTGGACTACAATTCTGCAGTAGTCCACAAACTGATTTCCAAAAGACCATCTTGACTCTTGCCTCCTTCAAAACTTTCTCTGCAGCAAGAGTGAGCCTTAAGTGAGAAGCAGGTGTCTGGGGGCATCTGTGTAGACAAACAGACAAATGGAAGTATGGGTGACAGTCTGAGACATCCCTAACCAAGCTGGGAACCAAAGAGATGGCTGAGACTGACCCCAAGACCATGCAGGAACTCACCCTGGTAGGTGCAGACACTCCTGCAGCAGATGCGAGATAAATTTCAGACTACGTCCAATCAGATCATTGAAAGAATTTATGATAGAGTAATTGAATTGATGATCTGGAGAAAATCATTGCAGACCTCATGACACAAGCCAGGGTGGAAGAACTGGAAAGTGAAAATAAGATACCTGCCACACAAAATAGTTGAAGTTTGCTAATTACTTTGAAATCTGGAACACCATTTTTCCAAGGCAAAAGAAGACTGTATGGCTTTTTGCAACTAAGTACTAAGTATAGACAGATTTTATATTATAGTGCATTTTTATTACATATTATATAATGAGTTTTTAGAGTGATTTTTCTCCCCAGTTTCTCAAACATGGTATCTTTACATCTTGGAACTTGGTCAGTTGTACTCTTGATTATTAAACACTAAAATTTTGGAAGTTTTTGGCTCATAATATTTTTTATCACAGTTTTGACTCACAATATTTTTGCATAAAATAGTCAAATTCTTCAGTGCATTTTTGTGAAGTCCTTTTTTCATGCCATTCTTTTATAGTAGTTGCTATTTGATAAAAGTTGCTGTATAATTTTTTATTAGGTAAGTAGTAAATCTTTGGATTATTGTTGAACTTGGTGAAGTAAAACATTTGTAGAGTTTGGATTCTTTCATTTTCAGCACAAAGTGACTGTTTGCTATCACTAAATAATGTGTTGGCGATGCTTTCCAAATGGCTTGAAGTTGTTTATTCAGAAATGTGTGTCACTACTTTGTTACCAAAACTCAGAATTGAATCGTAACTTATGACTAGTCTGTGAGATCAGATGTTAAAGTCAGTGAAAAGGAACCATGCCACTGTACTGCGTTAACACTTTTAAATACAGGAAAGACCCGAATAACCTGATGTAATGAAGGATTCATTTGTTAAGAGTTTTGCTTAAGATTCTAATACTTCAGTAGGCCTCTAGCTGTTCATATACAATGGTTACCACAAAAAAGGTAGAATTTTAAACACAATTATTCCATCGGTTTTTTTTGAGCTACTGATTGAAGAAGAGAAAAATAAGACAGAGATACAGTGTTGTCTGTGCCAGTAACTTGGCTAGAAAATGATGAGTGACTGGTAGAAGGTTCAGGTTTTTGAACTATTTGTTACCTAAATCCTTGTAGAATAGTAATTTTTGTTATTGATATAGAAGACAGAGAAAATAATAGTTACCATTGAAAAAATACAATGACAAGAGTGCTAAGCTTAGAGGCCAACATTGATGACTTGCAAAGCAATCCATGTGATTGTCACCACAAAGTAATTTCCTACAACCAAAATGTGAATACTGGGCTGGGGTTGTACCTCAGTGGTAGAGCGCTTGCCTAGCATGTGTGAGGTGCTGGGTTTCATCCTCAGGCCACATAAAAATAAATAAATAAAATAAAGGTATGTGACCATCTACAACTAAAAAACAGTGAATTCCTGGAAATGTTGAGGAATGGTATGTTCTTGATAAAGGGAAACCAATGAAAACAGTAGGGTTTCAGTTTCACATATCATCAGTCGTGTTTGTATTGCAAATATATAATATTTTTTAAAAGTGAGATTTTTTCTTTTTAGTTATACAGTAGACTGTATTTTGACATATTATACATATATGAAGTGTAAGTTCCCATTCTTGTGGTTGTACATGATGTGGCCTTACGCTGGTCACATAATCATGTATAAACATAGGAAAGTTATATTCAATTCATTCTACTATCATTCCTATACCCATCCTTCTCCCTTCCCTTCATTTTCCTTTGTCTAATCCAAAGTACTTATATTCTTCCCTCCCCTTCTTTGTTTTTTTTGGGATTGGTTTATTTTGCTTAGCATAATAGTCTGCAGTTCCATCCATTGGCCTGCAAATGCCATAATTTCATTCTTGTTTTTATATATATCCCACATTTTCTTTATCCAATCAGCTGTTGAAAGGGCACCTAGGTTGATTCCTAGCTTAGCTATTGTGAATTGAACTGCTATAAACATTGATGTGGCTGTATCACTGTAGTATGCTGATTTTAAGTCCTTTGGGTATAAACTGAGGAGTGGGATAACTGGGTCAAATGGTGGTTCCATTCCCAGTTTTCCAAGGAATCTCCATACTGCTTTCCAGAGCGATTATACCAATTTGCAGTCCCACCAACAATGTATGAGTGTACCTCTTTCCCCATATCCTCATCAACATTTATTGTTACTTGTATTCTTGATAGTTGCCATTCTGACTGGAGTGAGATAGAATCACTAGTGTAGTTTTAATTTACATTTCTCTAATTGCTAGAGATGTGGAACATTTTTTTTTCATATATTTGTTGACTATTCCTATTTCTTCTTCTGTGAAGTGCCTGTTTAGTTCCTTTGCCCATTTATGGATTGGGGTATTGGTTTTTGGGGAGTGCTAACATTTTTGGAGTTCTTTGTATATCTAGAAATGTATGCTCTATCTGAGGTGAAGGTGACAAAGATTTTCTCCCATTCTGTAAGCTCTCTTTTCATGATCTTGATTGTTTCCTTTGCTGTGAAGAAGCTTTTTAGTAAGGGAATTCCTCAACAAAGCTCCTAAAGTGTAAGAAGTAAAATCAAGAATCAATAAATGAAATGGTATCAAACTAAAAGAATGAGCTCTTAAAATGTAAATCTGATCACATTAATCCTTCTTTAAATCCTTCAGTGATTTCCCATTGTGCTTTGAATTAGAACTGAAATCTGCAACATTTTCCACATAGCCTAAGGTTTTGGAAAATGTCTGCCAAGCATGATTCTCAAACCAGCCCTCCACCTTTGCTCACTCTACCTTATTTCATCTTCATGTACATAATATTCTTCCACCACTGACTGTTTGAACATTATTGTACACTTGACATGGATTGCTTTTCCCTTCCTTCTCATCCTCATTATCTCCTACATGTTCTTCAGGTCTCAGGACCAATGTCACTTCAAAAAGTTTCCATGGGCTGTGGCTGTGGCTCAGCAGTAAAGCACTCGCCTAGCACATGTGAGGCTCTGGGTTCAATCCTCTGCAACACATAAAAATAAAAAAAAAAATAAAGAGTATTATGTCCAACTACAACTAAAAAATACATATTAAAATTTTTTTAAAGTTTCCATGTCTTTTCCTACTAATTCATATCCTCTTATCAACTTCTCATATAGCCCTGTGTACCTTTCCTTCACAGTTGTAGTCATATTTGCAATATTACAGCAGTAGCAAGTATGACACTTAAGTCCACAAAGACTAAGAAGTTGTTGTTTTTTGTTAAAATTATAGTCATTTCACATTCCCATTCCCATCCTCAAATCAAACTCTTAACTTCTTTTCTATAAGAGAACCAGGTTTTGTCCTCCCTTCATCCTTCCCCACTGTGGTTTTCAGGACACTGTCCATATTCTGGGCTCTTCACATTTGTCTTGAGACCCTAAAAGGGAAGAGTTGTTTTATTGTACATATTTAAGGTATACAACATGATGTTTCAATATACTATACACAGTGAAATGCTTACCATATGCAAGCAAATTAATATATCCATCATTTCACATAGCTACCTCTGTGTTTGTTTGTGTTTTTGTGGGGGGGGGTGTGAGTGCACCTAAAATTTCTCCCTGATTTCCAGTATGCAATTTATATATTATTAACTCTAGTTTATGTATGGTACATTAAGTCTCTAGACTTATTCATTCTACAAAACTGAAAAATTGTATCTTCTGGCCCATATCTCCATTTCCCCATTCCTATTCTTTTTCCACCCATATTCCCAACCAGTCTACTCTTTTTTTCTATGCATTTGAGGTTTTTTTTTTTTTTTTTTTTTTAGATTTCACATATTACTGACATCATGCAGTATTTGTCTTTCTTTCCTGGATTATTTTACTTAGCATAATGTCCTTCATGTTCATCCATATTGTAATATGGTTGCAAAAGGCAAGGTCTCCTTTTTAAGGCTAAATATTACACACATGTGTGTGTTCATGCACACACAGATACACTGCCTTATTCACTGATAGATGTGTAGGCTGATTCCATATCTTGGCTATTGTAAATAGTGTTGAAGTGAACATGGGAACCTCTACATGGTTCTGATTTCATTGCCTTTGGATGTAAACTCAACAGAGGATTCCTAGGGAGTATAGGAGTTCTAGTTTTAAATTTTTGAGAGATTTCCATACTATTTTCCATAAAGTCTGCAATAGCTTACATTCCCATTAACAGTGTAAAGGTTTCACTTTTCTCCAAATCCTCTCCAATGCTTGTGATCTGTTGTATTTTTGATAATAGCCATCCTACTAGGTATAAGATGATACGTCATTGTGGTTTTGATTTGCATTTCCCTTATTATTAGTGATGTTGAGCAACTTTTAATATATCTATTAGCCATCTATATGTCTTCTCTGGAGAAATGTCTATTGAACTCCTATGTCCATATTTATGGGATTACTTGAACTTTTTGTTTGCTTTTTGCCATTGAGTTGTATGAGCCCCTTATTATTTTGGACATTAACCCCTTATGACAAATATAGTTCACAGATATTTTCTCAAATCCAAAAGGTACATTTTAACTTTGTTGATTATTACCTTTTTCTGTATAGATTAGTTTTAGTTTCAGTTTCATGTGACCCCATTTATTTATTTGTTTTCCGTAAAGGAATTTTATATTAGTCTATTTTATTTGGTTGCCTTAGCTTTTGGTATGATATAAAAAAATTATTGCTAACACCAATGTCAAGGAAATTTCATCCTATTTTTTTAGTTTTATAATCACAGGTCTTTTTAAAAAATATTTTTTGTTGTTGATGGACCTTTATTTTAATCATTTATTTATACATGGTTCTGAGGATTGAACCCAGTGCCTCACATATGTGAGGCAAGTACTCTACCACTGAGCCACAACCACAGCCCTGATCACAGGTCTTTTATTTAACCCTTTAGTGGATTTTTGAGTTAATGGTATAATACAAAGCTCAAATTTCATTCTTCTAAATGTGAATATCCAGTTTCCACAGCACCATTTATTGAATAAACTGTCATTTTCCCAATGTGTGTTCTTTGTTGAAAATTGGTTGGCATAAGTGTGTAGATTTATTTCTGGGCTCAATTCTGTTCCACTGGTCTATTTTCTGTTGTTACGCAAGTACCATACTGTTTTGATTACTATACCTCTGTGATATCTTTTGTAATCAAGAAGTGTGATGCTTCCAACTTTGTTTTTCTCTTTCAAGACTGTTTTGGTTCCTTGGGGTGGACCATATGAATTCTAAAATTGTTTTTATTTCTATTTTGTTGAAAAATGCCTGAAAATGGCCATTCCATTTAGTCAGAAAGATTATTTCTCATTAAAGAGTTCTGAAGTTACAAGAGGTAGACCCTGGATAGAGGGGTAGTATCCATCTATCTACCAGGCACATTGTGACCACAAATATGATATCACCCATGTGAATACAGAAGCTCAGTCTTCAAAACACTACAACATATAACTGCACAGGGGAGTATCATGCCCAACCGATAATCTGGCACATAACTCCAAATGACAGATAAGGACTTAGAAGTTACATCCTCAAGCAAACACAGTGACACACAATCCTTCTTAACCTCAGAAAACACAGTTTCCTTCACAGCCACATCTATTTCAGATGTACAGTCCTATGAATGTTGAAGATTGTACAGACTTGGTAACTAACAAAGATTGCTGTACAGAAGAGGTAAATCTTCCCAAAGAGACTATCTGAGGTACTTCACAAGACTACTTCTCAAGACAGGAAAAATATGTGAATTAGCCACACAGAGATTATCATGCCTGTTTTTGCTTTTCACAGAAACTGAGTCATGTACTATTGTTCCTGTACCTAGTTTCAGTACTGAATATAAAGCTAGAGAGATGCATCCAGGTGCTTCCAAAGGTCAGAACTCCACTCTTCATCATTCTAAGGTCATAGAACAATAGAAGGACTCACACCACACCCCTTACACATTCTCAAAAATTTACCTGCCCTGAAGGTGGGAATACTATGATTAAAGCTGATACAGACATCTTATGTAAGTCTATTCATGGACATTTACCATCTGTCTCATGTAAACAGTTACCACTACAAAGACTGGATCACAAGGTAAACATAGGTTCAAATATATTTTCAAAAACAAATTTAGCACAGTTAACCAAAGTTATAAGAATTAACCATATTCTGATGTTTCACAGAAACTCCATAATAAACGTAGAGAAAAACCTTAAATATGAGGTAATTGAATCACGTGAAGAGACATCAAGGTCAGTGTTTACCAGAGGATCTCAGGAAGGATCCATTGCATTCCTTCCAGTCAGTTCCTGGTGGCCAGAGGTATTCCTTGGCTGAAGGCAGCTTCACTCTAAAATTCACTTGGCAAGTAACAAAGACTGCCTTGGGTTCGTGTCTGTCTCTGTATCCAAACTGGCCCTTTCCACAAGGACATCAGTCATCTTGGAGCGGAGGCCCACCCTCTTCCAGTATGACCTCGTCTAAATTTAACAAGTTACAACTGCAGCGACCCTATCTCCCAGTAAGGTCACATCCTGAGGTAGTGGGCGCTAGGACATCCCCATATGAATTTGCGGGAAGTGAGGGGGTGCCCAATTGAACCCATAACACTCAGGAAACCAGAACCACGGAGTCCCCCAGCTGCAGACAGGCGCACAAGTCACCGTGACCAGGTGCAACCATCTGAAGGCCTCTCTCCTGGAAGCTGTGGCCCTGCCCATAAACGCTGGTCAACTCCTGAGGCATCGCCAAACCCCACAGCTGCAGTGGGCAGGCCTGGCAGGCTCAGAGAGCAGAGAGAGCAGGGGCAGGGGACTCGGACAGGGTCTGCATCTTGCAGATTCCTGGAGAGAGGAGCCAGCTTCCCCCTCAGGATGCTGCCTAAAGAGGAAAGCGAGCCCACCCCTTGGGTTGGGAGAGCCATTGGCACACGCACAGGGCGGGGGGATCCCGGCAGCTGGAAGGAAGCATGGGGAGAAAATATGCCAATGGAATTTAGCTGGCTGCAAGCTCACTGCGAGCCCAGTGGTGGGCTGCGCGTGCTGTGAAGGGGATCTCAATCCCCAGCCTAGGCAGAGAGGAACTGCCCTGGGCCCAGAACTCTGAGAGATCAATATCTTTTCTTTATAAATTACCCAGATTCCGGTGTTGTGTTACAGCAGCACAAATGGACGAGGACATATAGGCGAGTCCCCTTCTGGTGGGGTGCCAGCTTGCCATCTGGGGAGGGAGCCCCTGAAACCTGAAAGCATCTATCTGGTGGTGACATGCAAATCAGTGCCACCAGTAAGAACATGAACAGAGAGGATTCTGAGGTCCACTAGTGTGGCCAGGCAGAGGAAGTCCGTGGGAGGAGGGGGAGGATCTGCTGAACCAGGAGGAGGAAGAACCTCAAGAAGAGGAGGCTGCCACCATGGGCAGCTCTTGGGGTGGGGTGGGGTGGGGTGGAGCATGGCACACAGAGGAAGGAGGGAAGGCAAAGGCTGAAGGTAGGGATGAGCTGAGTGTGCTGGGGGCCAGCCCAAAGGGCCAATTCAGCAGGCATCAGATGAGAGGGGCTCGGGAACAGTGGCAGGGGAGGAGGACCCTAAGAGAAAGCCAACTGGGAGGGGTGGGGCAGGGCCGCTGACAAGGATGGGGACCTTGGGTTCACTCTAAGGAGATGGGGACCCAGGGGGAGTACACCTCAAGGGGAAGAACAGGGTCTGGTGGTGTTGCCAAGAGCCAGATCTCCCCAGCTGCCATGGGGATTGGGGAGTAGAGAAGAGACTACGACAGGTTGGATCTGGGGGTGAGAAATAAAGGGGAGGAGGGAAGGAATCCTGCCATCCATCTTAGCTTGAGCAAGCAGGTGGAAGAGGAGCCCTATCTGGTGGTGACGCAGCTGGGGAAATCTGGGGAAGGAGCAAGTGCACTGAGAGGGGCAAAGCGCTCCAGTTTGCACACCTGAATTCCGAAATCCCCAGGGGGCATCCAAGTGGGCAATTTGATGCACATGTGTGGAGCTCAGGGGAGGGCTTGTATCCAGACACGGAAGGTCCCTTAGAGGCACTGAATGTCCCTGGGCTGAGCCTGGGAACCCTCCTCCACCATGCTGAGCCCCAGCAAATGAGGAGGAGGAAAAGGGGTTGGGCAGGGGAGGTCCAAGGACAAACAAAGTAAAAGCCAGCAGAGAGGGAGGAGGTCAATCTGAAGGGCAGGAATGGGTGGTTCCAGAAACCAGGGAAGGAAAGGGGTTGGGGAAGCCAGGAGAGCCAAGCCTGCTGAGAGGTGGAGACAATGGGGCAGAGAAGTGACAAAGGAAAGACAGCTGAGGTGTCACAGCTCAAGCCCCCGTGAGGATGCAGGGAGATGAGCCCACACCCATACCCCAGACAGAGCCAGAGTCTTGGACTTGGAGTCAGCAGGGAAGGGAAGGAGGGAGAAGGTGGGAAGAGAGGGAGAGTAGAAAGAGGTGAGGCTGAAAACAGGACAAATGCTGGGCCAGTTGGTGACACTAGACCCACCCCAAGAATATCTCCTGGGAGTGCTCTCCCTAGAGAAGGACCCCAGAAACATCATGGCTGAAACCAAGAAAGAGGGTGGCATGTGGTATAAGCCATGGCGAGTCTAACACTGAGGTCAAGGAGACAGAAATTCTCACGGTGGGTGTTAAGAGCAATAGTGGCTTGTATCAGAACAAGCAGTCTAGGTCCTGAAGGAGAAGGGGAGGGAGCAGACACATGAAGCCAACAGAGGAAGCTGGTTTGTGAGAGAAGACACCTGTTTCTTCATTTGCACAGTGGGTTAGTCAGCTTTTAAGTCACTGTGGACCAGACACCTGACAGTGACAACTTAGGGGAGGAAAAGTTTGTTTTGAGGTCACATTTTCAGAGGTTCAGTCCATGGCCGGCCAGCCAGCTCCCTTGCTCTGGGCCTGAGAGTGAGGAAGAACGTCATGGTGGAGGGGTGAGGTGGAGGAAAGCTGCTCACTTTGTGGCAGCCAGAAAGTAGAGAGACAGACGGAGAAGCCAGAGGGACAAGATATCGTCCCCAAGGGCACAGCCCCCAGTGACCCACCCCCTCCAATCATGCCTCACCTGCCTACAGTTACCACCCAGTACAGCAGTCCTTTCAAATTATTAACTCATCAGATGGATTAATCCATGGATTAGGTTATAGCTCTCATAACGTAATGGCATCCCCTCTGAACATTCCTGCATTGACACAGGAGCTTTGTGGGGGGCACCTCATATCCAAACCATAACCCCTAGCTTTTACCACTCCCGGCCCCCAGAAGGGGTGGAAACACCTGGGGAGCAAGGGCAAGCCAAAGTCCAACCACGAGGCCAACTCCAATGTGACGTGCTTCTGGACAATGGCTGAGTGTTCAAAATGAGAATGCCTTTGACCTTGACGCTAGCAACTTTCTCTTGGAAACAGGCCAACAATATGTCTCTGGGATGGGGAGGAGAGGAGTAAAGAAGATTGTCGGAAGAGGAACAGGGAGTGTCCGGTGAACTTGTGGGAGGATTCCCAACCTCGCCACTGACTCAGGGAATGCAAGGCACATGATGACCAGGTAGTGTTTCTCCCCTTGGGATGGGCAAATGGTCAAGGCTGAACGAGACCAAAGGTTGCTCAGGCCTTGGGGCTTGCAAGGACACTGCCATGCTGCGGGTGGGAGGGAACACAGATTTAGCCTTTCACGGGAGAAAACCAGTGAGTAGCACATGGTCATGGCAGTGATGGGTACAACCCAAGACCCAGCATAGCCACTTCTTGACAACAGCTGTGTACACCCTGGAGCCTGCCTCACTGATGGCGGCTCAGAGAGGCACGTGGGACTTGGGAGGCAGCAGTGTCTGTAACAGCCCTACACTGGGAACAGCCCAAATGCCCCAAATGCCTCAGGGGTGGTCGGACAACCATGCTGCCCTCCGGGCCAAGAGAGTGTTATGGTTTGGAAGTGAGACAGTGCAAGAAGGTTCAGAGGAGAAATGGTTGGGTTGTGAGAACCTTAACCCAACCAGTGAATTCATCCCCTGATCGGGATTAACTGAGTGGTAACTGAAGTGGTAGGGTGAGGCTGGAGGAGGCGGGAATTGAGGCATAGCTATGGGATATATATATTTTGTGTCTGGAGAGTGGTGTCTCTCTCTCTCTCTCCGCTTCCTGATCACCATGTGAGCTGCTTCCCTCTCCCACTCTCTTCTGCCATGATGTCCTACCTCACCTTGAGCCCCAAGGATTGGACCCGGCTGTCCATAGCTGAGACCTCTGAAACCATGAAGGGCCCCCAAATAAACTTTAACTGCCTTACACTTGTTCTGATCGAGTCCTTTAGTCACAGCAGCGAAAAACCTGACTAAAACAGAGAGCAACGCCCCCTCACCCCAAGCTCATCAAGCTGTGGAGGGGGGGTGGGGACTTGAGCACCCTCCTCCCAGCTGAATGCCTCTCCTTACACACACTTAGGCAGAGGCCCCAGAGACCCCGGTTATGTCTCTGACAAGAAGAGGCAGGGACTCGCCAAAGGACAGGCAGTAAGATAATACAGGCCCAAGGAGAAGAAACTGGTTCAAAGCCGCAGAAACTGGTTCTTGAGCCTTGGGTCTTGGGTCTTGCAGCCGGCACAGCAGGAAAGGCCTGGGCAAACCCAGGAGCTAGGTCACCCTCCTATGCGAGGGCAGTGAAGCACATAGGCCTGTGGTATACCCATCGTGCTCCAGTGGGATGGGCAGTGCCAGATAGATGGTGGACCCTCGGCGGGGTGGCATGGTGAGCACACATTCCCGCACATATCTACTTCATGGAATCACACCTGGACCCGGTGCCCTGGCCTGGCCCAGAGACCAGAACAATCCTATCCTGGGTGGGGATGGAATCAAGGACTGCAGGCAAAGAAGCCCCAGAGAGCCTGCTCCCCACCCCCGGCCAGAACGCAGAGCTGGTG
>NW_026000272.1:158301-167628 GCF_001458135.2 Marmota marmota marmota
CACCATGCCACCCCGCCGAGGGTCCACCATCTATCTGGCACTGCCCATCCCACTGGAGCACGATGGGTATACCACAGGCCTATGTGCTTCACTGCCCTCGCATAGGAGGGTGACCTAGCTCCTGGGTTTGCCCAGGCCTTTCCTGCTGTGCCGGCTGCAAGACCCAAGACCCAAGGCTCAAGAACCAGTTTCTGCGGCTTTGAACCAGTTTCTTCTCCTTGGGCCTGTATTATCTTACTGCCTGTCCTTTGGCGAGTCCCTGCCTCTTCTTGTCAGAGACATAACCGGGGTCTCTGGGGCCTCTGCCTAAGTGTGTGTAAGGAGAGGCATTCAGCTGGGAGGAGGGTGCTCAAGTCCCCACCCCCCCTCCACAGCTTGATGAGCTTGGGGTGAGGGGGCGTTGCTCTCTGTTTTAGTCAGGTTTTTCGCTGCTGTGACTAAAGGACTCGATCAGAACAAGTGTAAGGCAGTTAAAGTTTATTTGGGGGCCCTTCATGGTTTCAGAGGTCTCAGCTATGGACAGCCGGGTCCAATCCTTGGGGCTCAAGGTGAGGTAGGACATCATGGCAGAAGAGAGTGGGAGAGGGAAGCAGCTCACAT
This sequence comes from Marmota marmota marmota, assembly GCF_001458135.2. Taxonomy (NCBI): domain Eukaryota; kingdom Metazoa; phylum Chordata; class Mammalia; order Rodentia; family Sciuridae; genus Marmota; species Marmota marmota. Next base: position 158,902 of record NW_026000272.1, read on the forward strand.
GGTGATCAGGAAGCGGAGAGAGAGAGAGAGACACCACTCTCCAGACACAAAATATATATATCCCATAGCTATGCCTCAATTCCCGCCTCCTCCAGCCTCACCCTACCACTTCAGTTACCACTCAGTTAATCCCGATCAGGGGATGAATTCACTGGTTGGGTTAAGGTTCTCACAACCCAACCATTTCTCCTCTGAACCTTCTTGCACTGTCTCACTTCCAAACCATAACACTCTCTTGGCCCGGAGGGCAGCATGGTTGTCCGACCACCCCTGAGGCATTTGGGGCATTTGGGCTGTTCCCAGTGTAGGGCTGTTACAGACACTGCTGCCTCCCAAGTCCCACGTGCCTCTCTGAGCCGCCATCAGTGAGGCAGGCTCCAGGGTGTACACAGCTGTTGTCAAGAAGTGGCTATGCTGGGTCTTGGGTTGTACCCATCACTGCCATGACCATGTGCTACTCACTGGTTTTCTCCCGTGAAAGGCTAAATCTGTGTTCCCTCCCACCCGCAGCATGGCAGTGTCCTTGCAAGCCCCAAGGCCTGAGCAACCTTTGGTCTCGTTCAGCCTTGACCATTTGCCCATCCCAAGGGGAGAAACACTACCTGGTCATCATGTGCCTTGCATTCCCTGAGTCAGTGGCGAGGTTGGGAATCCTCCCACAAGTTCACCGGACACTCCCTGTTCCTCTTCCGACAATCTTCTTTACTCCTCTCCTCCCCATCCCAGAGACATATTGTTGGCCTGTTTCCAAGAGAAAGTTGCTAGCGTCAAGGTCAAAGGCATTCTCATTTTGAACACTCAGCCATTGTCCAGAAGCACGTCACATTGGAGTTGGCCTCGTGGTTGGACTTTGGCTTGCCCTTGCTCCCCAGGTGTTTCCACCCCTTCTGGGGGCCGGGAGTGGTAAAAGCTAGGGGTTATGGTTTGGATATGAGGTGCCCCCCACAAAGCTCCTGTGTCAATGCAGGAATGTTCAGAGGGGATGCCATTACGTTATGAGAGCTATAACCTAATCCATGGATTAATCCATCTGATGAGTTAATAATTTGAAAGGACTGCTGTACTGGGTGGTAACTGTAGGCAGGTGAGGCATGATTGGAGGGGGTGGGTCACTGGGGGCTGTGCCCTTGGGGACGATATCTTGTCCCTCTGGCTTCTCCGTCTGTCTCTCTACTTTCTGGCTGCCACAAAGTGAGCAGCTTTCCTCCACCTCACCCCTCCACCATGACGTTCTTCCTCACTCTCAGGCCCAGAGCAAGGGAGCTGGCTGGCCGGCCATGGACTGAACCTCTGAAAATGTGACCTCAAAACAAACTTTTCCTCCCCTAAGTTGTCACTGTCAGGTGTCTGGTCCACAGTGACTTAAAAGCTGACTAACCCACTGTGCAAATGAAGAAACAGGTGTCTTCTCTCACAAACCAGCTTCCTCTGTTGGCTTCATGTGTCTGCTCCCTCCCCTTCTCCTTCAGGACCTAGACTGCTTGTTCTGATACAAGCCACTATTGCTCTTAACACCCACCGTGAGAATTTCTGTCTCCTTGACCTCAGTGTTAGACTCGCCATGGCTTATACCACATGCCACCCTCTTTCTTGGTTTCAGCCATGATGTTTCTGGGGTCCTTCTCTAGGGAGAGCACTCCCAGGAGATATTCTTGGGGTGGGTCTAGTGTCACCAACTGGCCCAGCATTTGTCCTGTTTTCAGCCTCACCTCTTTCTACTCTCCCTCTCTTCCCACCTTCTCCCTCCTTCCCTTCCCTGCTGACTCCAAGTCCAAGACTCTGGCTCTGTCTGGGGTATGGGTGTGGGCTCATCTCCCTGCATCCTCACGGGGGCTTGAGCTGTGACACCTCAGCTGTCTTTCCTTTGTCACTTCTCTGCCCCATTGTCTCCACCTCTCAGCAGGCTTGGCTCTCCTGGCTTCCCCAACCCCTTTCCTTCCCTGGTTTCTGGAACCACCCATTCCTGCCCTTCAGATTGACCTCCTCCCTCTCTGCTGGCTTTTACTTTGTTTGTCCTTGGACCTCCCCTGCCCAACCCCTTTTCCTCCTCCTCATTTGCTGGGGCTCAGCATGGTGGAGGAGGGTTCCCAGGCTCAGCCCAGGGACATTCAGTGCCTCTAAGGGACCTTCCGTGTCTGGATACAAGCCCTCCCCTGAGCTCCACACATGTGCATCAAATTGCCCACTTGGATGCCCCCTGGGGATTTCGGAATTCAGGTGTGCAAACTGGAGCGCTTTGCCCCTCTCAGTGCACTTGCTCCTTCCCCAGATTTCCCCAGCTGCGTCACCACCAGATAGGGCTCCTCTTCCACCTGCTTGCTCAAGCTAAGATGGATGGCAGGATTCCTTCCCTCCTCCCCTTTATTTCTCACCCCCAGATCCAACCTGTCGTAGTCTCTTCTCTACTCCCCAATCCCCATGGCAGCTGGGGAGATCTGGCTCTTGGCAACACCACCAGACCCTGTTCTTCCCCTTGAGGTGTACTCCCCCTGGGTCCCCATCTCCTTAGAGTGAACCCAAGGTCCCCATCCTTGTCAGCGGCCCTGCCCCACCCCTCCCAGTTGGCTTTCTCTTAGGGTCCTCCTCCCCTGCCACTGTTCCCGAGCCCCTCTCATCTGATGCCTGCTGAATTGGCCCTTTGGGCTGGCCCCCAGCACACTCAGCTCATCCCTACCTTCAGCCTTTGCCTTCCCTCCTTCCTCTGTGTGCCATGCTCCACCCCACCCCACCCCACCCCAAGAGCTGCCCATGGTGGCAGCCTCCTCTTCTTGAGGTTCTTCCTCCTCCTGGTTCAGCAGATCCTCCCCCTCCTCCCACGGACTTCCTCTGCCTGGCCACACTAGTGGACCTCAGAATCCTCTCTGTTCATGTTCTTACTGGTGGCACTGATTTGCATGTCACCACCAGATAGATGCTTTCAGGTTTCAGGGGCTCCCTCCCCAGATGGCAAGCTGGCACCCCACCAGAAGGGGACTCGCCTATATGTCCTCGTCCATTTGTGCTGCTGTAACACAACACCGGAATCTGGGTAATTTATAAAGAAAAGATATTGATCTCTCAGAGTTCTGGGCCCAGGGCAGTTCCTCTCTGCCTAGGCTGGGGATTGAGATCCCCTTCACAGCACGCGCAGCCCACCACTGGGCTCGCAGTGAGCTTGCAGCCAGCTAAATTCCATTGGCATATTTTCTCCCCATGCTTCCTTCCAGCTGCCGGGATCCCCCCGCCCTGTGCGTGTGCCAATGGCTCTCCCAACCCAAGGGGTGGGCTCGCTTTCCTCTTTAGGCAGCATCCTGAGGGGGAAGCTGGCTCCTCTCTCCAGGAATCTGCAAGATGCAGACCCTGTCCGAGTCCCCTGCCCCTGCTCTCTCTGCTCTCTGAGCCTGCCAGGCCTGCCCACTGCAGCTGTGGGGTTTGGCGATGCCTCAGGAGTTGACCAGCGTTTATGGGCAGGGCCACAGCTTCCAGGAGAGAGGCCTTCAGATGGTTGCACCTGGTCACGGTGACTTGTGCGCCTGTCTGCAGCTGGGGGACTCCGTGGTTCTGGTTTCCTGAGTGTTATGGGTTCAATTGGGCACCCCCTCACTTCCCGCAAATTCATATGGGGATGTCCTAGCGCCCACTACCTCAGGATGTGACCTTACTGGGAGATAGGGTCGCTGCAGTTGTAACTTGTTAAATTTAGACGAGGTCATACTGGAAGAGGGTGGGCCTCCGCTCCAAGATGACTGATGTCCTTGTGGAAAGGGCCAGTTTGGATACAGAGACAGACACGAACCCAAGGCAGTCTTTGTTACTTGCCAAGTGAATTTTAGAGTGAAGCTGCCTTCAGCCAAGGAATACCTCTGGCCACCAGGAACTGACTGGAAGGAATGCAATGGATTCTTCCTCAGACCCTCTGGTAGACACCAACTCTGTTGACACCTGACATGTTTTTTTTCTCACCAATTTGACACTGTAGATTTCTTTTTTCTTGACTTTCACAATTTCAGTTAGTTACATTAGCCCTCTTAGGTGAATACACCTCTGATATTTCGAATCCCTTAATGTTTGTATCCTCTCTTATGGAATATGTTTGCCCTGTCATCCAGCAATGGCTCTGTTGTGCCTTTGCAGTACTGTCACATCTTCTGTGCCATTGTTGGGATATTGGTTGCCAAGGATACCAAAGGATTTGGCTGGACTTAACTGTGTATATCTGCTGTTCTGTGTTGCTCTATCATGCTCTGAAGGACAGACCCTTCCTTTCAGTCCTTATTGGTGGGTCTGTTTTATGTTTTGTCTTCAACATTTCAAGAGCTACAAAAGAAATCAGCCTGTTAATTTTACATGAGAAGTGTATAGGCCCTAGCCAGGTTTCAGGACACTTTGAATGCTATACAAGATTCTCTTTGTTGAAAAGGAGGTAATGAGATGTCCATTGGGACACATGTAACCACCAGTAATAGTTGAAAGAAAGAAGATGTCTGGGTGAGCAATGAGACCTTCCTTGGGACCATCTCTTTTGGCTTACCTGCACTTAATGGGGCCTGCTTGAAAGCATAATCCTCCTATACGCCCTTGCAGAACTAAGCCTTTTTAGGATCATCTCAGAGAAGAGAAGGCAGCCAGAAATACATGGCCTCCAGGCAGACTCCAGGTCCTCCCTCTTAGAACTGAGTGTTACCAGTCTGAAACTTTGGTCAGTATTATGAGAAGGAATAGAAAGTGCCTCTAGGGGCTGCCTGATAGGCAAAATCATAGTTTCCCACAGATAAATTTGGTTCAGTTCTGCAAAGAGAACCTGTCCATCAGAAATCTTCTTGAATCTTAGCTCCAATGTGCCTCCAACTTCATCACATGAGAATACTTCAACAAAAGTGGTCTCTGTATTCACTCACCACCTCTGCAGCTACCTTTGGTGTGACAAATGTGCCCCCTCCATCTTTTCCTGACACTAGTTTCTCACTGATCTTTCTAGTTCACAGACATGAGCAGGTCATTCTTCTCCTTCACATAATTCTAGGACAATGGTTCTTCTCTGAATATCCAGGTGGCTTGCTGCACATCTGGGGCAGATATCCAAAGACCTTGGTATGGGTACTCTAGGACCTTCATGGCCCTATCCCACCTTCCCATGAACTTCTGATTTCTTCCCCATTAATTGCCCTGGTCCCCTTCCCTCTTCAGTCCCTCAATATCCACTGACCATCCAACTCCATTTACCTCAGGATTAGCACCTTGGCTTTGGCAAGTTTGTTAAGACTTCGATTTCTGTGATAAGGAAGTCAAAAGAGGTGTGGCCAACCAACAGCCACACCTCACTGGTATCAGCTTGGAGACACTTTCCAGTTGATGGCAAAGGAAGGGGAAAATTCAAGAAGCATGTGGCATTCTCACTGAACTGTGGAGTTGGGAGCTACTGAGGCATCTAGAATTTGCAGTCATTGTGTAAGAGAGAAGGAGATCAGACATACAAAGAGTTCCTGAAGACTTCACAAACTTCCCACTGAACCTTTGGCAGCATACTGAGCTCTGCATGCTCAGATTGAGATGCCACAGGTTGGACACAAAACACCTTCCAGAGAGCTACGAACAGAACTACCAGAAATCACACAGTGTTCAGAGACATTCAATTTTGCATTGGCCATAGAGGAGAAACCACACTGAAATTTCTGGACATTCAGTACAGAACAGAGAAAGGCCATACCTTAGGAGAAAGACTCAGCCCTGCAAGATCCACATTAACAAAACATTAGAGTGACCTGAAATTAGAAGAGGGAATACTGAGGAAAGGGAAAGGAATGGGGAGGAATTAGGGGGAGGAACTCAAGAGGGGGTAAGAGGAAGGTTGCATATGATCAAAGCACAATATATGCATGCATAAAAATGTCAGTCAAACCCATTAATTTATACAATTAATATGCAGTAATAATAATAATAATAATAATAATAATAATAACAACAAGCCTCAAAAAACTCAGGATGGTCTGTATTTTAACAAGTTATACAACTCAATAACAACTGCCTGCTGGAACAGAACTCAACACAAACTTAAGTGAAACAACAAAATCAAGACATTCAACAACCTGACAATCAAAATGTCCACCTCTGTGAAGAATTCCTAGACATTAGAAGGAGTAACATGATCCATAAACAAGGATAAAATGTTTCTGAAGGCCCTGAAATGGCAAGAACTATAGGATTAGCAGATGAGAAATTAAAGATAATTAATGGAAATAAATGTTGTTCCAGAATTAAAAGAATACAAATGAATATAATGAAAAACCAATGAGGAAGAACTCCATCAAAAAAATAACAAGTATAATTAAGAACCAAATAGAATATCTACAACTGAAAAATACCAAAGAGAAAATATGGAACTCTGTAATAGACCCACAGATACAAAGTCAAATATTTTCTACCAACACCCCAAAAAATCCGTATCAAAAGAAAAGTCTTTTCAAATGCATCTTGACCCCACATCTCACTTATGATACAGAAACTAATTTAGATTCATCCTATGATGAAAAAGCAAAAACCACAAAAATAAAACATAAGACAAAATCTTTACAAATGTGGACCAAGGAAATATTTCTTAGATAGGACCCTAAAAGTGTTAATTATAAAAGAAAAAAAATGTTACAGCAGACTACTTCATCTTAATAAAACCAATTTGCTTGTGAATGCATACCGTTAACAATATACATGGGGAATATATAACTGGTAGAAAAAAATACCAGCACATATATATGACATAGAACTTGTATCCTGAGTATTGTAACAAGTCACATAATTCAATAATGAAAGAGAAGAGGATCCCAGTTGAAAGCTGAGCAAGAGACTCGAACAGGTCCTGCACTAAGGGAAAAAGACAGTTAATAAACAAACATACAAAATGCTCAATATCATTAGCCATCACAGAAATGCTAGTTAATGCAACAACAAAATACCACAATGAGTTCTACAACACAATGCCTGAAATTTCAAAGATGAAAACACAAGATTTTTTTGGAGGACCCCGAGAAACAGGAAACTGTGCATTGTGAGTATAAGTGATCACAATAGCTTTGAAAATCTGTGTGAAGTTTCTTATAAAGTTAAATATACTCCTACCCTGTGGCTCTGCCATCCCATTTCTACTTATTTACCCAAGAGAAGGGAAAAATAATGTCCACAAAGGGACTCATGCAAGGAGTGCATTTTAATCACACAACAGTAACAGTAACATACAATGATAGGAACCTTGAAAATGGGCATGTGCCAAATGTTGAAAATAAATGAGTGCATTGTAGGACCAGCTATAGTGCTTACCAGTTTGGGGTCAATAAAAGTCTTATGGCTGTTTTGTGAGAAGCAAGTTGTACTTTACTCTGCCTTCTCCCTAACTCTCTTGTTTGATTCCTTAAACAAATAAAAAGCCCATCAACTAACCAAAACATGCACTCATTATAAATTCAGCTAAATATCACATGTTCTCTTATATATGCACACACACACATATACACACAGACATCCATTACCACACATTCACTCACAATCATGAACTCTTTATACATTTGCACATTCCTTCATGTATACACTCAGGACACAGTCAGGTACACTCAGTCATATTCACACATAAGCACACACTATGGCATTCTCACACATCAGCGCACTAACACATATTTACTAAGACACTTATACATTTATGTACACTCATAAACATACACTTACACACCAATACACATTCACACACCAACATTCACTCATACTTGAAAACATACATACTCATACTCAAACACACACTAACATACCCACATTCAAACACCATTTCACATGCTAAATCACATATCCACATGTTTTAGTCAGCTTTTTCACCGCTGTAACCAAAAGGCCTGACAAGAAGAGTTTTAGAGGAGGGGAGGTTTATTTGGTGCTTACAGTTTCAGATGTTCAGTACATACATGACTGACTCCATTGCTCTGGGCCCAAGATGAGAAAGAACATCATGGTGGAAGGGTGGAGGAGGAAAGCAGCTCAGAACATGACCATCAGGAACCAGAGAGAGCTCTGCTCACCAGGAACAATATAAACCCCCAAAGCACACCCCCAGTGACCCACCTCCTGCAGCCACACCCCACCTGTACCACTGAGCTAATTCCTACTAGTGAATTAATGCACTGATTAAGTTAAGCATCTCATAACTCTATCATTTCACCTCTAAATTTCTAGTATTGTCTCACACATGAGCTTTTGGGGGTACATCTCATATCTAAACCATAACAACATACATTCTCTGATATACTGACAGAGATATTCACAAATTAGTAATACTCTCACACCACCACAAATAAAAATGCTTACATACATTCACGCATATTCTTTTTAAAAAAAAATTTAGTTGTAGATGGACACAATACCTTTATTTTGTTTATTTATTTTTTATATGGTGCTGAGGATCAAACCCAGTGTCTCACACATTAGGCTAGTGCTCTACCACTGAGCCTCAACCCCAGTCCTTATGCTCTGTTTTTATTAATATATGAATGAAAAGAAGATATATTCTGCAGTTCCTGATACATTATTTTATATGATCAAGTTGACTGATAGTGGTATGGAAATTTTCCAGTTCTTTACTTATTTTTTGGTCTAGTTTTTGTATCAGTTGTGATGGGGTATTATAACCCAGTACTAAATTATGGAATTATTTTTCCCTTTAATTCTGTCAATTTTTCTTCACGTACTTTGAGGCTCAGAAGTAGTAATCAG
>NW_026000272.1:169775-181645 GCF_001458135.2 Marmota marmota marmota
GGTCCCGAGTCCGTCTGGGTCCAGCCCTGTCCCCTGCTCCTCCTGGATGTGCCCTCGGGGCGCCAGCACGGCGAGGGGGCTGCGCCCAAGGTGTCCTCTAGGAAGCGGCCTGGGGTGGGCCCACCAGCTCTGCGTTCTGGCCGGGGGTGGGGAGCAGGCTCTCTGGGGCTTCTTTGCCTGCAGTCCTTGATTCCATCCCCACCCAGGATAGGATTGTTCTGGTCTCTGGGCCAGGCCAGGGCACCGGGTCCAGGTGTGATTCCATGAAGTAGATTCGGCATGCGCTCATGTGCACAAACCTGTGCTCAGGTGTGTTAATGTGTGCTCATCACCCCACCCCATCAAAGCTTTGGGCAATGCCCATCCCACTGGAAGAGACCACAGAGCTGGGGCCATGGAGGGTACACAATGGGTCTATGTGCTTCACTGCCCTGAGTGTCAGTGACCAGCCCATAGGAAGATCTGCCATGGCCTTTCATGGTCTGCACACTGCACATTCACGGTCTTGGGAGGCTGTTTCCTGGACTTGAAGCCCCACCCTTTGGGACTGCCTTGTCTTCCTGGCTCTTAGCAGGCTACTTATATATTAGTTGTGTTCCAGGGCAGCAATTAAATGAGGAAGAGACTGTCTGTCCTTCATTAAGAGCCCTCATACCAACCCCGTGTTCTTTGTGCTCCTGCCTGTTCTGCCATCTCCATCCTGGCCTCCCATGGGCAGGCCTCCAGCCCCGCTCCAGCCTTCTGTTGGGACCCACTTATCCAGCTGGGTCTGGGAACCCAACTTATATAGGGATGTGGCAGAGAACTGCCCACATTACTTCAGTCTCTCATTGTAGTTGTCAGTGGTCCACTTGTTGGCCTGACAGTTGTGACTTCCCTGGTCAGACTAGATTTTCTCATTTCCTTCCTCTCTTCCTTCCTTCCTTCCTTTTTTGCTTTCTTTCAGCTGTACTGGGAATGCAACACAGTGTCTTGCACATGCTGAACATGTGCTGTATCACTGAGCTACATCTTCAGCCCTTTTAAAAGTTTTATTTCTGGTGTTTTTATTAGTGCATTATAATTATACAGAATAATGTGGTCCATTGTGACATTCATATATGCACAAAAGATAATTTTACTCCAATTAATTCCCCAGTGGTTCTCCTTTCCCTCCCTACTTTCTCTACTGTTTTGATCTTTCTTTTATTTATTTACATGTATATGTTGTTGATGAGTCATAATCATACATAAAAAATTGGATTTATCATAAAGTATTCATACATGTATGTAGCACAATTTGGTCGATTTTGTTCCCAAGTTCTTCTGCTTTCCCTCCCTTTCTCCTTCCTCCTTGATTCTTTTCCTCTCCTCTATTCATCTCTTTTTAAATTTATTTTTTCTCTCTAGCTTCCACATGTGAGGAAAAAAATTTGACCCATGACTCTCTAAGTCTGGCTTACTTCCCTTAGAATGATGTTTTCCAGTTCCATTCATTTACTTAAATTTTATTTTGGGACAGGGTCTCCCTATGTTGCCCAGGCTGGCCTTGAACTTGGGATCTTCCTCAGCTTTCTGAGTAGCTGAGACTACAGGCATATGCCACCACACCTGGCTAGACTAGATTCTTAAAGTATCTGTGTAACAATGATTTCATTTATTCCTTACCAGAACAATGTGAGGTGTATGTTGATATTATCCTTTTTTAACTCATGAGCCTCAAAGGGCTGAAGAGATATATTCAAGTTTACATACCTTACTGCAGGTAGAATTGACACTGAATAGGACCTTCTCAGAACTGCTTTGAAGGTCAAATATGTGTATATAATTCCTTAGAAACATCTAAAAGGTCATCAGAATCTATCTTTCTCACAAAACACTCATACAGGGGCTGGGTCTGGGGCTGGGGCTCAGCAGTAGCATACTTGCCCGGCATGTTTGAGGCACTGGGTTCAATTCTCAGCACCATATATAAATACATAAATAAAATAAAGGTCAACTAAAAAATTTAAAAAAAAAAAACACTGACATACAAATTTCCAAATCAATATTTGGTGCTCCTAGGAAAGGCAATGAAATAGAATAGATGTCTGATAGAAAGGATATGGGGGAAATGGTACACTCATACATTGGTGGGACTGTAAATATAACCATTATGGAAAGCAGTATGGAGTTTCCTCAAAAAACTAGGTATGGAACCATCATTTGACCCAGTTTCCCCACTCTGCAGGTTATATATCCAAAGGGTTTTAATCAGCATACTACAGTGATGCAACCACATCAATAGGTACAACAGTTCAATTCACAATAGCTAATCTATGGAATCAGCCTAGTGCCCTTCGGCAGATGAATGGATAATGAAAATGTGATACGTACACACGATAGAGTATTACTGAGTCATAAAGAAAAATGACTCTATGACATCTTCCAGTAAATGGATGGATCTGAAGACTATCATGCTAAGTGAAACAAACCAATCCCCCCCACAAAAAAATTCAAATGTTTACTCTGATATGTGTAAGCTAACCCACAATAAGGGGGGTAGAAGTTCAGCTAATTAGACAAAGGGTAATGAAGAGAAGAGATAAGGGAGAAGGGATGGGAAAAGGAAAGATAGTAGAATGAAGTTGATATAACTTTCCTATGTGCACATATGAATATACCACAGTGAATTTCACCTTCATGTATATCCACAAGAAATTAATTTAAAAAATAACTATGGGTAAGTGGTAGAAAGATCAACAAATGGAAGCAAACAGGGAGTGGGGAGAGGGTAGGGGCAGGAGAGGTAATGGAGTCTGAATTAGAACAAGATATATTCCATGTTTTTATAATTATGTCAAAATGGATTCTACTGCCATGTATAACTATAAAAATAAAAAATGTCACAAAAAAGAATAGCTGTCTAAAAGCCTCAAACTCTGGTCATAGCTTTGCCATTCCATGCATTAAACTAGTCCCAAACTAAATTTTCATCTACTCAGCTTCTGGGTCAGAAGTGGAGTCTCAGAGAAATGACACTACTGATCCAAGGCCAAACAGTGATAAATGGCAAAGTTGTGAGACGTCAAGTAGTGTCAAATAGTCAAGTAGTAGATTCCACTAGTGTCAAGGCAGAGGACCATGCCAGGAATTTCTCCAGAAAGGAGTGTGTGGAAATCCCAGTCAGGTACAGTGATCAGTGGATGTTCTGCACACCAGGAAAAGAGGATTTGGGAACACTAGGATTCAGGCAATAGATAAGAATGTTTGGTTTGAGAAGTTTTTGAACATTTTTGTAACTGAAGTTACTCTTAAAGCCAGTGGAACTGTCTTATTTGCATTTATGTCCTCATCACCTTGTATCATAGCTAACATTTGGTCAACTTGTAGAGTGAAAAGTATAATAGACTGTGGGGGAGCCAAACTCCACTGGAATAGCCTTATTCTGGCTTAGACCAGTATAACAGGGTCACTCAGAAGACAGGTTCATGGGCTCCACCTCTGAGAAGTCTAATCTGCCGAGTCTGAGACCGTCCTGGGAATTTTTTATAAGAGCATCTGATAATTAAATAAAAAATACATTCCAAGTATTTAACACAAAAAAGTAAAATGAAAAGTGCAACCAATGCTTTATACATATTGCCTGGATTAAGATCTAAAACTGCTGCTGAGGTATGCCCCTTTTATATTGCCTTCCCAGTTGTCTCCCACTCTCTCCCCCATAGAGGGAAACATGATCCTACATTTGCATTTCCTTGTGCTAAATTTTACTGCAAAAGAATATATCCTTGAACAATTGGCAGGTTTGTGTTTACCTGCTTAAAACTTTACATAAATGGCAGTATATTCTCATTGTTCATCCATTTCATTAATCATTATGTCTATAAAAATTACCATTGTGATACATGAAAATCCAGTTCATCAATTTTTATGTTTAGTATTTTATTTGTGCTGTGTACACAAATTTATTTACCAATTTCCCCATTGACAGAGTTTTAAGTTGTTTCCCCTTTTTAGCTATCACAACAAAAATTAAAAATATACTTGGAGAATTTCACTAGGTTTTATACATAGCACAAGCATTGATGGATCAGACTATCTTCAGTTTTAAAAGGTATTGCCTTACCAATTTATGGCTCCATCAAGCTCCATATCATCACCACTATTTCATATTACTCCTAACTGAGGGGTTTCAAACGTGATCTCTTTGCCCTTTTATTTAGAATTCCTTGGTTATGAATGTAGTTTAATACCTTGGTTAGGGGGACATTTCTGTTTGAAATTCTTAGTAGTTTCTTTCCCACATTTCTCAATAAGATTCCTTCTTTTTCTAACCTTTCATATGAATTCTTCATTTGGTCTGGATATTTCTTCCCATTAAGTTCCTATTGTTGTGTGACCAATTACTCAAAATATCCACACTCACAAGTTCATGAGTCAGAATCAGGGGAAAGTTTAGCTGGGTAGTTATTTTTTGGGATCTCTTATGTGGATGCAGTAAATGTGAATTAACAGTCTAATGCTCAACCGGGATGGACACCCAAGACGGTTCATTCCCATGGATGGCATTGAGTCATATTTTTGGTACTCACAGTTAAGAGCATCTTATTTTTTACAGATGTTCAGATTATAATAGCTCCTTTTGAATCAATGGAGATTTTTGTTTGGACTTGAAGAAATTTCTGTGGGAGGGTACATAGATGGACAGAAAGTGTCCCTCTTAATTTAAAATTGTTATGGACCAAATTGTGTCTCCCCCGCCCCAATCTTCAAAAGGTGAAGTCCTTACCCCCAGTAGCTCAGGATGTGAACTTATTTATAAATAGGGTTATTATTTATGTAATTAGATAAATTAACAAGAGGTCATACAGGTATGGGGCAGGCCCACAATCCAATATATATGGTGTCCTTATAAAAAGGGGAAATTTGAACACAGAGGTATGCACACAAATAAGCACCACGTGAAGATGAAGGAAATAACACCAAAGATTGCCCTTAAAAATACAGATGCTAGGAAAGAGACCTGAAAGGGATGATCCCTCACCACCCTCAGAAGGATCAACCCTGCCAATATCTTTAGTTTGGACTTCTGGCCTCCAGACAAAATACTTCTGTTGTTTTAGCCACCTACAGTGGCACTTTGGTATAGCCACCTTAGGAAACAGTAAGTTAAGCCCCACATTGACTAAGGGTAAAATGCTGAAAGTTTTATGAACTAGAATGAGTAATAGATGGTATAAGTAGCTAATATTAAAGATACATAAGAGCTAGTATACAGCAAAAGAATATTAATGTGATAAAAGAAGAATCTTTTGCACATTATATGGAAGTCATGATTGGTACTATCTGGTTGCCTATTTATTTGCCTTATTGTGCTCTCTGTTCCTGACCAACAGAAAACCAGAGGCCCATGAGAAAAAGGCCATTCTGGACCTTAGGATGGTATAGAATCACAATCATGAAGTTGTTAAAATCATAAAATTCCCATGCAGACAGTCATTCATTCATTATGTGTCAAAGGGAGGAAAAGAATAAAAAGCTGGTTCAAAAAAGATGTGAAGAATTCATGTTTGCGGGGAAAGGAATGATGAGATCAATTGCTAAGTCAGATTCAAAACTGACTTATGCCCAACATGAGACAATAAGACAATGGAACTTTGTTGTTATATTTTCTCCTATTCAAGGAAAAATGATACCCTATTTACCTAATAGGATTGTAAAACATCTGGGCTCCAGTTAATCTTTAGTAAATCAATGTTATATTTCTGGTAACAGTCAAGTAACTCCAGAATTAGCAATTTCTCTCTCCCAATGTAAAAGAGCATAGTTCTCATTTTAAATCAATATGCTTTATTTTTAACAGTTTTAGGTTCGAAGTAAAACTGAACAGAAAGAAGAAGGTGTCACCATACCTCCCTATGCTCACACATACAACCTCCTCCACTATTGACACCCCGTACCACAGTGGTACATTTGTTGCTAATAATGAACCTACATTGACACATTGTCATGAAGTCAAAGTTCATAAGAGTTCACTGTTGATGCTGTATATTCTGTGAGATTTGGTTTATATATATAATAACATACATCCTCCACTGTAATATCATATAGAATCCTTTCAGTGCCCTAAAAATCCTCTGTGTTCTGCCTATTTATCCTTCCTCCCACTCCTGTAAATCACTGATCTTTTCACACTCTCCATAGATTTCCCTTTTCCAGATAATCATATAGTGGGGATCATATAGTCCGTACTCTTTTTAGAATGGTTTCTTTCACAGTAATCTGCATTTAAGTTTCTTCCATATTTTTCCTGGCTTAATCATGTTTCATTTTAGTGCTGAATAATGTTACATTGTAAGGATGCACCATAGTTTATTAATCTATAATAATTGATATATAGATTAATGCTATTCCAATCACCACATTGGTGAAAGACATCTTGGTTGCTTTCAAGTTTTGGCAATCATGAATAAAGCTGCTATAAATATTCCACATGCATGCTTTTGTGTGGACAAAAGTTTTCAATTCATTTTGGTAAAAATCAAGGAGTATGACTACCAAATCAGATGGTAAGAAACTGCCAAAATCTCTTCCAAAGTAGCTGCAGCATTTCATATTATTAGCAGCAATGATTGCGTTCCTGATACTCTATATCCTTGCTGGCATTTGGTGTTGTCAGTGTTCTGGATTTGGGCCTAAGAGTTGTGTAATAAATCTCATCTTTGTTGTAACTTGCATGTCCCTAATCATGTATGATGATGAACATCCTTTCATGTGCTTACTTACCATCTGTATATCATCTTTGGTGAAGTACTTGTTCATTTTGTGCGTATTTTTTAATTTTACTTGTTCATTTTCTTATTGTTGACTTTTAAGAATTCTTTGTATTTGTTGTATAACAGTCTTTTATCAGATGTATTTTTTACAAATATTTTCCCCAGTCTATGGCTTATCTTTTCATTCTGTTTATATTTTCTTTCACAGAGCACAGAGCACAAAGTTTTAATTTCAATGAAGTCCAGCTTATCAATTGTTTCTTACATAAAGTGTGCTTTTGGTGTTGTATCTAAAGAGTCATGGCCATACATAAGATTTTCTTACATGTTATCTTCTGTAAGTTTTATAGTTTTGCATCTTATATTTAGGTCCATAATCCATTTCAGTTGGTTATCATGAGGGATATAAACCTTGAAGTCAGATAGTGTCAGTCTTCTGACTTTATTCTTCTCTTTTCATATTATGATGGCTATTTATTTTGGGTCTTTTGCTTCTCCATATAAACTTTAGAATCATTTTTCTGATACCCACAAAATAATTTGTAGGACTTTGATTGGAATAGTCTTGAATCTATATGTCAAGTAGGGAATAATTAAAATCATGACAATATTGAATCTTCCTAAATTTGAGAGGTTATTTTTGTGGTTTCAATCATTTTCCTGCAGAATGGGGAGGAGCATATAACTGTTATATTTCAGTACTCTGGAGTCCAGAATAGTGCTTAGAATGGAGGTACTATTGAAAAAAATATTTAGATGTATCATGAAGAGAAATAAGCAGAAAATAAAAATTAGCTATTGAACTGTTTCAAAGTAGGAAAAAATGGGCAATGGTTTCATGGAAGAGAAACATGGAGGGATAGAATATAGGTTCACTCAAATACTTGCACCTTCGTGAAAAACAAGAACAAAAGATTTTGTATAATAACCATGTGACATTATATTTCATACAACTTGCAGGGTTATGTGAAGAGCTTTGGACTTCAGGGGCCTTTGGTATTTGTCCTGAGAGTAGATGAAGTTTCTCCTTATTTCGGTCCGGCCAGTTGGGATCACCATGATGGCCATTCTAAAGCACAGAATAAATTGGAGGGTTCCCATGAATGAAGTTGACCTTGACACTTCTGGGGAAGATATAGGAGGTACAGGGTTGGTATAAGCTTGGTGTCTGACTTTTCATTTCTGGTTCTCTTGTGTAGTGCACCACGTAAACTAGAAATACTGGGTTTCTTGTTAGTCGTCGGGTTCTGTGGTCTGGATATGTTCCCCAAATTCAAGTTTTGGAAGTTTGATCCCAGTATAGTGGTATTAGTAAGTAAACCCTAATGAGAGCTGATTGGGTCATGAGGAAAGATCCCCAGAAGAGGCAGCTGACCACATCTGAGGAAGAAGAAGTTGTCTTTCTTCTTCTTGTGTTTTTATTTTCCTGTTGAGAAGTCCTGTTAGTGCTCTTTGCCTCATGGTTTCAACTTTATCTTTTGCACTTTCTGGGACAGTTCCTCAATGCTAACTTCAAGGTGTTTAATTTAGTCAACAGTCATCAGTCTTTCTGTTAAGTTTTGTTCTTATTTTGGGGCAACATAGTTTAAAATTTTCAAGAATTCTGATTACTTATTTTCAAGTCAGACTCTAGTGTTCTCCAGGTTTACAGAACTTGACCTGCCCCTGATTAATGCTGTCATCATGGAATGGGTTAGTTATTACAACAGTGGGTTAATAAATGAATCCAGTCCTCAAACTTTCCTTTTCACAGGTACTCATTAGCCTTTTTGCCTTTCCACAACGGGTTGACTCAGCCAGAAGACCCTCACCAGATACTAGAACCATGCCCTTGGACTGCCCGGCCTTCAGAATTGTGAGCTGAAGAAATCTTTACTGTTTATAAATTACTGTGATATCCTGTTATAGCGGGAGAAATGAGCCAAGACACTGGAGAAGACCTTAATTTTCTCATTTTTTAGATGTCATTTTGCAAGAGGTGCTGAATTCACAGACCAGTGTGGTTTTCAGTCCAAACACTCCTTTCACTGTCTTAGTAACACTTCTAAATTTTTCTATTACTTCTAATGTCAACAGTGGCTGCTGGCAACCAAGCGATCTGGAGATGGAAACACATCCTGTAAGTTTAGCCATCACAACAAACAACCATTTGATTTCTCAAAAGAGAAAACAGGAAAAATAAAGTCATCTTCTTCCTATTGAGATGCAGAGAACTCTCTTTCCTGGGGGCTTACACTTCTCTTCCACTTTGTCTCCCTTCTGTGTTCTCCAGCAGGTAAAAGGCTATTACAGAGCATTGTAACTTGGCTAAATCCACTTTAACTCTGGTTGGGAAATTTGGAAGGACTGTGGTTTGCCCACAGTCAGACAGTATATGAACCATGCACACATACTCTTCACATGAATCTGTGAGAATTCTCTTCTGTTTCCACAATCCTGTGGGAAGAGCACTTCCCTAGTTGTCCAGGTTGGTGATGAGCTCCAAAAGGCCCATCCCCAATAACTCTGAGCTCTCCTTACTTACTACCCCCTCTACCAGTCTGAGAGTTGATTCCTGATAGTGAGACATCCTAGTACAACACATGTCCTAGAGTCTAGCCCCAGGCCACCATGAGCTTCAAGTTAAAACTTCCTCCTGCTACCACCTACGAAGTGAATGCTGCAACTCAGAGATGCCATCTAGTCCTGCCTATAAAGTTGTTTTAAAAAAATAAAGAAAAGTCTCACGTGCTAGGCAGGTATTTCCATTAAATACTGAAATTGGAAAAAAACAAAAAAAGAGTTAGGAAGATGGTGGAGTGGACTAGGCAGCAATCCCTGACCCCTCCACATCCCAGAAAGTGGTGAATGAACAGCTGACCAGAGGGATGTTCAACTCAATATTGAAGAGTTTGAGACTTGTAGAGACTTGAAGTTTGGTTATTGGTGCAAAAAATAGGGGCAGAATTCCTTGATCCTTAACCTGTGCCAGGGTGGAGTCAGGGAAGAGAGATAACAGGAAGATGGAGATGAAAAGCACATATGCATACTTCTTTAACAACAACTGGAAAGAAAAGCAAAACAAATTAAAATTGGACAGGAACATAAAAGATAGTGAAGGAGATCAAGCCATTTAACCCAAATTGTGGACTGATAGCCATGGCAGCCATGGCAGCCATTTTGTAGAATCTACAGCTAACTAGCTTCCTTGGAAGAAAATAAATCAACTCAGCTTCTCCTCACCTTTAGATAGCAATAAATAGAACCGGAGAGAATGCTTCTGAAACAGGTTGTCTCAGTAATCCACCTAGAAGGAACTTGCAGAGAGATCGATGCTAGCTAAAAATTACTGAAACCCTGTACCCATCATCACAGAAAAGGTGAGTGGAGTGGAGAAACTCCCAGAATTAATCACTCCTGAGGAGTGCTAACCTTAACTCAGTGCTCAATACAGCATCCACAGTAGCTCAGGCAAAGATGAGCCAGGTAACATCCCATCCCCATCATGGTGACCAATAAAACCCCTTTGAGCTATACCAGCCAGGATGGAGGCTTTGGTGCCATAGAAGGCCCACAGAAAGCCTGGACCTTCAGGCTCCACGGTACTAGACAGGCACAAGGTTCATGCCCCAAGGAGATTACTGTGAAGGGGAGCAGGCCCCTGTGATTCACCACCATGAGCAGTGACAGCTCAGACATAGGCCAACCAACTCAAAGTCACAGAGATGGTACCCTGATGATCTATATCAGCCTAAGCAGAGGCTTCTGCAACAAAGCCCATGGACAGCCCATGCTCAAGGGCCCCACAGTTGCAGACTTAGGTCGCACCCTTCCAGGGGATACCCAGCAGATGACAGCAGAAACCAGTGGTTCATAACTGTGGATAGTGGGAGCTCAGATGCAGGTGAGTCAACTGACTTTATATCTCATTAATAGGGATAGTACCTCAGTGATCTACATCAGTAACGGGGGATACTTTTGCACCTCAGATCATCCAGCAAGAGCCCACAATCACAGGTCTCATTTTTGGAGACAGCCACATGTCTCTATGCCACTTTAAAAAAGACCCTGTGGACAGGAGTAAGTGCACAGCATCTCATAGAAATCAGAGTGACAGCCCTGAGCCTTGCATCCTATGCTCCTGTACCCAACAGAAATAGCCAGCAGATGAAACAGATTATTCTCTGCACATGTGACCTCAGACCCCAGAATGACAAATAAGAACTAGCTGATGAGAAATATATAATACCCTATAGCTCCTGTACCGCAGCACCTATAAGAGAATCCAAAGCTGTAGAGTGATAGGTACCTTCTAAAAGTACCAAATCCTGATGAAAGCCAAACCAGGAATACCCAATAAGAATTTTCTCCACCTTGTCATGGATTACTATAAGTAGCTCTAATATCAGTTTTGATCATACATATGTTACTCTTCATTTTGATTTGACAGTTGTTTTCCTAGTATTTGATATGCCTCCAATACATGATTGTATTTTTCTAACATTTTAAAAGTATTATTTGGAATCATCCTGTTTTCCTAGCTCAGATTTACATTTGTTCCCTTAGTCCCTCTTCTCTCTCTGACATTACCTGCTACTCCCTCAACCAAACCTGCTTGATACTTTTCTTTTTTTTAACCTTGATTTATATCATTCTCTTCTATTCTTTCTTTCTTTTTGCTTATTCTTTTCTTTCTTTCTTCTTACTTTCTTTCTTCCCTTTTTCTTCCTTTGCACAATTATATAATGCAACAGTAAATTTACTGACTTTGATAATTAATTTCTCATCCTCTTCCAGAACATTTCTACAATTTTATACTTGGATTAGAGGAAATGTGGAGAACAATATCAACAAGTTTTCATATTTCCTAAGACTAATTAGTACAAGGCTTTGCTCTGAAATGATTATACTTAATACGGTTCAGTGTCTTCTTTCAAGGTGGTGCTGATATGGGGAAGAACAGAAGACACACATCAAGTGAAAGTATCAATACCTGGATATTCACCCAGCCAAGAACTTTTTTTCTTTAACAACCTTTAAAATTCTATCCTTATGGAGTAGCCATGATAATCTTCTCTGTATTTTCCAAAGTCTAATATATGTGCTGCCAAAGGGAGCACTGTTAGGCATTTTAGTTATGTCTTTGAGACAATC
>NW_026000272.1:181713-186348 GCF_001458135.2 Marmota marmota marmota
TTTTTTTTTTTTTTTTTTTTTGGTACTAAGGATTGAACCCAGGGGTGCATTATACTGAGCCATATCCCCAGCGCATTTTTAATTTTTATTTTGAGACAGGGACATGTTGAGTTGCTTAGAGCCTTCATAAGTTGCTGAGACTGGCCTTAAACTTGTTATCCTCCTGGGTCAGCCTCCTGAGCTGCTAGGATTACAGGTGTCCACCGCCACATAACTAGCCCAGGACTCTTAAGAGAAAAGAACTCACTAAATAGTCCCTTGCATAAAAGTAGAAACAATAATCATCTCAGAATATGGGTAGACATACAAGCAATATGAAAAAGCAAGGGAACAAACCACCTCAAACAGCACCACAACATTTCAACAATTGATCCCATTGACAACACAATGGAGGAAATGTTGAAGAAAGAATTTGGAAAGTTCATAGTGAAGATATTCAATAAGATAAAATAAAATGTAAGAAATTAACTTAGAAAGAAAATACAAGAGGTAAAATATCATTTAAATAAAGAGATAGAGATTCCAAAAAAGAACCAAACAGAAATCCTAGAAATGAAAGACTCAATAAATCAAATTTACAATTCAATGGAAAGCCTCGCCAATAGATTAGACCACATTGATGACAGATTCTCTGTCATTAAAGACAAAGTACATAATCTTCAATATAAGGTCAACTGATACTAGGATTGCTGCATGTATACACATGGATGTATAACCAATGTGATCCTGCAATCTGTACATGTGGAAAAATGAGAATTCATACCCTATTTGAATCAAATGTATGATATGTCAAGATCATTGTATTGTCTTGAGAAACTAATAAAAAATTAAAAAATAAATTAAAAAAAATAAGGTCAACAATAAAGAAAGGATGTTAAAAGACCATGACCAGAATATTCAAGAAATGTGGGATAACATTTAGAGACCAAATCTAAGAATCATTACCACATGGTCAAAGATTCCAAAATACAAACTAAAGGAATGCATGGTTTTTCAATGAAATAATATCAGAAAAATCTCCAAAATCCTAAGAAATAGATGGAAATCCAAATACCATAGGCCTATAGAACACCAAATAGTCAAGATCAAAAAAAGATTGTCTCAAAGACATAACTAAAATGCCTAACAGTGCTCCCTTTGGCAGCACATATATTAGACTTTGGAAAATACAGAGAAGATTATCATGGCTACTCCATAAGGATAGCACACAAATTTGTGAAGTGTTCCATATTTTTCTGCCCCTACCACCAATGTCACAGAAATAACTAATACGGTGGAAGCTACAGACAATACATATTGTTTCATTTTTTTGCCGGACACAATTCATAATTATTTACTGTTTTTACTGAAGGAAATTGCTAGTCCTACTATTTCTGAATATTGGACCAATTAACACTGTAGATATCAAAATAGGAATTAAGTACCTAGTATACTGCTAAATATTATTTGCATAGATTGTTATTATTATTGGGCTCTCCCCAATCTGTGAGGTACTAATAACATACAGGAACACTATCAACTCATTAAGTTGAAACTCTGTAGCTTCATATCCATCCAGATAGATGGGTGGACACACAAACAATATGAAAAATCAAAGGAACAAACTGTCACAAACAACACATAATACCTCAACAACAGACTCCATTGATACCATAGTGGAAGAAATGTCAGAGATGGAATTCAAAAAGTTCATGGTTAAACTAATCTATGAGGTAAACAGTAACATAAGAAATTAAATCAGACAGAAAATGCAAGAAGTGAAAGATCACTTCAATAAGGAGATAGAGATCCTGAAGAAGAATCAGTCAGAAATCCTCAAAATGCATAAATCAATAAACAAATTAAAAATTCATTGGAAAGCATCACCAGCAGACTAGACTACTTGGAAGACAGAATTTCACAACAATGAAGACAAAATATATAATCTTAAAAATAAAGTTGACCAGGGAGAAAAAATGCTAAAAGACCATGAAAAGAACTTTGAGGAAATATGGGATAATATAGAATGACCAGACATAAGATTTATCAGGATAGATGAAGGCTCAGAGATAGAAACCAAAGCAATGAAAAATCTTTTCAATGAAATAATATCTGAAAATTCCCAAAACCATAATTATGAAATTGAAAATCAAGTACAGGAGGCATCTAGGACCCCAAGTATACAAAATTACAACAGACCCACACCAAGGTACATTATTGGGAAAATGCCTAATATACAGGATAAGGATAGAATTTTAAAGGTTGTTAAAGAAAAAAATGACAGGTCACATCTAGAGTAAAACCAATCTGGATCTCAGCTAATTTCTCAACTCAGACCCCCAAAGCTAGGAGGTCTTGGAATAATATATACCAAGGTCTGAAAGAAAAGTGGTACCGAACAAGAATACTATACCCAGCAAAATTATGCTTCAGAATTGAAGATGAAATAAAAATCTTCAATGTTAAAGAAAGGTTAAAAGAATTAACATCTAGAAAGCCTGCACTACAAAACAAACTCCATAAGGTATTTCATGAAGAAGAAATGAAAAATAAAAGTGAAAACCAGCAAAGAGAGGAACTACACTGGAAAAATAGTCAATCAAAGGAGAAATTATTCAATTAAAAAGCGGAAATAATTCAAAATTATATGGAATAAAATAATATCTTAATAATAACATTAAATGTAAATGCCCTAAACTCATCAATCAAAAGACATAGACAGGCAGATTGGATTAAAAACCAAGACCCAACAATATGCTGTCTCCAAGAGACTTACCTCATAGGCAAAGACATCCACAGACTGAAGGTAAAAGGATGGGGGAAAACCATATCATTCAAGATACACAGATCTTGTAAATAAGCAGGGGTTTCTATCCTCATGTCACATAAAGTTAATGAGAAGGGACAAAGAAGGCCATTTCATGTTGTTTAAGGGAATTATACATTAACACAAATTATATCCTCAAAAATAACCTTGAACATTAATGGCCTAAACTCACCAATCAAAAGACATAGACTGGCAGGTTGGATTTAAAAATCCTGGAAACTAAATAATATCCTATTGAATGACCAATGGATAACTGAAGAAATCAGGGATGAAATTTAAAAAATACTTAGAGGTAAATAAGAATAGTGACACTACATATCAAACCTCTGGAACACTATGAAGGCAGTGCTAATATGAAAGTTTGTTGCATTGAACTCATTCATTAAAAGAATAGAAAGTCACCAAAAATAACCTAACATTACATCTCAAAGCTCTAGCAAAGAAGAACAAAGAAACACCAAAATCAATAGAATACAGGAAATCAGTAAAATGAGAGCCAAAATCAATGAAATTGAAAGAAAAAAATTCAAAAAGTCAACTAAAAGGTGGTTCTTTGAAAAAATAAATAAAATTGATAAACCCTTAGCTAAGCTAATGAAAAAGAGAGAAAACTCAAATTACTAAAACTCATGATGAAAAAGGAAATATTACCACAGACACTACTGAAATACAGGCGAATATCAGAAACTATTTTTAAAATGTATACTTCAATAAAATAGAAAATCATGACCACATGGACAAATTTCTAGAGACATATGACCTACCCAGATTGAATCAGGAGTACATATAAAATATAAACACATCAAATTCAAGCAATGAAATTGAAGACACCATCAAAAGCCTACAAAGAAAGAAAAGCCCAGGACCACAAGGATTCTCAGTCAAGTTCTATCAGACCTTGAAAGAAGAACTCACACCAGCACTCCTCAAATTATTCCATAAAATAGATAAGTAAGGAACCCTTCCAAACTCATTCTATCAAGCTAGTATCACCCTGATGCCAAAACCAGACAAAGACACACCAAGGAAAGAAAGACCAATATTCCTGATGAATATAGATACAAAATTTCTTAATAAAACATTAGAAGATAACATACACAAACATATTCATCCCAGAGATGCAAGGTTGGTTTGACATACAGAAGTCAATAAATATAATTTATCATATCAATAAACTTAAAAGAAAAGAATCCCGTGATTATCTCAATAGATGTAGAGAACACATTTGATAAAATTTAGCATCCATTCATGCTCACAAAACTAGAAAAACTAGGGATAATAGGAACATATTTCAACATTGTAAAAGCTATCTATGCTAACCCCAAAGTCTACATCATTCTACATGGAGAAAAATTGAAAGCATTCCCTCTAAAAACTGAAACAAAACAGGGATACCCTCTTTCACCATTCCTATTCAACATAGTCCTTAAAAAACCTAATCAGAGAAAATGGAAAACATAAAAAAATTAAATAAATATGAATAGTAAATAAAAGGAGAGCTCATACTATGTTGAGTGCCACAGACAAGTCAAGATGGCGCCTGGCACTTTGCCAGAGGGAGTGGTTTGTGAAGTAACGCCAGCAAGCCATTAGGATGAGAGGATTCCTTAATGACTGACTGCTGTGTCTAGATGGTATTGATTGAGTTAAGCTGTGTGTAATTATTAAGATAATGAGGATTCCTTGATGACTGATTGATGTATCTAGATGATGTTAATTGAAACAAGCTGTGTATTCAATTATGTATATATACCCCTGCTGTCCTGCAATAAAGTGGCTCCCGCTGTATCAACCTTCACAAGTTGCTTGTCACCCCCCCCCCCCCCCCC
>NW_026000272.1:189872-206387 GCF_001458135.2 Marmota marmota marmota
TGCCCAGCCAGACTGCGGCAATACTATGCCTATTTTCTGACAACATGATTCTATATGTAGAAGACCCAAAAAACTCCACCAGAAAGCTTCTAAGAACTCATAAATGAATTCAGCAAAGTAGTAGGATATAAAATTAATGCCCATAAATCATGATGTTCCTATAAATCAATAATGAATCAGATGAAAAGAAATTAGGATAACTATCCCA
The DNA here is from genome assembly GCF_001458135.2 of Marmota marmota marmota. Lineage (NCBI taxonomy): Eukaryota > Metazoa > Chordata > Mammalia > Rodentia > Sciuridae > Marmota > Marmota marmota. Next base: position 190,081 of record NW_026000272.1, read on the forward strand.
TTCACAATAGACACACACACACACACACAGAAATCAATCTAACAAAAGAGGTGAAAGACCTCTACAATAAAAACTAGTACAGAACACCAAAGAAAGAAATTGAAGAAGCCCTTAGAAGATAGGGATAGGCAGAATTAATATTGTCAAAATGGCTACATTACCAAAAGTGCTATACAGATTTAATGCAATTCCTATTAAAATTCTAATGACATTCTTCATAGAAATAGGAAAATCAGTCATGAAATTTACTTAGCAAATCTAGGTACATCAAGAGGTCCAGAATAGTTAAAGCAATCCTTAATGAAAAAAGTGAAGTAGGAAACATCACAATACCAGACCTTAAACTATATGACAGAGTTATAGTAACAAAAACTGTATGGTATTAGCACAAAAATAGACATGAAGACCAGTGGAAGAGAATATAAGACACAGAGACAAACCCTCATAAATACAGTTATCTCATACTAGACAAAGGTGCCAAAAACATACAATGGAGAAAAGATAGGCTCTTCAACAAATTGTGCGGGAAAACTGGAAATCCATATGCAGTAGAATGAAAATTAACCATTATTTCTCACCCTACAGAAAACTCAACTCAAAGTGGATGAAGGACTTAGGCATTAGACCCAGAGACCCTGTGCCTACTAGAAGAAAAAGTAGGTCCAACTCTCTATCATGTCAGGTTAGGAATGACTTCCTCAACCAGACTCCTGAAGCATAAGAAGTAAAATCAAAAATCAATAAATAGGATGGAATCAAACTAAAAAGCTTCTTCACAGAAAAGGAAACAATCAAGAATGTGAACCAAGAGCCTACAGAATGGGAGAAAAATCTTTGCCACCTGCCCCTCAGATAGAGTATTAATCTCCAGGATATACAAAGAACTCAAAAAAAAAATAGCACCTAAAAAATCAAATAACCCAATCAACAAGTGGGCAAAGGAACTGAACAGGCACCTTGGAGAAGAAATATGAATAGTCAACAGATATATGAAAAAATGTTCAAATCTCTAGCAATTAGAGAAATACAAATTAAAAGCACACTGAGGGGGCTGGGGTTATAGCTCAGTGGAAGAGTGCTTGCCTCGCACAAACGAGGCATTGGATTGAATCCTCAGCACCACATAAAAAAATTAATACATAAAGTATTGTGTCCATCTTAAATTTTTTTTTAATTACACTGAGATTCCATCTCACTCTAGTCAGAATGGCAATTATCAAGAACACAAGTATTGGGGTTGGGGTTGTGGCTTTGTGGTACAGCACTTGCCTAGCATATGTGAAGCACTGGATTTGATTCTCAGCACCACATATAAATAAATGGATAAAATAAAGGTCCATCAACAACTAAAAAATTTTTTAAAAGGATACAAGTATTAATAAATTTTGGTGAGGATGTGGAGAAAAGGTATACTCATACATTGCTTTTGGAAATGCCAATTGGTTCAACCACTCTGGAAAGCCATATGGAGATTCCTATGAAAATTTGGAATGGAACCACAATTTGACCCAGCTATCCCATTCCTCAGTACATATCCAAATGTTTTAAAATCAGGATACTACAGAGATGCAGTCACATCAATGATTACAGCAGCTCAATTCACAATATTTAAGCTATAGAACCAACCTAGGTACCCTTCAAAAAAAATTAACACCCCAAATCCCAAATAACCCAATCAATAAATGGGCAAAGGAACTGAACAGGCACTTCACAGAAGAAGAAATAAAATGGTCAACAACAATATGAAAAAATGCTCAACATCTCTAGCAATTGGAGAAATGACAATTAAAACTACACTGAGGGGTCTGGGATTGTGGCTCAATGGTAGAGTGCTTGCATCACATGTGTGAGACACTGGGTTTGATTCTCATCACCGTATAAATATAAATGAATAAAATAAAAGTTCATCAACAGCTAAAAAAATTCAAAGAAAAACTATACTGAGATTCCATTTCACTCTAGTCAGAATGGCAATTGTTAAGAATATAAGTAACAATAAATGTTGGCAAGGATTTGAGGAGAAAGGTACACTCATACATTGGTGGAGGAACTGCAAGTTGGTACAACCACTATGGAAAGCAGTATGGAGATCCTCATAAAACTTGGGATGGAACCACCATTTTACCCAGTTATCCCACTCCTTGGTATATACCCAAAGGATTTAAAATCAGCATATTACAGGGATGCAGCCACATCAATATTTATAGTAGCTCAACTCATAATAGCTAAACTATGACCAACCTAGATGCCTTTCAACAGATGAATGGATAAAGAAAAATGGTATATATATACACAATGGAATATTATTACTCAGCCATAAAAATAATGGAGTTATGGAATTTGCTGGTAAGTGGATGGAACTGGAGACTCATGGTATAGGCAATGACATCCACAGACTGCAGGTGAAAGGATGTGAAAAAAAAAAAAATAACAAGTGAAATAAGCTAGTCCCAAAAACCAAAGGCCAAATGTTCTCTCTGATATGTGGATGCTAACACACAACAAGGGGAGGGGGAGAAGAACAGAAGTTCACTGGATTAGATAAGGGAGAATGAAGACAAGGAAGGGGGAATGGAAATAGGAAAGACAGAAGAATGAATTGGACATACCTTTCTTATGTTCATATATGAATACACAACCAGTGAAATGCCACATCATGCACAACCACAAGAATGGCATCCTAAATAGAATAATACTGTCATGTATATCTAAAAAGAACAAATAAAAAAACTTTTTTAAATGCCAAAGATATAATTTTAAAAGTCACCAGAAAAAAAAAAATGGCAGGTCACATTTAGAGGTAAACCAATTCAGATTTCAACTGTTTTTCAACGCAGCCCCTAATATCCAGGATGGCTTGTAATAATATATACCAAGACCTGAATTGAAAATGCCACAGTCTGGCTGGGCACAAAATAACTGAGCCGCCACGAGGCACTTGTAGGTTCAAACAGGAACTACTTTATTGCCCAAACTTCACCAGCACTCCACGCACACTCCCCGAGAACTCTCCCCGCCCTCTACCGGGTTTCGCGAGAACTCAACGGGAACTCCGCAGGAACTCAAGGGGAACTCCACCAGAACTCAACAGGAACTCAACGAGAACTCAAAAGTAGCGGGCGCCCGAGGCAGCAGGAGCCACCCTATTGCCAGACAGCAGGGGTCTATATACAACTGAATCCACAGCCTGTTTCAATCCAGCATCATCCAGTCACAGCAATTATACACAGCTTAACTTAATTATCATCATCTTAATGGCTCGCTGGCATCACCTCTGAACCACTCCTTCTGGCAAAATGCTAGGCGCCATCCCAACTCGGCTGTGGCTCTCAACATCTGCCCCCTTTTGTTTAATTAAACAACAAGCATGTGGTTTAGGGACCGTGCCTGTCTTAGGTTGTCCAATACTACACATGGTCCTTACCCATCATCGATGAGCTGACCTCAAGGCGTCAGCCTCCTGTCTTAGGTTGGTACCATTGCAATTGGATCTTACCTGTCATTGACTACCGNGTGCTGCGATACCTTGTTCTTGTTCTCCTAATCTTTTTTCTTTCCTAAAACCTTGTCTAGCCATAATAGTGGGTGCATTTGGATTGATGTTATTTGTTAATGTCAAACCTAATTGATCTAGGACATCTCGTCCCCATAAATTTATAGGAAGATGATCCAATACATATGGCTGTATAGTTCCTTCACATCCTTCAGGATCCTTCCAATCTAATACCATTGCACTTCTATGGGGATTAGTCACCACTCCTAAGCCTCGAAGCATTTGAGTGGCTTGTTGTAACGGCCAATGTTTTGGCCATTCTTGACGAGATATGATGCTAAGGTCTGCACCTGTATCCAGTAGCCCATTAAATTCATGTCCTTGAATATTTAGTTTTAGCATGGGGCGAGAATCTAAATTTAAAGAAAGCATAGCCCAATCTACACCTGTGGAGCCTAATCCCCTGGAACCTCTTTCTATAGTACGGCTGGAAAATTTATCATGTAGGCTGGGTATTATTAATAACTGTGCTATTCTATCTCCTGGTGAAATTACTGATATACCCCTTGAAGAACTGGCTATAATCTTTATTTCATCTTCATAATCGGGATCAATTACCCCAGGACTTATCATAAGTCCATTTAGAGTAGAAGAACTGCGTCCCAATAATAAGCCTACTGTTCCTTGGGGAAGAGGCCCTTTTACCCCTGTGGGAATGATTTGAACTCCCATCTCTGGAGTTAGTACTGCTCTGGTGGAGGTGCAAATGTCTAATCCTGCGCTCCCTCTGGTTTGTCTAGTGAGGGATCTAATGGATAATGTGTTCTGGGCACTACCCTGATGGTGTTGCTGGGTTCCTCCAGTGCCCCGTATATTTGTGGTCGTGGGCCCCAGAGCATTGGGCCCCCCCTGTCCGTTTTTTGGCAATGGAGCCTGATGCTTTTCTCCAGGATATTGTGGGTAAACATCTGGTCCTTTTCCATTTTTTGATAACAGAGTACCCTCTATGGTGGTTTTAGAATGGCATTCATTAGCCCAATGTCTCCCTCTATGGCATTGTGGGCAAATGCCCAGTATTCTACCCCTTTGATCATATCCAGTTTTGTTAAACCCTCCTCCTATGGAGCAACTCCTTCTAAAATGTCCTGTTTGTCCACAATTGTAGCATGTTTTTGGCCTGGCACCTAAAGCCTATTGTACTGCAGCTGCCAAGACTTGCCCTTGTTCATTAATGTCTCTACATAATTTAATATATGTGTTTAAATCTTCATGTTTCCATGGTCTAATGGCCTCCTTGCACCATCTATTTGCTTATTCATAGGCTAGCTGTTTAATTAATGGCATTGCTTGTTCTGTATCCCAAAAAACTCTGGTAGCTGTTTGAATAAGCCTATCTACAAATTCAGCATAAGGTTCATTAGCTCCTTGTATTACCTTAGATAATTGACCTTGTAAATCTCCATGTCCTTGTAAAGTCTTCCATGCCCTAACCGCCTCTGTAGCAATTTGTGAGTATATGGCAGGATCATATGCAATTTGTTGCTGCTGACCCTCATAAGGTCCCTTTCCCAACAACATATCTAGATTTCTCTGAGGATAACCGCCTGCTGCATTTCGCCTAGCCGTCTCCGTGCAAAATTCCTGATTGGCAACCTTCCATAACAGATATTGTCCTCCATTTAGCACAGCTTTGCACATACTAACCCAATCTGCTGGCGTCATGTCCAAGTTGGTAATGGATTCGACCATACTTACAGTGAAGTGTGCTTGAGGACCATAGGTTGTTACAGCCTCTTTCAGCTGCTTCACTGTTTTGAAATCTAGAGCATGGTGAATTCGCTGCCCTCCTGCCTCCTCAAATACAGGGCATGCTAATCTTTGAGGTCCTGTCTCAGGATCCCATCTATCAACTACGGGGGTTGGGGGCCACCCAGCATATGTTGTCTCCATAGGTGGAGCTGTTGGTTGGACACTTACGCCCTCTGGTGATAGAAAAGTGTTAGTAGCAGCCTCCTGTTGTAACTTCTCCCCTGATAGCCCTTCCTCCTTTAATCTTTCTTCCTCTGACTAGCTCAAGAGACCTTCTCTTTTACTTGATCTAACATGTCTTCTACCATAGTCTGAACTGAAGGCTTTGGACTAGGCAAACAAAATCATATCATCATCCACAATGGCAATGTGCCAACTGGCAGAGTTCCTGGGCTTTTCTTTTCCATCTCCCTTAAATCTTCACCATGATGGTCCCATTGTGATATATTCAACAACTCCTCCTTAAAAAGCCATGGGCTACATTTTTGTATTGTATCAACGTATGCCCTAACTGTTCTTGGTTTTACTGGGGTGCCTTCTTCCTCTAGCAATTTACTTAACACTCTTTCAGTTTGTTTTTTACTAATTTCTGATCCCATATTTGTACTATAAAGATAACGCAACCCAACAAGATAACACAAAACAAAACCGAAACAGAATGAAACAAAAATGGAACAAAAATGCATTGTATCAATTTTCCTATTTTTTTGAAATGTATATTCGTGGTCTATCTTTATCTCTTCCTCAGGGCCGAACAACTTTTCTAGCATCCTATTTATTTCTAGGGGCAGGCAGCTTGAAACAGAAACGTAACAAATCAAAACAAGAACACATTGTTTTTTGAAATGGTCACCCATTCTCTCGCCCTGCCCTCAGGGGCGAGCAATTTCATTTACCCCCAAGCTTCAGGCGTCCCCCTCACGGGCCACCAAATGCCGCAGTCTGGCTGGGCACAAAATAACCGAGCCGCCACGAGGCACTTGTAGGAACTACAAACAGGAACTATTTATTGCCCGAACTCCACCAGCACTCCACGCGCACTCCCTGGGAACTCTCCCCGCCCTCTACCGGCTCCGGGAGAACTCAATGGGAACTCCTCGAGAACTCAAAAGTAGGGGCATCCGAGGCAGCAGGAGCCGCCCTATTGCCAGACAGCAGGGGTCTATATACAACTGAATCCACAGCCTGTTTCAATCCAGCATCATCCAGTCACAGCAATTATACACAGCTTAACTTAATTATCATCATCTTAATGGCTCGCTGGCCTCACCTCTCAACCACTCCTTCTGGCAAAATGCCAGGCACCATCCTGACTCGGCTGTGGCTCTCAACAGAATATAGACACCAACTAAAATTACTATATCCATCAAAACTATCCTTCAGAACTAAGCATATAATAAAAACATTCCACAATAATAAGAAACAATTCATAACCATGAAACCTACACTATAAAATATTTCAACAAATATTTCATGAAAAATAAATGAAAAACAGCATAGGGATGAGCTGCAGTAAAATATTCAATGAAAGGAAACTCAAGTCTGAAATAAGAATTAGAAGTAAAATGACATGAAATAAAAATCACCTCTCTAAATAATAGCATTGAATGTAAATTGTCTAAACTCTTCAATCTAAAGACATAGATTTGTAGATTGGATTTAAAAAACAGATCCAACCATATGTTTTTTTACAAGAGACTCATGGTATAGGCAATGACATCCACAGACTGTAGGTGAAAGGATGTAAAAAAAAAATAACATGCCAATGGAAACAAAAATTAAAGATGGTAACTACTCTTATATCAAATAAAGTAGACTTCAAACCAAAATTAATCAGAAGAGACAAAGAAGTTCACTTCATACTGGTTGAGGGAATCATACAACAACAAGATAAAATGATAGTAAATATTTATGCCCCAAACAATGTTGCATCTTTTCACATAAATCAAATGATTCTCAATATTAAGAATTAAATAGACCACAATAAAATAATACTGGGTGATTATAACATACCCTTCTCACCATTAGACTATTCAGAACAAAAAAAAATACTATTAGTCAAATTGACCTAACAAACATCTATAGAGTATTTCATCCATTGACAACTAAATTCACTTTCTTCTAGCAACACATTGAACATTATCTAAAATAGATAATATTTTAGGGCACAAAGCAAATTTTTATCAAATACAAAAAGATAGAGATAATTCCTTACATCTTGTCCTATCATAATGGAATGAAATCAGAAATCAACAGCAAGATAAAAAACAGAAACCATTTTGATACCTGCAGATGAAATAATGCACTTTTGAATGAGAAATGGAACATAGAATAAATCAGGGGAGAAAAAATTTCTTAGAAACAAATGAGAATAGAGATACAACATACCAAAATCTCTAGGACAGTATGAAGGCAGTTCTAAGAGGAAAGTTTATAGCACTGATGAACATGGATGCAAAAATCCTTAATAAAATACTAACAAACCACATTCATAAAAACATCAAGAAGATAATACCCATGATCAAGTGGGTTTCATTCCAGGGATGCAAGATTGGTTAAACATATGTGAATCAATAAATGTAATTCATCAAACAGAATTAAGGACAAGAATCATATCCTTTAAATAGATGCAGAAAGGGCTTTAATAAAATCCAGTACTCATTCATGTTTAAAAAACATTTGAGAAATTAGGGATAGAAGAATTTATATCATCATTATAAAGACCATATATGAAAAACTCAAAGTCAACATCTCATTGAGGTGGAGAAAAACTAAAAGCATTCTCTCTAAAATTGGTAATAAGACATGGATGTACACTTTCACCACCCTACTCAATATAGTCGTGAAACTCTAACCAGTGCAATCAGGCAAGGGAAGGAAGGTAAAGTAATACAAATCGGAAAAGAAGAAGTCACAAATCTCTGATGACATGATTCTATAGCTAGAATACCCAAAAACTCTAAAATAAAAAGTCTAGAGCTGTCAAATAAGTTCAGCAAAGTAGTATAATGAAAGATCAACATTCACACAAATCAATAGCTTTTCTATACTCCAACAGTGATTTTGCTGAAGAAGAAAACAGAAAAAATGCCCTATTCACAATAAAATAAAATAAATATAAAATAAAATACTTGGGAATAATTCTAACTAAGGAGGCAAAGACCTCTACCATGACACTAGAGAAAGGCATTGAAAAATACCTCAGAAGTTAGGAAGACCTCCCATGTTCTTGGATAGGCAGACTTGATACTGTCAAAATGGCTATACTACCAAAAGCATTATACAGATTCAATGTAGTCCCCATAAAAAAATATCAATGTTATTCTTCACAGAACTAGATAAAAATCAGTTCTAGGGCTGGAGTTGTAGTTCAGTGGTAAAGCCCTTGCCTAGCATGTGTGAGGCACTGGGTTTGATTCTCAGTACTGCATTTTAAAATATTTTAAAAACAAACTAAAAGTGTTATTTTAAAAACAGTCCTAAAATTCATTTGGAAGAAAAAGACACCCACCCAGAATAGCCAAAGCAATACTGAACAAGAAGAGTAATACTGGAGGCAACACAATACCAGATTTCAAATTATACCACAGAGCTATAGTAACAAATACAGTATGGTATTGGCATCAAAACAGACATGAAGACCAAAGGAATAGAATTGAAAACATAGAGACAAATCCACAAAGATAGAGTCATCTGCTACTTGACAAAGTATCTGATACTTCCAAAACCATACGTTGGAGAAAAGATAACCTTTTAAACACCACATTTTGTGGTGTATAACCATTTGGTGCTGGAAAAACTTTGTATATATATACATGAGTGTATGTGTGTATGTGTGTGTGTGTGTGTGTGTGTGTGTGTGAAAGAAACTAAATCTTGCTTTGTCACCATGCAAAAAAGTTAACTCAAGTGAACCAAAGACCTAGAAATTAGGCCAGACACTCTGCAACTGCTAGAGGAAAATGTAAGCTAAACACTCCAACATATTGGCACATATATTGACTTCCTTAACAATACTCCTAAAGTTCAAGAAATAAAACCAAGAATCAATAGTTGGAGAGCATCGAATTAAAAACTTCTGCACAGAAAAGATAACAAGAACATGAAGAAAGAGCTTACAGAATGGGAGAAGATCTTTATCAGCCACTACTCAGACAGGGTATTAATATTCAGAATATATAAAGAACTCATAAAACTTAACACAAAAAAACTCAATTAATAAATGGGCAAAAGAACTGAACAGACACTTCTTAAAGGAAATACAAATGGCCAGTAGATGTGAAAAAAATGGTCAACATCTCTAGCAATCAGGGAAATGCAAATCAAATCTACATTGAGACTTCATTCACTACAATCAGAATGGCAATTATCAAGAATACAAGAATACAAATAATAATAAATGCTGATGAGAATGTGGGGGGAAAGGCTCGCTCATATATTGTCAGTGGGACTGAAAATTAATACAGCTGCTTTGGAAAGCAGTGTGGAGGGTGCCCCAAAACTATCCCACTCCCTGGTATTTATCCTGGTATTTATCCCTGGTATTTATCCAAAAGAACTAAACTCAGCATACTATAGTGATACAGCCACATCAATGTTTATAGCAGCACAATTCATAATAGCCAAGTTTTGGAATCAGCCCAGGTGCCTGTCAAGTCATGAATGGATAAAGAAAATGTAGTGTATATATACTCAATGGAGATTTACTTGGCCTTAAAGAAGAATAAAATTATGACATTTGCTCATAAATACATGAAAATAGAGCACATCATGCTAAATGAATTAAGTCAGATGCAGAAAGTCAAGATTGAAATGTTTTCTCTCATAAGTGGAATCTAGAGCAAAATAAGGAGAAAGGGGGTAGGGTTCAGAGAATCCCATAAAAATAGAAGATTCAATGCGATTCCAATTAAAGTCCCAATGTTATTCCTTAGAGAAATGGAAAAAGCAATCATGAAATTCATTTGGAAAAATAAGAGACCAAGAATAACCAAAGTAATCCCTAGCAAGAAAAGTGATGCAGGAGGCATCATAGTACCAGAACTCAAAATATACTACAAAGTATAGTAACAAAAATGGCATGATATTGGCACCAAAATAGATATGTAGACTAATGGTACAGAGAAAAACCCACGTAAATACAGTTATCTCATACTAGACAAAGGAGCCAAAAACATACATTGGAGAAAAGATAACCTCTTCAACAAATGGTGCTAGGAGAACTGGAAATCCATATGCAGCAAAATGAAACTAAACCCCTATCTCACACCATGGACAAAACTCAACTGAAGGCCTGGGGTTGCGGCTCAGTGGCAGAGCACGTGCCTTGCACATGTGAGGCACTGGGTTCGATCCTCAAAACCACATAAAAATAAATAAACAAAATAAAGATATTGCATACATCTATAACTAAAAAATATAAAAAAAAAAAAACTCAAAGTGGATCAAGGACCTAGGACTTAGACCAGAGACCCTGCATCTAATAGAGGAAAAAGTAGGCCGAAATCTTCATCACATCAGATTAGGCCCTGACTTCCTTAACAAGACTCCTAAAGCATAAGAAATAAAATCAAGAATTAATAAGTGGGATGGATTCAAACTAAAAAGTGTCTTCTCAGCAAAAGAAACAATCCATGAGGTCAAGAGAGAGCCTACATTTGGGGAGTGAATTTTTGCCACACACATGTCAGATAGAGCACTAATCTCCAGGATATATAAAGAACTAAAAAAACTAAAAAAAAAAAAAAAAAGAACCTTAACACCAGAAAAACAAACAACCCAATCAATAAATGGGCTAACAAACTGAACAGACACTTCTCAGAAGATGATATACAATTGATCAATAAATATATGAAAAAAAATGTTCGACATCTCTAGTAATTAGAGAAATGCAAATCAAAACTACTCTAAGATTTTATCTCACTTCAGTCAGCATGGCAGTTATCAAGAATACAAACAACAGTAAGTGTTGGTGAGGATGTGGGGAAAAAGGCACATGCATACACTGCTGGTGGGACTGCAAATTGGTGTAACCAATATGGAAAGCAGTATGGAGAGTCCTTGGAAAACTGGGAATGGAACCACCATTTGACCTAGTTATCCTGCTCCTTGGTCTATACCCAAAGGACTTAAAATCAGCATACCACAGGGACACAGCCACATCAATGTTTATAGCAGCACAAGTCACAATAGGTAAACTGTGGAACCAACCTAGATGTCTTTCAATAGATGAATGGATAAAGAAACTGTGGTGTATATACACAATGGAATATTACTCAGAAATAAAAGAGAATAAATTATGGCATTTCAGGTAAATGGTTGAAGTTGGAGAATATCATGCTAAGTGAAGTTAGCCAATCCTAAAAAACCGAAGGCTGAATTTTCTCTGGTAAGTGGATGCTAATCTATAATGGGAGGGGTGCATGGGATGAGTGGAGAAACTTTTGATTGGGCAAAGGGGAGGGAGGGAAGGGGGGAGGGCATGGAGATATGAAATATAGTGGAATGAGATGGACATAATTACCCTAGGTACATGTATGATTGCACAAATGGTGTGAACCTACTTTGTGTACAACCAGAGAAGTGAAAAATTGTGCTCTATTTGTGTACAATGAATCAAAGAGTACTCTGCTGTCATGTATAACTGATTAGAACAAATTAATAATTTTTTAAAAAGTAAAATAAAAAATAGAAGAGAAATTATTGGAGTACAGGAAGTAGATTGAGTCGGGGAGAGGACGAACAGGAAAGAAGAATGGTGAAATGAATCTGATGAAACTCTCTCTGTGTATATATAAATATTCTACAATGAATTTTACCTTTATGTATCTCTAGAAAGCACTAATTAAAAGCTGCAAATAAATAGAAGATCAGTAGAATAAGGGAAAGGGAACAAGGCAAGAGAGGTGGGAGGAAAATGGGAAGTACTTGGAACTGAATCATATCCAATTATATCTAAAGCTTGTAGAATTATGTCAAAATGAACCACAATATCATGTATAAGTATAATGCACTAATAAAAATGTTTGGAAGTGTTTGGCTACTGTTAAGGTCATGTAAAGGTTTGGGGAAAGTTACTTTGCTAAATCCATAAGTAGGAAGGGAATCTTGAGCATCATCATTATCATTATTATTATTACTACTACTACTACTAATAATAATAATAATAAGTAATTAGCTTCTTTCAAATTCATAAAATGGATAAAGATGGTATTAAACAATCTATAAATAACATTGAATAAAATTTGTTCCCACGTTAAGGATGGTTCAACTTGTGATTTTTCAAATTTACCATGGTGGAATAGTTATAGGCATTTAGTAGAACCCATAGTTTGAACTTTGGATTTGGCTCTTTTCTTGGGCTAGCAATGTGTAGTACATACCTCCCTCCTAAAGTTGCACAGCAGCAGCAGCAAGGTACAGCTACCAGTCAGCCCTACAATATGTGCAGGGGGAGGGAATACTTTATAGTGTATTATGTTGCTAAGCTAGGATTCTATAAGTTAAGTGTTACTTTGGATATTTTCTATTCATTGTAAGTTTATTAGGACATAACCACATTAAGGAGCGCCTGTAATTTATGCCTACCTTGCTCCCTTTTGCTGGGTTATGCACATAGACACAGATAGCCTTCAAAGCCGTTTAGAGCATCTTGATCTTCAGCCAGTCTCTGCCCCTGTGTAGCCAACATCCTTCCATGCATAACCATCCCATCATCCTGGATTTCCTATGTACCACTATGCTAACCAATACATTTCAACAACTAGAATGCCATTAAATGAGTGATTGTTCATATGGTTCCCAGAACCATTGACCTGTGATTGAGCATTCTCTCTAGAGTACTCCCTAAAATGTCAAGGATCCCATCACCTCTACCCACCATTACCCTCCTTTTGTCTAGCTCACAATCCACTCACAGTGGAAATAAAAAGCTTCCCCTTCATGTTCTCTTTCGATTCCTCTGTTATAGGAAGAGTCCCAAGGTCTGAATCTCTATGTGTAGTTCTACAGTCCCCTAGTAAAGAAATTTCCCTTCTGATATACATTGAAAAACCTATGGCCATAAATCCTCACTTTACAATTATCCCAGTAGATCCTAAAAAGTTATCCCCATTGATGTTTCCTTTTTGAGGTATTTCTTAATTGGCTCCCTTTGTTTCTACCTGTTTATTCTCAGGGTTAGCATACCTGTTGGTTTCCTGTAAATTACTCAATTATTCATTACAAGCAATTTAAAGAAACCCTGTGATGTGACCCTGCTCTGTTACTGGTTTGTATTCCACAACTCCTTACTAACTACTACATAACACATGCATAGCCACAGTCAGGCAAGAGAATATCAAGAGTCACCCAAGGAGATCATCTGGGCCTCCCACATATTCTTTCCCATTTGTACTGCAACAGTAGTTCTTTCTTTTCCTTGATAAGAGTCTATTACTCCTACCAAAATAGTGATACTTTCTGCTTACTGATCTCTATACACAAGGAACTTCAGAAATGCCTATTCAGCAGTCACAGATATAGGTACAATGGAACCCTGGCTGTATCTCCTGGTGAAAGGGAATTCTCTTTAGAGACCAGAACCTCTGCAAAGCCCAAAGCTGATGAATTGGGAAGCATAAAGTTGCCCCCTGAGTAAGTCACTGGGAATAATGGAAAGTGAGGCCACTGTGACCTCAATCCTTTGGTTTCCAGACATATTCTTCCCACTGGGAACCCAGTGCCACCTGGAGGTCTCTGATTCAGTGCATATGTTGCATTCTGGATGATGACACCCCATCCTTCAGAATACTGCCTCTAAGGTTATGCTTCCGCTGAACCTTCAGCAGTCCATTCACATACTCTACTAAACTAGCAGCTTCTGGACGATGTGGTGTGTGACACCAGATAATGTAATGCTCATGGACCCACTTACATACCTCCTTCACTACAAAGTGTGTCCCCTAATAGGATACTATCTTTTGTGAGATTTCATGTTTACAGACTATACACTCTAGCAGCCCCTGAATAGTGAAGCTAACTGAAGCTCTGCCAGAAGGAAAGGAAAATTCATACTCAGAATATATTTCCATTCTTGTAAGAAAGAAGAATGGCCCTCCTGAAAGAGAAAAGAGACTCAAGCTGGAGAAATGATGTCATATCGGGGGGTCTCAGCATTGATCTGTGTTGCACATTGGACATTCAGAGCCAGTGGCAGCATCAAAGGCCTCTCTGAGGAGGATTCCATGTTGTTGAGCCCACCATCAGTCTCCATTTCTCATATTATAGCCACCCTGTTCATGTGTGCATTTCCACTGGATGATGAATGAAAAGTAGCTAATGTCAACTTTGTTGAGTCATTATTTTCTGCTTTACTGTTCAGTTCATCTTTATGCTTTTGCTGGTCATTAATATACTCTCATATGTTCATCCATATTGCCTCTACCTCACACCTCCTTATCTCCAATTATCCTATCCTTTTCTTTCTAGGCCTTTCACTGGGCCATTGGACAATATGCAGGAATCTGTGTATATGCCTATCTTGTACCACTTCTCTTTTCACGTGAAGTAATAACAAGGCATACCACTCAAAGCTCCACTGGAAAGATCTTCTTTTTCTGTCTTTTGGGGGCATCCTAGGGTGGGTATGAATGAAATGCAGCTGCTATCCATTTTAAATTATACTCAGATACCAAGACAATTCCACCATAAGCCAAACTAAGGCCTTTTCCTCTTCCTTCAAGTAGCTATATAAGATCACATGGCCAAAGCTGTGACCTGAGGAAGGGGCACTGAAGTGACTGTGATGGGTAACATGGGGGTCTGAGCTAGTGCCCACACAGCTTACTCATATCTTTTCCCCACCCAGTTTGTATTTCAGATGCACCAGCTCATTCCTGTAATAGATTGCTAAGGGTTCCTGACTGTGATTTCATAGGGCTGAGAGGACTTAGCTCATAATGAGAAGTTCTATACACACAGTCACTTGGTATTCCATGGTCATGGTTATTTCTACCAGGACCCAGAAGCATACCATAAGCTATATCTAGAAAGTCATATACTTTTTTTGATGCAGATGGTGGCATGCGTCTGACTACTGATCCCTTAAGAACCTCACTGAAGTGGCAGGTCCCTGGATATTCTTAAGGTTTTTCTCACACCTTCTGGAGCCAGTATACCTTACGAGGATCTCCAGTGAGCTGGCTGCCTCTTATCTATCCTGGCAATCACAGCATCAGTGTATTGGATCTGGGTGATGATCTATGAGTTATCTATATAATCAATATCTTTTTGAACTATGACAGAAAACAGCAGAGTTAACATGTACCTGGGACAAAGTGCAAATAAAAATATTTCTCCAC
This sequence comes from Marmota marmota marmota, assembly GCF_001458135.2. Taxonomy (NCBI): domain Eukaryota; kingdom Metazoa; phylum Chordata; class Mammalia; order Rodentia; family Sciuridae; genus Marmota; species Marmota marmota. The sequence goes on from NW_026000272.1 coordinate 205,723, forward strand.
ATGATTTTGAAATGTCTATCTTCTTTGCTTGATTGGTTGAAATGGAAAGGAACATTTTCTTCAATACAATGGCCGTATGCAATGTACATAAGACCTTATTAATGTGCTAGAAAAATCATACCATGTCTAACAGCATCTCCACCTGGGATTAGTACCTAGTGAAGTGTGGGTAGTGTACATTCTTCCAAATAAATCCAATTACTGCAACTCAGAGAGTAGTAAATTGAATGAAGATGATGACCACCATACCTATATCTTCCATATCTTTAGGAGTGGTTCTAATCTCTGCTATGCCTCCTGTTATAAGGTTCAACTTATTCTCCTGGACATATGTGTGTGGGATGGTGCAGGTTCACAGGCTCCTCCATGGTTTTCCTAAATGTTGGAGTCACCTGCAAGGACAAATAGACCCCAATGCAAAAGCTGATTTGGATGGTGACACTGACGACAACACACATACACACACCAATAAGGCAAGATATATTTCATTGTTTACGTAATTGAGGTCTTTAGAGGAGTAAAACAAACCTCTCAAGCAGTTACAAAATTGCTTTGTGGAACTTACTAGGTTCATAGAAAGACTAGGGTGAGAGCTCTCAGCGGGGCACGGGCTTGCTTGGTTTGAATCTCCCGCAGGCAACGCTAACCACTGAGGGACACAGCGT
>NW_026000272.1:206454-221529 GCF_001458135.2 Marmota marmota marmota
AAATATGATTTAATTTTTTTATTTATTTTTTAGTTTTAGGTTTACACAATATCTTTATTTACATTTATGTGATGCTGAGGATCGAACCCGGTGCCTCATGCAAGCTAGGCGAGCACTTTATCTTTGAGCTACCACCACACAGCTCCTGGCGGGGACATCTGACCTCATGCCAGGGCCCTTCCCTGACCTTGTCTGCTAGCCCGGGAGCACACACGTGGCCTGTCTGACCTGGCTGGATGCCCCGATTCCCACCCCTCCACCCCCGTGCACTGCTGGGAATCCTGTGGTCCTGTGCCCTCCCTTCAATGCCTAACCCGCTTATTCCCAAGTGCTCTGGGGAGCCAGAAAGACAGTGCCCACCCACAACTAACAGTATCCTGTTGCCCACTGGCCAGCTGAAATCACAACAGCTCATCATGGACCTTGCCTGAATGCACCCAGCATTTTAACCCAGCCACCATTGTCCCCCCTACTCTAACCTGTCCCATCTCCAACCAACATTCCTCTCCCAATTTCCCTCACCATGATAGAATAAGCTGGAACATTTCACAAAATTTATTAAACAGAAACAATGAACCATTGAAGAGAAGGGATGACAACACCTAAAGGGACTCTTCACAACCACTGGAGGCCACAGGTCGGCCCGCCCCCCCTCCTGGGGCTGCAGAGGAGGAGCCTCCTCTGTCTCCACGCTGGGGCCCTCCCACCACAGCCTCCCTTTCTGAGGACCCAGATGTGCCTCTTGCCAGGACAATGGCCTCTGGCAATGAACACTCACTTCCATTCCGGGAGCCCCCTGAGGGGCTGACTTGCTGTGGGGTGGCCCTTGCCCTATGGCTGGCACAGAAGGGTCACAGGACACTGGAAAGCATAACAGGGAACAGGCCCCCCCCCAGCCAAGGAAACTGAGTCACAAGGAACAACGGGGGTGGAACGTCAAAGCACAGTCCCTGGCCCTCCCCCTCCATCTAAGGTCCAGTGCTTCCTGCCCGAGGGGAGGCCGCGGTCTTGATCACCGAGGGGGTGAGCGTCCACCACGCCCTCGCCGTCCATCCTTCCCGCCGGCTCCCGTCTCCGACTCCTGGGGACTGGGCTCAGGGCCTCCTGGGAGGAGCTGCTCAGATAAGAACACACACACATCTCCACGAGAACAAGCGGCAGGCAGCTGGCCTAGATCTACACCGAGAAAGCAGAGGTTGAGCTCACGACACTGGACAGGAGCGAGCAGAGCCTTGGCTCGCCCGGAAGCTCACGGCACGTGCCCGGGCCTGGAGGTGGCCGGCCGCGAGGGCGCGGTCCTCTGCCCGGGGTTGACACACACCTCACGGCTTTGCACAGGAACGATGGCTAGCGTGGGGGTGGGCGTTTGCTTGAGGTGGGTCACTATGGGGCTTACAGATAAGGCGGGCTTCCAGGGACAGGGACGGTCGCACCCTGTCCCGGGGACCGTGAATCGGGTTGGGGTTTTGCCTGCTGGGAGAGCCAGGCAGCTGGCACCCTTGAGATGGACTCTCTTCCCCGACGTCTCCCAGTCCAGTGCAGGTGGCAGGTGACCTCAGCCCATCCCCCCACTTCTAGGCCTGCAGCCCTAGACTGGCAGGGTTTGGGGTTGGGGTTGGGGCTTCCATGAGGAGGGGCACCCCTCCTGGCTCCATCTGGTGGCAACTATGGTCATTGGGGTCACTGGAAAAGTCTGGTAGTGGTGGTGGCCAGGGCCCCTTTGGGGAGCTGGGGGGATCCAGGGGCTTGATTTGGGCTGGGTGAGCCCTTCCCTGGGCCCTGCTCCTGATGTGGGGTGAGGGTAGGCCCTGGCGCGAGTCCTGCCCCTCCCTCCAAGGCTCTGCTGCCTGAGAGGAGAGGTCTTCTGAACCTATTTGCCTGGGGAGATCTCAGGGTGGCCAATCTGTCTGTCCAGCCCCATCCTCGTTTCCTGATACCTCCAGCAAGGGCTCCTAGGCCTCCCGCTCTTCCTCCTGGGCCAGACTCTCTGGCATCCAGCCAGGCCCTCCTGGACTGGCATCAGAAACCCTGCCCATCCGACCTGGGGTGGGGGCCCCCGGTGCCTCATCGGGTTCTGCCTGGTCTAGGCCTGCAGGGACCTGAGCATTTTCTCTTCTCTGAATGGCAGGGGATGCTATGGCATCATCAGAATCCGAATTATCTTCTGCAGGGTGCTCAGGCTCAGGAGCAACTGCACTGGCATCTTCATTACCTGCGTAGGGGTGGGAGCGGTCATGGGTGGCAGGGCCAGACTCAGTAGCCTCTCCATGGGCCTGCACATCCTGGGAGGCAGCTGGGTCTCCACTTTGTACTTCAGCTCCCTCTTCACCTTCCACCTGCTCATTCCTAGCTAGGGCAGCCTGCACAGCCTCCTGGAATTCATCTTCCTCGCAGTCATCAGGGATGCCCAGGATGAGCAGTGAGCATTGTGCATTCACGCCCATCCACTGACACCAGTCCTGCAGCATCGCCAGCGCCATAGCAGGGGACCTGGTGGGAGGGAGCATGATCCGACAGGGTGTGAGCTGAGGGTGGCAGTCTCTGCTGCAGCCTGTGAGGGCAAAGGGGAGAAAAGGATGTGGGTGCCAGACAGCCCTACCCCAGGGACAACTGGAGACCTGCCACCACCCTCCCCAGCAATAGCCTAAAGCATCTTTCCTTCCTTCCCCGTGTCGCAGCCAGAATTCCCCATTCTGGTCCTGCAATGCAGCGACTGAGTCCCTGACTATACGTCTCATGTCTGTAGTGAGAACCCCTTCCACCTGGGCTGACATCCGCTGATCCGACCTTAACAGCAGAAGCCCCTCCCATTACCATCTGCAACCCTGCAGCTAGGAGCTCTCCGCTCCTCTTTCCCAGCACGGGATCTAGAGTTTCCGATCCTGGATCCTTGATCCCTGCTACCTGGCAACACCCTCTCGCGACTCCCTTATCCCGAGCCAAGAGACCCCTCCCCACACACAGCCGGAGCCTCTTCCTCTCCCACTGTCACCTCCATCTCTGCAGCCAGAGCTGGCCCCAAAGCTTCAGCCAGGAGCTCTCCCTTATCAGACTCCTGCAGCCGGGAGGCTGCACCACCTCCGGTCTCTGCATTCGTCCTATTATGTCCCCTTCCTGCGTCTCCCTACCGGGGCAATCTAGCCTCTTCCCAGGGTATTCGCGGTCACTGTGGGGTCCCTTCCGAGCAAAGCCCCTGGCTGCCTGCTCACTTCAATTCTGCTGATGTTGTGGATGCCCCCAGGGAAATGCCGCCTTCAGGTTGCAGAGCTGTTTCTGGAGGTCGCCTCAAAGTCCTGCAGCAGGAGGTCCAAGAACACCTCAGTCGACCTCCTGGGGCTGCGCAGTCGGCTGGCAGGAGGAGAGAGGGATGAGGTGGTCTCCCAGACCCTAGTGAGATTCTCACTTCTCCCAGAAGCTCCAGGTAGATGAAGGAGAAAGATCTCAGTGCCCCTGTGTAGGACAAATGGCTGGACAGACTGAGATGTCAGTATTGCCAGTGGTGACAGGATCTGCAGTGGTAAGAGCTTGACGTGGCAAGGCCTGGAGCCTCCAGGATCAACAGGCACATCCATTGGCCCTCCACCAACAAGATGGCCTAGTGGAAGTGCAGGGAGAAGGGGGGAGGGGTAGCTGGAAAACAGAAAGCTCATGGTGGGGGGCTGGGGCTGGAAGCTTAAAGGTAGTGGACAGCTAAGTGTTGGGACTCCAGACTGGGTCCCCAGTGTCACTCTGTATTTACAAGTCCACCACATTATTCTAAGGCCCTCTACAACAGGCAGAGGCTAATTCTCCCTGACTCAAGAGCCTCATCGCAGCTCCTTATGCTGCAAAGCCAGCCTTCATCACCTAGGAAGCCATTGCAATGAAAAAATGATGAGTTTCATGTCATGGCTTCACTTTACTTTTTTCTTTTTCTTTTTGACAGTGCTAGGGATCAAACCTAGGGTCTAAGCATTCTATCACTGAACTGCACCCCCAGCCCTGAAAGCTGTGTTCACTTTGTAGCTAAATAGTGGTTTTACACAAATCACTGAAGATCTCTGCCCCTCCTCTATAAATATGCAATAAGAACACCCTTCTTGCATGGTTGTCATGGAACTTTACCTTCCAGTGGGCATAGTAAATGACCATAAGGACCCAGAAAAAGAAAGGGGTGATGAGGCCAACAATGGTGAGGATATTGAAAGTTGGTTGTTGCAGCCACTTTTGAAGGCAGCTTTTCCCTGGGGCAACCACAACATCTGCAGAATCAAAGTGAGCAGGAAACCAGTGGTTCTAAGTCTGAGCTCTGAAGAAAAAAGTGATGTGACGAGAAACACTGGAACTGCTTTACCCCCCCAAAAATGAAGGATTGGCTGAAGTGAGACATTGTAGGTCTTTTTCTGCAGATGTCGGTCAAGAATGGCCTTTGGGAAAATTCAGCCAATCTCTGTCATGTCTGGGACTGGCTGTCCATCTGGTAGCAGCCTTGAGAGTTCCCCAAGACTGGGCCCCAGTACAACCCTGAGTACCGACCTTCCATGACCACAAACATGAACAGTGGGGTAGCTGCGGCAGAGGCAAAATACATCTGATATTCCAGGCACAGTGGAGGTGAAGAATTTGCACATGAATTCCTGTGTTAGATTGATTTTTTAATGTCCCTGATTCTCCACTTTCCCCGTATCAACACCCTTTATATTATGACTTCAAAACTATTTCCATTACAAGATGGAGTCTATTTCCCCAATTCAGGAGTCTAAACTGCTTTAGGGACTGCTTTGGAAAATATAATTTCAGGTGCAATGAATTCTTATTACTATCATCATGGGTAACATTGTCCCATTACATCACATGTTTTTGGATTTGTACTGTATGCCAGGCATTGTATTTAAAAGAACTACACTGGGAAAAAAAAAAAATATATATATATATATACACACACACACACACACACACACACACACACATACACACACACACACCATGAGGGTACATCCTTTCCATGGTCAAGCACTCATTTACCTGAGATATATAAATTCAATCCAATCAGGATTTGAGCTGCAGCATGACTTGAATTTAGATCATTTAGCATCAGGCTCCAAGAGCCTTGAAGTTGGAATCTGTCCTATGTATATTATAAGTTGCTGCCTTTAGATGCTAAATTCAGGCAGGACTTTGGGGTCTAAACAGCACAGTGAATCAATTTCTGTCTCACCTCCCTCCCTTTCCTCCTCTCACCTCCCTCAGTCTCAGCCATATTCTCTGTCCTTTTGCACTCATAAAATAAACCCATTAGGAGGATACATAGATGGGGAGAATTAACTATGCATTTGGAATTCCTACAGATTCTAATCTGTCTACTCAGGCCACACAATCATTAACAGTTCTTATCCCAGCAATTTTTCCACCAATGGCTGGGCCAATCTTCTGTTTTCCAAGCCCATGTTGCCAGGGAGGAAAATGGCCATTGGTATGTGCTTGTCTCTTTCTTTCTATCTCTCTGGAATGTAGTTACTTTAGAATTCATTAAATATACAACTCTCAGATGTCCTTCAAAAATATATGACATTGGGGCTGGAGTTGTCACTCAGTAGTAGAGTACTCACCTAGCATGCATGAGGTACCGGGTTCAATCCTCAGCACCACATAAAAATAAAATAAAGGTATTGTGTCCACTTACAACTAAAAAATGTATAAAAATGACATTTCTATCATCTGATATTTTTGCAGTTTGTTACAGTGCAATTAGTGGTTTTTCAGGACCTACCTTCTAACCAGAAGTCAAAAAAAAAGCCTTCTCCAGATCCACAAAGGAACTTCTTGCTCTTGAGACATTTTAAATGATCACTCCCTTTTCTTCTTGGTTTTGGGGGTTGAACCCAAGGTGTCACGCGTATTAAGCACATGCTGTATCACTGAGACACTGAGATAAAAACTTCATCCCAATGGCATCTCTTTAAACACTAGAACAATATAACATAGCAGGAGCTAGATGCAGTGGTGCAGGCCTGTAATCTCAGGAGCTTGAGAGGCTGAGGCAGGAGAATCATGAGTTCAAAGTCAGCCTCAGCAAAAAGTGAGGTGCTAAGCAACTCAGTGAGACCCTATCTCTAAATAAAATACAAAATAGGGCTGGGGATGTGGCTCAGTGGTCTAGTGCCCATGAGTTAAATCCCTGGTACCAAAACAAACAAAACACACACACACACACACACACACACACACAAAGAGTATCCTGTGTATGTGATATTTTGGCACCAGAGGGAAAGTTATCCAATGGATTTATAATTTCCTTAATGTATATTTCTAAAGAACTAGGGAAATTGATAATGATAGCTTGCTTTTGCTCCCTGGGTAGGAAAATTGTAAGTAGACACAATTATGCACCAGATTTGTCAATGGGAACATGTATAGACCTGGTTCACTGAATATTTTTCTGAGATTCATGTCGGATTATCATCTGATTGTTAGAAGTTCCCCTTCCTTCACCCTATCCCATCTACTTTATTAACAATCTTCTCGAGTTTTTATGTAGAGTGCTGAAATAATGGAACATTGCACAGCCAGATTTGGGAACTGATGTTGGCTCCCTGGTTGAGGTGCAATTAAGTGCTGAATAACAAATAACTCTTTCTTCCTAAGATATGAACAAACTTTATATTCATTTTTACTGTCCAAATTGTTACACACACACACATACACACACATCTGTATATATAAATTTAGTGCTTCCTAAATATACTATATGATAATGATACAGACTGGCAGCACTGAACATATTTATGGTTACAATTTTCTCCTATTCTAGGATCATTTAGGGAAGCATATATCACAGCTTGTGTGGTGGCATGTAGGGAAAATTAGCAGAAGCATCTGACAGAAATAGGAGACTCAGTGAATAGTGAGTAGATGGTTGGAACTCAGTACAATGATATGTATGCTCACTACACAGGGTGCATAAAACATAAACCCCTGAGAACTAGACTTTTAGCACACCAGCCTCTAGTAAGAAATGCACCATGGTTTTCTTGGGGTAGAGGAAGATGTTAAGTTCTAGGGCAAGCCAGTCAAGATTTCTAGTTGTTGGATCTGAAGCATCTTCAGATGGTGGAGTGAGAATGACACTGGCAACTGACAAGTTTCCCCATCTGCAGTCTGAATATTTTGGTGACAGTATAGACATAGAGGTTTTGGATAACCCATAGACAGTAGTCAGTTTTGATGACTGCACATGTGTCTCTGTCATAGTCCATTTTTTATTGCTATAACAGAGCACCGGAAATTTCTGTAATTTATAAATTTATAAAGAGGCTTATTTTGGCTCATGGTCCTGGAAGTCCCAAAGCATGGTGCTAGCACCTGCTCAGCTTCTGGTGAGGACCACATGCTGCTTCATATATTGTGGAAAATTGGAAGGGGAAGCATTCAAGAGCAGAAGAGGGAGACAAAGAGCTAATCCAGTTTATAACAACCTACTCTCACACAAATTAATTTATTCCCATGAATACAAATCCAGTTTCATGAGAAACATACTAATCCCTCTTAAAATATCCACTTCCCAACACTGCCACCTTTGCAACCAAATTTCCACATGAATTTTGGTATGGACAAACTACATCCAAATCACAGCAGCTCCTTGGAGAAGCAAGAATTGTGTCCAATGCCAGATGATTTTACATGACTATGTCCTGGACTTCTTACTGAAGTGGGTTCAGTAAGAAGGTTCAGACTCACAGATATTTCCAAAAGCAAAGTCTGTAAAATATGGTTGTGGTGAACTTCCTGAGTGGCCTGTAGCAGGAGCTCCACGCATGATTTACCACAGTAGTCAAGTCTTTAACATTTATTCCCAATCTCTTAGACTTTTGTTCAATGATATCTTGAAAATCGGGTGAGAAAAGGAGATCACGGACTTCTAGGGATGGGATGTACACCAAACCTTGTAACTGTGACATATTTCTTTTGAATATTCTACTGCTTGAAGAAATTAAATCAAAGATAATAGAGTAGCAAGGGTGAGAAAAGTAGGCAGTCTAAGGATTCAACAGGGAGGACTGGGGCTGTAGCTCAGTGGCAAAGTGCTTGCCTAGCATATGTGAAGCACTGTGTTGGATCCTCGGCACTACATAAAAAATTAACAAATAAAATAAAGGCATTCTGTCCATCTACAACTTACAAAATTTTTTAAAAATATTCAATAGGGGCTAGTAAGGAAAGATAACAGGATCCCATCTGATTAGCAGACATATACCATTAGGTACAGTTATCACAAATAGAATAGGAGTCATTAGGTGCTATCCAGGACTCATGGACATCATTGTCTTGGGAATGTTCATCTTGGAGTTCATATGATCCCTTTTGATGAAGACGTTGTCTTATCTAGTTAGGAAAAGGAAATATTAGGCTATTGTTTATAGTTCCTGGTGTATCAGGTAAAATCATACCTATGACCATCTAGGTCTAGTATATGCAAATAACAAGGCAAATAATATGTACTCTTGCCTCCCATGGTATGTATTTGCATGGTGGAAAGTATATATGATTGTAAATACTTTGGCCATGAAAGAACCTTTGTAATGTTACAGTGGAAACATAGATTGACCTTGTGAAATATTAATATTAATAACACTTCCTTCATAAAAACTCATCTAAAGAAAGCTAAGCATTATTTAAAATCTAGCACTTCCACACAACTCATATAATGCAAACCCTAATTATTCTATCATTCCTTTTTCCAAGACAAAAGAACAAACTCTTTGTGATTTTCCAGGGACTCTCTGAAAAGTCTCAAAGATGATTTTTTATCAAAGAAGACATCATTTAAAATTTATTTTTAGAGGAAAAATGTCAAAAGTTGTCAGAGGTTTGAATACTTGGTTATATAGTATCATGCACCATTGAAAAACACCCCTTGACCACCTATTCAACTGAGGTGACAATAAAAAGATATTCTAAAAGAATATAGGAGATAACATGATCATAGAAAAAAACAGTTCTTTTTAAATTTTTTTTAGTTGTAGATGAACACACAGTATCTTAATTTATTTTTATGTGGTGCTGAGGATTGAATGCAGTGTCTCACACGTAAGAGGCAAGCATTTTACCACTGAGCTACACCCCCAGCCCCCACTTAGGTCTTTAATAGCAAGAAACTTGCTTTCCTTAAGTAATTAAGGACATGATTGTTCTGTACTGCATATTTATGTTCCCATAAAATTCATTTTTTGAAACTCTGACCCTCAATGGGCTAGTATTAAGAGGTAGGGTTTGGGGGAAGCAATTAGATTTAGATGAAATCATAAGAATGTGGCCAGCGTGATGGAATTAGTATTGTTATAAAAAGAGACACACTAGTAGTTGCTCTCCCAGCAATGTGAGGATACAAGAAAGTTGCCATCTTCAGATCATGAAGACAGTCCTCAGAAAACACTACGTAGGTGGGCCAGTTCCTTGATCTTAAATCTACCAGATTTTAGAACTGTTACAAATAAATTTTTGTTTAGGATACCCAGTGCATGGTATTTTTTCTACAAGCTTGAACTGACTGAAACAATAATAAAGTCACCATAAACAGAAAGTTATCCCAATAAAAATCTGTGTTTTCTAAAGTAGATTACTCAATTAAAAAAAAAAAAAAAGCTTTTACAACCTACTTTTAAGGGCATACCAATAATCCATGATTATTTTAACAGAGAAAACCCCCAAGTTCTAGTTTTTCATTTGATACTAAACTGTTTTTCTTTAAAAAAAAATAAAATAAATACAAACTGTTAAGATTTTACCCAGCTTTGAACATGAATAACAAAATTTATTTTTTATGAAATTTCTATGACTTTCTGGGTCCAGTCAGGCTTTTTCACTTCATTTTCATCATCTCATTTTTTAATCATACTACTCTGTTTATTTTTGTGTATTTGTGAGAATTTCCATAATAAAATATGTTTTAAATTGAGTTTTATTTTGATAGTGTTATATTATAAAACATCAGAAAATTTCCTTCTTTTTAAAAGAATTTTTAGTTGTTGATGGACCTTTATTTTAATCATTTATTTATATATGATGTTGAGAATTGAACCTAGTGCCTCACACATGTGAGGCAAGCACTCTCCTATTGAGCCACAACCCCAGATGGTCAAAATTTCCTCCTTTAATGAAGATTTTCAGGCAGAAAAATAGAATTTTCTGATGGACCATTAATCAGTACATTAACTTAAATCTTCTAACAGTTACATAGACACTGACAATGAAAAAAAATTTTTTTAAAGATTGTACAAATTACTATCTGTTACTATATTAACAAAAGACCACCACAAGTTGGAATTTTAAGCCGAAATCAGAAAGGTTTAATAAATCTAACATTAATTCTAGATAAGGGTGTGGGCTCTGTAGTCAGTAAGATGTAAGTGTGTATCCTAGCTGTGCTCTTTTCTGTTTGTTCCCAATGTTTTTTGGAAGATCATTTAATTTCTGTGGACCTCGGGCTCAATGTTTATAAAGTAAGGATAATAAGATTTCTTTTTTAAAATATATATATTTTTAGTTGTAGATGGGCACAATATCTTTGTTTTATTTATTTATGTGGAGCTCAGCCTCAAGCCCAGGGCCTTACATATGCTAGGCAAGTGTTCTACCACTGAGCCACATCCCCATCCCCACGATTTCTTGATTAGAAAACAAGGCCTGGCACATGGTAAGTGCTCAGTAAAGGATTGCAGTAAATATACTACCCCATTTTAGTCTTAAATGCACATTTTTCCATATTCAATCATCTGTGAAATTGAGATGTATCCTGTAATTGATGCCATTAATTCAAGGAGTTTTCCTTCCTTAGTGGTATACAATAAAATAATGGAGTAGTACTACAAATTCATAGCATCTATATTCAATATAACATAGCATAACAATCATGATAAAGTTATATTCCCAATTTCTATTTTAAGATTATTTTTAGGGCTGGGGCTATGGCTCAGAAGTAGAGCACTCCTGTAGCACATGCGAGGGCCTGGGTTCAATCCTCAGCACCACATAAAAATAAATAAATAAATAAATAAATAAATTCAAGTTATTGTGTCCAATTAGTACTAAAAAATAAATATTAAAGAAAGATCATTTTGAATAATTACTTTTATTTAAATCAATTTCTAAAGCTGAGCAAAGTATTTCCAATACACCATGAATAGAACAGTTTGAGACAATTAATTTTGTAAAAAATCATTTATCAATTCCATTTTTTGTGTAAAACATATTGGAGAAACCTAGCCAATCAATATAGAACTATCACCACATGAAAAGGTACTTTATCAAACTTGGAGTCTAAGAATGTGCTAATAAATGTTTCTGTTAGCACATTCAAAGTTAACTGTCTATGCCTTTCCTTTTAACTGTTTTTAAAATTTTCACATATCCTCATTGTTATCTTCTGTCCCAGGTACAGTACAATGCTGGGGAGGAAGAGGGTTGGTTCAAGCAACCCTCTAAGCAGTTTTCTGCTGTCCCTTCTTTCCAATCAGAGATTTGTGGATTTGAGGGTTCACACTTCCCCCAGCTACAGTAAGAGAATCACAGCCCCCTAGCCTTGGTAAGAGAACCTGATCCTTCATCACCATGGATTGCAGGCTGCAAGTGACATGGAGCGATACACTTTACTTTGAGATCCTTGGAAGCATTACCTGCCAGCTGCAGCACCTCGACAGTGAGGGTACTCCACAATCATAGCACATACACTGCAGTAGTGGCACCACCTGTCCGTGGCTTGTGGTGCGAGTCTTCAAGCGTCTGTGGATGCGGCCTACAGGAAACTGTAGTTCAACTCTTCATGAATGACAGACTGCCTTGGCCTTGGCTTCCCACTATCCTTTCCAGCTTTACCTCCAGCCATGGTCTCACCGCCTCTGTTTCCATTTGACCCGGGAGCACCCGCTGCTGTTGGCACCGCCACAGCCACTGTCACAGCTCCCAATGCCCCTCATCTCATTTTGAACAATCATTACTCAATTCCTTAACAAAGTTCTTTCTTTTTGCCCTTATTGCTTATAGCAGTTTCATTTACATACACTGATTATGATTTTTGATCATTAGTAACTTTTGTTTTACAGAGACAATTGGGGAATAAATAATTTCAAAGTATTAGTTATATTTTATGGCAGACTAGCAAGGCTTATGGAATACACCTCACAATTGTTTATAGACAAAGATTTATTGACAATATAATTTCTAAGTGTACCCAAAAAAGAACAACTTTATTAATGAACTTTTTTGTTTTAGTCAGCTTCTTTGCTACTGTGATCAAAACTCCTGATAAGAACAATTAGAGGAGGAAAAGTTTATTGGGGGCTCATAGTTTCAGAGATGTCAGTCTATAGAAGCTGGCTCAATTGCTGGGGACTCAAGGTGAAACAGAATATCACAGTGGAAGAGTGTGCTAAAGGAAGGAGGCTCAGAACATGGCCACCAGAAAACCTAGAGGGGGTGGGATAGGGAGAGGGACAGAGAAATAGCACCACAGACGGACTCCAATAGCCAAATACAAATATATACCCCATAGCTATGCCTCAGTTCCCACCTCCTCCAGCCTCACCCTACCACTTCAGTTACCACTCAGTTAATCCCGATCAGGGGATGAATTCACTGGTTGGGTTAAGGTTCTCACAACCCAACCATTTCTCCTCTGAACCTTCTTGCACTGTCTCACACCTGAGCTTTTGGGAGATACCTCACTTCCAAACCATAATACCTGTGTTAGTCAATTTTCATCACTGTCACCTAAATACATAACATAAACAACTTAAAGGATGAGATTTATTTTGGCTCACATTTTCATAAATTTCAGTCTAAAGTCCACTAATGCCAACATAGAAACATCATGGTGGCAGAGCAAAGCTGTTTACCACATGATAGCCTGAAAGAAAAAAAGAGGGACAAAGAGGCTAGGGACAAGATACATCCTTACAGGAAATGTCCCCTGTGACTAACTTCCCCCAACTAGTCCTCACCTACTACCACTCCAACCACCTCCCAATAATACCATGAAACTGTCAACTCATGAGTACATTGATTTACTCATGAGGTCACAGCCCTCATGATCCAACCAAGTCCCAAGGGCCCCTCCTCTGAACATTGCTGCATTGGGAACAGGCCCTTTAAAGCATGAGCATTTGGGGGGATGTTCTAGACCCAAACTATAACAAGACTCAAATCTGTAAGAGACCTTCCCTGTATTATAAGAAGAAGAAGAAAGTACCTAAATTTTTGCTTGGTGTTTTTCACTTAGAAATTTAAATTCACTTACAAATAACTGATATATTTAATTAATATTCATTATTTAACCTAGTATAGCCTACAGTTTAGTTAACCACAAAAATTGGAAAAATGTTGTAAGCATATTATGAAACATAATTATTATGGAAATGAAGATTGTCAGAATAAGTCAATTTGATTAAACTCAAGTTTATTATTTTTGTAAACATAAATATCTAATAGATATAATGTTAGGTTATTTGAATAGTGAGTCTGGATGAACATGAGAGAAAAAATTAATATGTGTCATAATTAATAATGATGACTTGGGCTGGGGATGTGGCTCAAGCGGTAGTGCGCTCGCCTGGCATGCGTGAGGCGCTGGATTCGATCCTCAGCACCACATACAAATAAAATAAAGATGTTGTGTCCACCAAAAACTAAAAAATAAATATTAAAAAATTTTCTCTCTCTCTCTTTAAAAAAATGTTGACTCAGAAAAATAGCTGCTTTTATTAAATGAAAAAAAATTTTTAACTATTATTCTTTACTAAAGATTTACCTTAGAAAGTCACCCAGAAGACCAAGCTGACAAGGCAGACATAGAGGCACAGCCAAAGCTTCCAGAAGACTTAAAGATGCAGAATAAATCCGTCTTTATACTAGGCACCAGCAGGGAAACCAGCAAAAAGCTCTTAAAAGAAATCCTGGAACAGAACCTGTTTTCCAGAGTCACTCTGATTGGCTGGAGGAAGCTCCCCTTTGAGAAAGAAGCTTATAAAAATGTGAATCAAGAACTGGTGGACTTTAAAAAATTGGAAGATTATGCTTCTGCCTTTCAAGGTCATGATGTTGAATTCAGTTGCCAGGGTACCACCAGAAACAAAGCTGGGCCAGAGGAATTTGTTCATGTTGATTGAGATTATGTGCCAAAGTCTGCAGAGCTGGCAAAAGCTGGAGGGTGCAAATATTTCAACTTGTTTTCCTCTAAAGGAGCTGATAGGTCAAGTAAATTTTTATAATTAGAAGGGAAAAGTAGAAGCCGGGGTTGGAGAATTAAAATTTGATTGCTACTCAGTACTTAGGCCTGGAGTTCTGTTATAGGCAAGAATCTCACACAGGTGAATGGTTGGTTAGGAAATTCTTTGACTCCTTACTAGACTCTTGGGCCAGTGCGCACTCTGTGCCTGTGGTGACTGTGGCAGGGCAAAGATGAACAACATGGTGAGATCAAGTGACAAGCAGATGGAATTTCTGGACAACAAGGCCACCCACAACCTGGGAAAAGCTCATGGTGTTCTCAAGCCATAACCACACTGCAGAAGTGCTTTTGACCACAGACTTCAACATCTATCACTAAATCTGTAATTTCAGGGCTTCAAAAGAATTGGTGTGCTTTACCTTGGCTGTTTGATTATTCTCAGCCACATAGATCCAATTGGCACATGACTGTCCTTTGCACTGGTGGCTCAGGGCCTGGTTGTACATATACATAACTCAGGGAACTTTTGAGAAATAGAGATTTATAGAGCCTATTTCAAACCTTCTGTATCAGAACTTGGGGGAGTGGGCATAGGAATCTGCAGTTTGGTTTTGCTTAAAATTCCTCTGATGGTTATGATGCCACTGATTGGGAGACAGCTTTGAAACATTCCTCTGCAGTCACAACAGTAGTATAAACCCTATGTGCCATGCAGACAAGTGCTGTGCTAAAATTGTTGACATCCTTGTTCTAATTAACAGAATATAACTATGTAAATGCATATTGTGCCCTTACTATTATATATATATATATATATATATATATATATATATATATATATACACACACACACACACACACACACACACACACAC
>NW_026000272.1:222359-310046 GCF_001458135.2 Marmota marmota marmota
GACTCTAGATGGCCACTTGATGGCACTCTAGATCCCAATATTATCAGGGGTCTTTTCAACTATTGTGAGTGTTTGGGAAAATGGAAAGAGATATCATACGTTCAGGCCTTCTCCTCTCTATGTTCTGAGCCCTCTCTCTGCAACTGTGGCTCTCCCGCACAAGTCCTCTTAGCTCTCACCTCCCCTATGCTTGCTTCCAAAGGGACAGAAGATCCTGGGTAGGATCTCCTTCGACCCAGTGGATGAGCCCCTGCTACATCACAATTCTCTTTCGAATGGAACCTCCATAGCAACTGTCCCCATGGTCCCTCCACCCTTTTCTCCTCCTGCCACACGCTCACAGGCTGCCACTGCCCAACCCACATCTCTGTGTCCTCTATGCGAGGTGGCTGGGGTAGATGGTGTAATCGTGGTTCATGAGCCTTTGTCTTTGTCAGGTTTTTCACAGATAGTAAAGCAGCTTGGGTCCTATACTTCAAGTCCCACCACATGTATCAAAGAGTTTCAGTACATGACTCAATCATATAATTGGACCTCCCATGATGTCTATACGATCTTGTCTAACACCCTCCTGCCTGAGGAGTGCAGGTGAGTTTGGGAGCAAGCTAGAAATTATGCTGATGAGGTACATCAGACCTCCCCTGCCATTCGATTGGCACTGAAGCAGCCCCTGATTGGGACCCCAACTGGGATTATAGTTCGCCTGGAGGAGTAACTAGTAGAAACCAATTCATTACTTGCCTCATAGCAGGACTTAGAAAGGCAGCCCATAAAACTATCAATTATGAAAGTCTCCAGGAAATCTTCCAAGGTAAGAATGAAAACCTTCAACATTTTTAGATCGCCTGACCAAGGCTTTATTACAATATACTAACCTGGACCCTGAGACTCCAGATGGGAGACCACTGCTAATGATCTACTTTTCCTCCCAGAGTTTCCCCAATATTAAGGCCAAACTAAGGTGCCTCGAGAGGGGGCCACTAAGTCCCAAAGCTGAGGTTCTGGAAGTGACCTTTAAAGGTGTATAACAAGAGAGACGAGAAGGCCCAGAAGCAGAAATATCAGATGCTTGCTCAAGCCGTCTGTCTGGCCTTAGCATCTGTCCCTGGTTCCACTGGCCCACAGAAGGGTCCCTCGCCAGACCCTGTTTTATGTGTAGTCAGATGGGTCACTGGACTCGTACATGTCCCAAGCCTCACAAGCCTCCAGACCCTTGTCCTAAATGCCATCAGAAGAGACACTGGGCTATTGACTGTCCCTGAGCCCATAGCGGCCCCCAGCCATCTGGCCCTTCTGGTTCCCCTTTCCAACTCTTAGGACTGGCTGCAGAGGACCGACGAGGCCCAGGTCCCCATCACTGACACTACCAACCCTCCATGGGAACCCAGGGTAACTCTGTATTTCAGGTGGGCCTGTCTCCTTCCTCCTAGACACCAGGCGACATATTCAGTCCTCAAGGAGTTCTGAGGGCTACTACTCGTTCTGTGACCTCTATTTTTGAGGTAGAGTGTACACCTTCCCAACCCTAGAGACACCTAGCCTTGTTTACGCCTTTGCCTCTCTAAGTTTTACTGACTCCTTTTTGGTCACTCCACAGTGCCCTGTTCCCCTTATGGGAAGGGACATCCTCACAAAGTTGGGGCTATGCTTTCCTTCTACCCTCATATTTGCTTCCATCCAGACTCGCCTGCTGCTCCCCTGATCCTCACCCTACCTTAGGACCATACCCTATTCTGTCTGCCAGTGCCTTCTCATTACCCCCGTCCAAGGTGGACCCTACTGTCTGGGACATTTCAAGTCCTGCTATCACTTCACACCACGAGCCCATTCACATCCGTCTCAAAAACCTCTCCGTTTTCTGACCCAATCACAATATCTGCTCTTCTGACAAAAACTCTTAGGCCTATCATTCAAGACCTCTTGTGAAAAGGATTCCTTAGACCTACTCATTCCCCTTATAACACCCCATCTTGGCAGTAAAAAAGCCTAATGGTTCCTACCACTTGGTCCAAGAGCTCCGTTCCATCAACTCTGCAGTCGTCCCTATCCATCCCGTGGTAACCAACGCTTGTACCCTTCTCTCCACCACTCCTTCCGGGACCGCTTACTGCTCAGTATTGGACCTGAAAGGTGCCTTCTTCTCTATTCCCCTCCATTCTGACTCTCAAGACTTTTTCGCCTTTACATGGATAGACCCTGAGTCTTATAACTCAGCTGATGTGGACAGTTCTCCCCCAAGGGTTCTGAGACAGCCCTCATGTCTTCAGACAAGCCTTGGCTAAGGACCTAGTGTCCCTATATCTCACTCAGTCTATGGTGCTACAGTATGTTGATGACCTCCTTCTTTGCAGTCCCTGCCTTGAGGTCAGCCATCAGGACACCTGTAAACTTCTTCACTTCCTTTCTGCCTGTGGTTATAGGGTTTCTCCATCCAAGATACAGCTCTCCTTGGCAATGGTGACAGACCTAGGCCTCCTCCTGATCCCTACACACACAGCCATTATGGTTGATAGAAAGAGCCTTATCACTAATATACCAACGCCCTCTACTAAGGAAGAAATTCTCTCCTTTCTGGGTGTGGCAGGATTCCTCAGAGCTTGGATTCCTAACTCCTCCATATTGGCTAAGCCTGTATATGATGCGGCCCGGGACCCACTCTCTGAACCCCTGTTGCACTCTGTTACAAAGCCCCTCACCAGGCTCCAGCAGGCCCTCTCTCCATCTCCCTGAGCTCACATGCCCATTTCACCTTTAGGTTGCTGAAAAACAGGGATTTGCTCTAGGGGTCCTCGGACACATGCTGGGGCCAACCTTTGCCCCATGTGGCTTATCTATTGAAGGGTCTTGACCCTACTGTTTGGTGATGGACCCCTTGCCCGTGAATGTTGGCCTCAGCCTCTCTACTCATTAACAAGTCAAAGAAAGTCACCCTTGGGGCCCCACTCACCATCCTGGCTCCCCGTCACCTAAAGGATCTCCTCACTTACACGGGCTTACATCCCCCCCCCTCACCTTTGATCTCTACAGGTTTCCCTGGTGGAAGATCCAGTCTTACTCTCCACACGTGCTCATCTTTAAACCCTGCTACTCTCCTCCCTGCTCCTCAGGACTCTTCCGCCTCTCCTCCTCTCACCCATTCATGTTCTGAAACTCTGGAGGAGCTTCTTCCACATCCTTCCCCGACACAGGAAGGCCCCTGCTTCAGGCAACATGCACATGGTTCACAGACGGTTCCACCTTCCTTCAGGAGAGAGTCCGTCAGGCAGAGTATGCTACAGTCTCTCTAACCTTGGCTGTGGAAGCCACTCCCCTCTGCAATAATACATGCAATCAGCAAGCTGAACTGGTTGTGCTTCCCAGAGCCTTCACTCTGGCAAAGGGAGGCTCCCTCCATGTCTACACTGACTCTAAATACACTTTCCACATACTTCTCTCCCACTCTGCTATCTGGATGGAGCGTGGATTCCTTACTACCAAGGGAACCTCAATTACTAATGCCCCCTTTACCTCCGATCTCCTTCAAGCCTCAGAGCTTCCCACTGCCATTGGAACTGAAGGATGGCAGCTAAGTAACCCCCTTCTCCAGTGGCACTTCCTTTCCTGACCTCTCTCCTCATCATAGGCCTTTGGCAAATGCTTGCCCCCTGTGTCATTAGATTTATTTGAGACCAGATGCAAAGGATCTCTAACCAAACTGTGAACTAGCTTCTGTTACAGGACTTCCAACCCCTCACCAAAATTGGGCCATCTGGACTCAGCATCGCCTGGCACCCCCTGACCATTACCATTGACTCAATGACAACCCACACTCCTAACAATGGTCCAGACGCTGCCCCTTCCCAGCAGGAAAAATCTACACAAGATTGATCTACACCTCTGTCCCTTAAGGGGCCCAATAACCAACAAAAATTGGGGGGAATGTAAGATCCTTGCTTAGCATCTGGATGACCATCTTAATTGACAGCCACCATTTTAAGAAAAATTTCTCTTTCCTGCCGAACAGTGTTTCTGAGAAAGGCTTGCCACTCCCTCATACCAACCCACCCTTAATCACACACATTAGACCCACCAGGCTCTAATCCCTGAGCCTGCCCCATAAAAGTCCCAAACCTCAAGCCTGTTTTGCCTCTCTCCATCTATGGAAAGATATGCCTTTATTTTTCAGCTCTGAGAAACTCTCAGGTGTATCTATATCTGGTCACTGTCTTCCATTTCTCCCTCACTTGTCTCCTAGTTCCTCACTTTCCTTTCAATGATTGATTAAATAATTTGGCAGCACAGCATTAATGGGTATCCCTGGCTCCTTTTAGCCAGATTTGCTGTGGTAATCTATAGCAGAAAGAAGAGGGAAATGATTTGGTGAACTTGTAATTTGGCCAGGAAAGTTGTATGTTTAAAAATACAATTATACAAGCAGCCATAGAAAGTATGGTGTCTAAAGAAATTAGTCATAAAAAAGAAATCATTTAGTTTGCCCTACAACAATATGAAATATACCTTGAGGGCATCTCAGGAGTTGGCCACAGTATACCATGGAAGGCTTAAGGGTATAAAATTATAAATCTGTTTGCAAAACTTTGCTTTGATAAAAAAAAAAAATCCCAGAGTGCCCTGCTCTCACAAGACTGCCTAGGAAATTGTTTCCCCAAGATTCTTTTCATTGTGCTCAGATATCCTGGCATGCAGAATCCCCAGCTCCTTCCACTGGCAGCATATATTCGCATTGTCTGTGTGCTGCTAGTTTTACAGGCATGAAAAATTAAAGAATGATGAGATCACAGAAACTTTCACTGTAATTTCAAAGGAAGGCCTGGGATGCCAGAAAGAACATGGCAAGATTTGAATCCCTATGGGCAGCTTCTGAAAGGGCAATGCACTAAGTTGTGAGAGAGTGAAGCTAAAGCTGCCATGGAGACCCCAGGAAGCTACAGATGGCAGGAATGTGGAACATTTGCTGAGGAAAAGTGTAGGCAACAAGCAAAACCAGCCCAAGAGACTGGCCATGTGGGCTGAAGCCAATAAGGCCAGAGTGGCAGGGCTGTCCGAACCCTTTGGAACTCACATCACACCACCACAAGCCCCAGATTCCAGACATGGTGCTACAGGATTTAATGTTTGTCCTTTGGATTTTGGTCTTGCGTTAGTCCAAGNTTGCAGAATGTGTCCTGGTTGGTTTCCTGTTCTCTAGGGTCATCTCAATCCCCCTGTTCGGGAGGTCAGATGACTCACTGGAGTTTCACAGCCCTGAGAAGGGTGCTGTCCTCCTCTGGATTCTGGCTGATCTTAGAGGTACAGGGGCAAAATATTGCCTGCTTTTTCCTTGGCTCTTTTACTTCCTTAACTCTGGTCTCCAAGTTTTGGTTTTAAATATATCCAGCAGGTCAGTATCACCAGTCTTGAAGTTAGGATACTGGATTTTAACTTCAATAGCTATAATTTTATAATTACCCCTTCCATTTAATTGGGGTCAGCATTAGTACTGTTCCTGTAATCTCATTTGTCCTGTAGGTGATGGCTAATTGTCTCAAATAAACTCAGGTTGTCCTATTAGAAGTAGTACTTCTATAAAACACTACTAGGCAACAGTTATAAAGTTTATAAGAAAATTACAAAATGGAGTTGAGAGCAAAAGCATTCAGTTTGTATCATGGTTATGAATTTTAAAAAAACATGATTTCTATAATCCCAAACCTTTAGTTATGTACTATATCCCCTGTTTATTTTGAGATGATAGTAATCTTTTCAAAAACAAAATCTATCTTTTGAACACAATTTTAAATTTGCTTAATACTGGCCTATTTTAGAGCCCTTCTAACATGAAGTAGGGTGATCAGTAGAGCCTTATGTCTGGTAAGGTAGGGCTCTTGACAAACCTTAGGTAAAATGCTTTATTTCTGAAGTTGATCTCTGCCTGTTTCCTGAATATTATTATAATACATTCAGGAAATAATATGTGAATAAGTTCGCACATATTATTTCCTGAATGTATCTGAATATCAGTTAGCATAATACACCATTACATCTAAACCATGTTTCAAACAGAAAGGCTATGAGAGCTCCTCACTTAAACTCTCCTTATAACTCTCCAAAAATACAT
This sequence comes from Marmota marmota marmota, assembly GCF_001458135.2. Taxonomy (NCBI): domain Eukaryota; kingdom Metazoa; phylum Chordata; class Mammalia; order Rodentia; family Sciuridae; genus Marmota; species Marmota marmota. The sequence goes on from NW_026000272.1 coordinate 228,457, forward strand.
TTAAATTCCCATACTAGTGTAAAGAGTAACACAAAATCAATCTCTCTCTCTCTCTCTCTCTCTCTCTCTCTCTCTCTCTCACACACACACACACACACACACACACACACACACACATCTTATTGATAAAAAAGTTACCTTTATCCAATTTCAGAACATTAAATGACATAAGTAAATTCCCAATTAAATTTGGTATTTTTATATGAGTCTGAAAAAAATTTACCACTACAGACAACTTCAGTTTGGAGAACCCCAGCTTGGCAAAGTGCTCTCCTAAACTTTCAGATCTATACATGTCTCTAGTCAGATATATTTATAGTGTCTGGCAAAGCTGACTCAATTCCTTAAACAAAATCTTGGTTAACATTGATCACCTTTCTCAGGGTCCCTTTGGCACAAATGATATTACTGCCTTTTAGTAGACTTCCAGCTGAGCAGGCTTTGTTTCCTTTTCCTGGGAGGAACTTACAACTGACATTGTTGCTCTTTGTCTTAGAATATTATCTGTACATTTAATTTATACAACACATTTTATCCTAGGAGAGGGATTGAACAATCTGTTATATTTGGATGTGAGGTGTCCCCCCAAAATTCATGTGTTAGACAATGCAAGAAAGTTTTACACATGAAATTGTTGGATTATGAGAGCCTTAACCCACTCAGTGTATTTATCACCTGATGGGATTAACTGAGTGGTAACTGAAGGTGGGTACGGTGGGGCTGGAGGAGGTGGGTCACTGGGGTGTGCTAGTCAGTCTCTCTCTCTGCTTCCTGATCATGTCAGCTGCCTCCCTCTGCCACACTCTTCTGCCATGATGTCCTGCCTCACCTTGAGCCCTGAGGAATGGAGCCTACTGTCTGTGGACTGAGACCTCTGAAACTGTGAGCCCCCAAATAAACTTTTCCTCCCCTACAATTTTTTGTCAGGTCTTTTAGTCACAGCAGTGAAAAAGCTGACTAAAACAATGTGACATATACAAAAAAAAAAAAAACTCTTTCTTAATCCTTCTGAAAGGTGAGTGACTCATCTGAGACAGAGATTCAACCAAGAGATTTGTTGGGGGGCTGTCTAAGGGGGAAGAAAAAGAGAGGCAGAGAACAGAGAGAGGAGAGGACGAGGGCAGAGAGCATAGAAAAAGAGCAGAGAGAGGAGAGAAAGAAGAGGAAGTGGGCAGAGAGGAAGAGAGGAGGAGGGCAGAGAGCATGATGTTCTCACAAGATGGAAACTTAACTTCAGCCTGAATATATAAAATCTCTGCCCATTTTTTCAATCGCTTGCAATATTTGAAGAGATCCCGCAAAATGGCCGGGTCTAAGGACCTATAGGGGGCCAACAGTTTTGGTTACCTAAGGGATAATTGGGCCAATCCTGAGTAGAGAATTTTATCAATTTCTTGGGGATTGAACTCCGGGGTTAGGCTGACGGTGTCCAAATTGTCGAGGAGGCATTTGAGAGGGGAGTGGGCCGGCAGGGAGGAGGCTCCCGCTCCCTCATGGGGCTCTTGGCTTGGCACCCTTTACAGAGGAGTGGGAGGGGTAAGGGATTCCATGATGTTCTCACAAGATGGAAACTTAACTTCAGTGGGGAGTCTCCCACACACCCAACACCTTCCTTCCCAGGTTTCATTCAAGGGGTTGGAGCACAGGATGTTACTGAGTCTGATCGGTCTCCCTTATCTTTATCACAGTGCCATCTACTTTAAGTGAGTTCCCCACTGTCAATTGATCCCAGAGACTCCTTTTGGGCCTTTTTCTTACAATAGACATATTGATATGCACTGGAGGAGGCCCTTTCCATCCTTTTCTTTAGGCTTCCTTGAAGATCCCTTTGCTGAGGCGGCCAACAAAACACAGGTTGGTTTTAGTTTCTATTCCTCCCAGAATTATATAATCATAAAGGCACTACCAACTGGTTGTTTGGGGTTTATATCAGTTTGTCCCCTTTGTCAAGAGCCATCCATGAGCTATGTGTGTGAACTATGCGAATTTGAGCATATGAGGGGACAGGTCTGGTGTTGTGCACTGATTGGCCTGTGCAATGCAAGTGTGCCTTTCCTCTTGTTCTGCCTGTGATCCCACACAGCACCTGAGATGGGTGTGACTTGCCAATATGTCAATCAATCTGCTGACCACAGGACATCACCAAGCAAGACTCCACCCTTCAAAACCCTACCCCTTGCCTTATTTGGGTGGAATATTCTATCAAATATCTTCTCCCCAATAAATAGGGGGGATATTGGGTGTGCTCCCTCTCTTGCTCCTTCCAGTGCTATCCAGCATGGAGCTGAACCTTGGGGGTCACTGAGCAGTCTCGCCCTCAACTTTAGAAACTCATTTTCATGTGTTGTGTGGTTTCTTCACCATTTTCTTAGTTATTGCTGCATCCAGCTCCTTTAAACCCAGCTCATCTTGTCAGCCTGGCCAGTTGTGTCATTTGTCTAGACTTTTTTTTCTTTATGTCCAGGCAGTCTGTCACATTGACCACACAGACTATTAGAGACTTCTCTATACAGAAATCAGCATGGCTAAAACACAGATGCCTGCATATAGGGGGACTCCAGGAGGCCCTTGTATTTTAGCTCTGTGGGCAGCAGGCAGGACTCTACCCAGAATTGTCCCCTGGCCAAATGGGGCATCCTGCCAGATCTTAGAAGGGGAGACCATTTTTGTCCCCAGGTTATAATCTAACAGTGGTGGAACCCATTGATATGTCCTTTATGATTGGCAGTTTTTATTCCCTGAATAAGATAGGATAGTTAATTGTCAGGATCTCAGGTTTATGGACTCAAATTAAGGTATTTTTTCAAATATAAAGGCCATCCCATGGGGTTAAACATTCCAGTTCACTCCTTTGTCCCAGAACAGAGTAAAAATGAAAGTTGGGGGAGACCTAAGTGGAGGCTGCAGAAAAATTCAGACTCAAGGACTAACAGGGCATAATCAATTAGAAACTCATGGGCCAAGCCCATAGCCTTGGGCCCCTCCCAATGCCTGTGCAACACAGATTCCAACCATTAGCCCTAACACTTCTCTTAATATCTGTTCAACATGGACTCTGATTGATGCCTTTATCCAGAAGTCAGAAGTCCCCAGAGTAGTACTCCCAAGTAGAAAAAACCCTCTGCTATGTTGTCCTTGCATTACAGGATTTCCATCTGATCTCATTCAAATAAATCTTAGTTCTTTATAATAAGAAGAAACATTTTACTCTTTTTACAGTGACTTAATCAAAACACAGCTAAAACTTTTTGTACACATAGAGAAGAACACCTGTTATAATTTTAACTCTTAATAACCTTGCTTTTAGTTTAAGACCCCAAAATGAGCAATCTTAAACCTTTTGTTTTTATTTACCAATTTATGAAAACACATTTAGTAGACCCCAATGTATGTTACCTTATGGAATTCAAGCCAAGAGTACTTGAATTTATACGTAGTTGAAGTTTTAGTATTTTGTGTTTTTTTAATTATTATTTTTAGTTGTTGATAGACCTTTATTTTATTTATTTATACGCGTTGCTGACAATTGAACCCAGTGCTTCACACATGCCAGGCAAGTGCGCTACTGCTGAGCCACAGACCTGTCCCCAAGTTTTAGTATTTTGACTTTGCCAATTAATTAGACACCTTCTGTAACAAACACATTTATAAGTGTTTATCCCATTTATGTTAAGTCTAATTTACCCATTTTTGTTTATTTTGGGGGGTACCAGGGATTGAACCTAGGGGGTGTTGAACCACTAAGCCATATCTCTGGCCCTTTTAAAATTTTGAGACAGATCCTCACTAAGTTGCTGAGGCTGGCCTTGAACTTGTGATCCTCCTGCCTCAGCCTCTCGAGCTGCTGGGATTACAGGCATTGCCACTGTGCCTGGCTTAATTTACCCATTTTGAACTTTAGTTACTCATGAAAGCCAACTAAGACAAGTCTAATTAACACTTTAAATCAGTTATTCTCGCCAGAGAAAAATCTTTAGAAGCAATAGATATTGCAGTTTAAACATTTTTTGTGCTGCTTGGAAGAAACTAACTTTATTTTATTTTATTTTATTTCATTTATTCTAATTTGTTATATATGACAGCAGAATGCAATTCAATTCATATTACACAAATAGAGCACATTTGTTCACGTCTCTGGTTGTACATAGAATCACACCAATAGTAGGGGATTAGCTTCATAGAAACCAACACTCTGATTGGTTAGCCAACCAGAAAAAACGTGTGGGTTAGTAATTTCAAAGGCATATTTACTCTTACCAATTTAGATTGACCCTTTTTGTTAAAGTTTTATTTAAGCCATGTAAACTGAAAGGCATTTGGATCCATTAATTAAATTTATGAGTACTCATTTATCTATCTGTAAGCCAATTTTGGTACCACGTACATGATATAGACCCAGCACATACATAGACATCCATACAATACACAGATTAAAATAGAGGCTGTCACAGATTTTTACAGTGTAACCCAGACGTGAAAAGGGCCTGTGTGGTTTGGAACATTAGGAATAATCTGTCAGCCACGGTGGATGTTGAAATCAAAGGGCCAGATGGCCACGCGTCCTCCATGGGAGCAGATTGACTCCCACCATCACCAGTTTATTTTCCCTACTTAGACTCTTCAAAGGAAAACAAAGAAGACTTGTATATATGGGATCTTTCCACTATCCTTCCCTGACCCTGGGCCTAGAATTTTTATTCCCCATTTTTTGTAGGTTCCTGTAACTGAGATTCCCCCTATGTACTCATACCCTCTTATTATAGGTTTCTTGTACACCCCAGGGCCCCTCTGTGCTCAATCCCCCTTACTGGGGATTTTTTGCACATACCCCATCCCACTCCCCTGGGTGTGGTCTCAAGATTCTGAAAAGGGGCTTTCAGTCATACTCACACAATCTCTGGGAAGTCCTGACCACTGAGGAAGTCTTTGTCTGCCTTCTGATCATCATGTGAGCTACTTCCCTCTGTACACTTCTCTCTCTCTCTCTCTCTCTCTCTCCCTATATATATATATATATATATATATATATATATACACACACACACACACACGCACACCCACACACATATTTATTTTAACTGTAAATGGACACAGTACCTTTGTCTTATTTATTTGTTTTTATGTGGTGCTGAGGATCAAACCCAGTGCCTCACACATACTAGACAAGTGCTGCACTATTGAGCTACAACCCCAGCCCTCTGCCACACTCTTTCACCATGATGTTCTGCATCACCTCAAGCCCTGAAGAATGAAGCCTGCTGTCTATGGACTGAGACCTCTGAAACCATGAATACCCAAATAAAATTTTCCTCCTCTAATATTGTTCTTGTTGGGTCTTTTAGTAGCAGCAGCAAAAAAAGCTGAGTATTCCAGAGGTGAGTGTGATCTCTTCAAGTGGTGTTGTAAAGGATATTGATTTCATGAACTCCATGATCTCCTCAGACATAAAAAATAGCTGCAGTTAGAGGCTGGGGGTGCAGCTCAGTAGTAGATCACATGCTTAATATATGCACAGCCTGGCTTCCATGCCCAGCACTATAAAAAATAAGAAGGTGGGAAAACAGACCATGCTCACAGACATCTTGTTCAGTGACCTTTAATTTAAATTTTTTTCTGCTTTTCACATTTTTATCAACAAATTCTAGAAAAGCCTGTTATTTTTCTTTTTATTCATGTGTTATAATTAAACTTAATAGTGGGATTCGTTGAAGCCCTTTCTTTTAAATCTCAAATATACGAGTACAAATCCATTCTTTCACCAAAATTCCACAACTTTTAATTCTCAAATGTAATCTCAGGCTTCAGAGCCTCTTACACAAAGTGTGGGCAGGGACCCACAACATGCAGTCCCTAAGTTTTAGAAAACTCTCTGCTCAGCCCCAGACCTCCTGATTCAGAGACTGTATTTTCATCACAATGTCTGGGGATTCATGTTCAACTTGCAGTTGGTTACTTGTGATCCATCCACAGAATTTTCCAGAACAGGCTTTGGGGCCACTGAGCAAATATCCGAGTCTTAAATCCATTTTGGGAAAGGTAAGGAAGCACTTTGGGCACTGGCAGGAAATACTTGAACAATACTTGGTTGTGCAATCTTTTGATAGTTTTGTCTCGGTGCACCCTGAAAATTTTCATGCCCTTGTGAAATGCAGGAAGCTGCTGTATTTTTCTCTCTCTTCCCAAGAACAAATCCTAATAAAAAATAAACAGGGAATATTACTTTTAATTAGTAAGCACTCACTGGGCCAGTACTTTGTGCTCAGCCTGTACTTTGCACTCAGCCATGTATTTTGCGCTCGGCGGCGTTGTATTTTGCGCTCGGCCTTGTATTTTGCACACAGCTTTGTATTTTGCACTCGGCCTTATACTTTGCAAATAGCCATATACATTGCACCCGGCCCTGTACTTTGCACCCGGCCCTGTGCTGGCAATTTGAATATAGAAATTAGAGTGACTGGTGGCTATGACGCTACATCTTCCATCCAATGAAGGAGTGACATGTGCAATAGTAGACGCAATGGTTGCTGGGTCTGATGCGTCTCGTGGCAGGCCACGCATTTTCTTTTGAGCCAATACTACAACTGGACCTGGACCTATTGCACAATGTAAGTGGTCCTCTGTTCATTTTGAAGTTCCTATCCACCCCAGGTACTGAATGTAAAGGAATGGGGGAGTAAAAGTGAGGATCCTGCTTTGGGGGGATGGGGAGTGGTGAGGGTGACATTGTTAGGGCTCAGCTGCCAGAGGGCCGTGTGCAGCTGGGGGGGGGAGGGGGGCTGTCATCCTATATATGTTCTTGCCGCCACACCCTCGTGCTCCATTCTGTTTGGACGCGGAAGCGGTGGCAGGCGCGTGGTGGTTACATCTAGAGGAACTCTAGGCCTGCAGGTATGGTGCTGGGCCCAGGGCACAGACAGCAACCCAAATCACAGTGGACTGTCCCCAGTAACCCTTAGTGTTTTCCACAGCATCCCAGGTGTCAGTGGTCAGAAGGTTTTTCTGGAAGTGGAATCCCACTATACCAGACCCGGAACCCGAAGGGCCTTCTAAAATTTCTAGCAGTGCAACAAGCGTGGAAAATACAGGGGGACCTATTGCACTTAGCCCCAACCCCTCCTAGCCTCTGCCCAGTACCAGTGACTAGATGTGTTCCTAATCTGGAATGGGGGATATGTGAGGTAGTGGGGGATGTATTTGAAACAGTATGGGCCATATGGGTGTTTTTTTTGTTTTTTGAGATGGGATCTCGCTCTGTTGCCACCTGGGCTCCAGCACTCCTCCTGCCTCAGCCTCTGCAGTAGGTGGGATTACCAGTGTTCTCCACTGTGACTGGCTTTATACTGGGTTTCAGATAATGGGCAGGAGAGGAGCTCAGAAAAGTGGAGGTGGAGATAGAACTTGAGCATATGTAGAGATGAGGCTTCAAAATCGGTCGAACTTCGGAAGGGGTGGGACTTCGAAGGGATGGGGGTTCAAAGTGGTAGCGCTTTAGAAGGGTGGGGCTTCGTAAGGGGCGGGACTTCAAATGGGTGGGGCTTTAGAAGGGCGGGACATTGGAGGGGGCGGGGCTTCAGTACCGGTGAGGTTTCAGAATGGGCGGGATTTACAAAGGGATGGGGATTTGGGCGGGGCTCATGAATGGGTGGGGTTTCTGGAGGGGTGGGTTTTTTAAGGGGCGGGGCTTGATGGGTGGCTTTTGCAGTGAGGATAGGGAAGCAGACCTGCACAAGGATCCCTTCAGCCATGTGATAAGGATCCTTTTGGCCCTAAGGGAAGCCTCGAGTTGAGCAGCTTCTCATATATCACTGCACAAGGGTCCTTGTGGACATTTGTACAGCTCACACTGTGCAGGGGCGTGCGGGACAGAAACACAGTAAAAATACCTATACCTTGCCTTGACAGATCCAGTGGAGCAGGATGTACTACCCATGGGCTAGGAACTGTCTGGACAGAGAAGGCTGATTGTCTAGTGCCAACCAAATCACAACACCTGCACTCCAGTGGGGCCCTGGGCAGCAGGGTGAGCAGCTGTGAGGTGGGGTATGTTGGGAAGGGCCTCTGTAACCTCTGTAACCCTGGCAAACAGTAGAAGGGGAGGGTCTGCCTGCCAGGGTACACAGACTCTGAAGCATAGGGCCTCACCTAAGGTGAGAGTTGTCTTTCCTGTAGTGTGGCAGTGGAGACACTTTCTGTGTTTCTTTTCTGCCTCTGATTCCAGCTTCCACACAAATTGAAACTATAAGCTCTTGTTTTTTTCAGTGCTCACTCCTCACACACTGCTCACCTCATACCCCACCTCCCTGTCCCTCTTTCACTCTCTGTTGCTAAGAGGCTTCATTGGCTGGAGGCAAATGACATCACCTGTTGCTCCTCAAGGGCCTTAACCTTACCACATGACACTCTGCTATGATAGGAACCCATGGTCCACGCTGTTCTGGGTATCTATGGTAACACTGCAGCTTGTTACACATTCTCCACACCCACCACTCTCATTACACTGCACAGAGCTCCGGCCATCTTTCTCATATGTCAGGCATTTCCTGAGAAACGGGGAGCTCTGCATCTCCTGCTTCCACTCTTCCCCTTACTGAGGAAGGTGCTCTTGGTGACTGGGACCGGCACAATTCCAAGTAGGCAGCAGGGCATTTCCTATCCTCTGCTGCCAGGAGGGCTGCTGCAGTGCCTCCAGGCACCAGGCCCTAACTCCTGACATTGGCCTTTTCACCACAGGCACCTGAGTCACACGCAGCAGAGTCTTCAGACTTCCAAAGAGGAACTCACAGCAGGAAGAGGTCAGCAGGAAAGGGTGAGGTAGGTAGCTTTGTGTGGGAGACCCTGTACAAAATGATTGCAGGAGTCCTGGGAAGCACAGAGTAAATATCTGAGGAGAAATGGGGACAGAGAAGGGACTCTTGGTGGGGGTGGGAGGCAAGCATTAACAATGTTCTTACCTCATTTGCATTACAGGCTGTGGAAACTTGAGACACTTCTGCCATCCAACTTAGTATTGGCTCAGATTCTTTGAGCACTGATAAAATTCTGAGATTACTGCCCTTGTGTTAGATCAGTGTATAGAGAGGGGGAACAATGGCTGTGACACTGTTAGAAGATTGGTGCAAGGGTATGGACCTGGATCCCAGGAAAGCCCTGCTAATTGTGGGCATCCCTATGGAGTGTACTGAGGCTGAAATTAAGGAGACCTTGAAGGCAGGCTTACATCCCCTGTGTACATACAGGATGCTAGGCAGAATATTCAGGAGGGAAGATAATGCTAAGGCAGTCTTCATTGAATTGGCTGACACTGTCAACTATGCTGCTATACCCAGTCAGATACCAGGAAAAGGGGGTGCCTGGGAAGTAGTGGTAAAACCTCGGAACCCAGATGATGAATTTATCAATAGGCTGACTTACTTCCTGAAAGATGAAGGCCGGAGAATGGTAGATGTGGCCAAAACTCTGGGGTATAGCACCCTTCCCATTGAGGGCATAGAGCCAGAGGACTTGGACCAAGTCAAACCACCAGTTTTGCAGCCTCTGAGGGAAAGCGTGTGGTACCGAAAGCTGAAAGTGTTTTCAGGAGATGCTCTCCCAGGCTCAGGGGAAGAGAGTTTTGAAGCCTGGCTAGAGCAGGTCACTGAGATGATGCAGATGTGGCAGGTGTCAGAGATAGAGAAGAGGCGTCGCCTGCTAGAGAGCTTGCGTGGTCCCGCACTGTCAATCATGCGGGTGCTCCTGGCCAATAATGACTCCATGACTGTGGAGCAGTGCCTGGATGCCCTAAAGCAGATCTTTGGGAATAAAGAGGACTGTAGAACCTCACAGTTCAGGTTTCTTCAGACTTCCCAGAAGTCTGCAGAGAAGATCTCTGCTTTTTTGCTGCGCTTAGAGCCCCTGCTGCAAAAAGCTGTGCAGCAAAGCCCATTGTCAGTGCAAAGCACAGACATGATTCGCCTCAAACATATTCTAGCTCGGGCCTCCATGACCGCTGCCCTCCGGGGCAAACTTGAGCTCTTAGATCAGCGAGGGTGCCCACCCACTTTTCTGGAATTAATGAAGCTCATTCGAGATGAAGAGGAGTGGGAGACCACCATGGCAGTGATGAAAGAGAAACAGAGGCAAGTAGGAAGGGGCCACAGGGCCTCTGGCAGACAGGTAGTAGCAGAAGTAGGATATTCTGCAGTTCAGGTCACCATGCAGGCAGGGTGTTTCAGTGAAAACAGCACCCAGACTGCACAGGAAGGTGTGTCCCCATCACTGAAGCGCAGGCGACTGTCATGTGAACTCTGTACTATGGGAAAAGGCCATGGCCAGGCAGCATGTCCCAAAGCTGAGGACCAATCTCCACCCATGCTGAGGCCTAAAGTTGCCGAAGAAGGGTCGGGAAAAGAGGAAGGGGCTGGGGGCATGAGCCACCCCAGGCCCTAGGAAGCACAGGCTCAGGAGATCCAGGCACTCCTTTCCCTGGCAAGCAGCAGACAGATCTTAAAAAGGGGAAGGAACAGCCCAGACAAAGATCAGGAGACCCAAGTGAGGTAGGACATAGCCAGCAGGCCCAGGTCAAGCCTCCTCTCCCTCTCCCAGTGGGAAGGGACTCTATCGAACAGGACAAAAGCACATGCATCTCAGGGAAAGCTCAGTGCAGAGCCCGCAGGAAGTGTCACAGACCAAAGCAGGGAGCTGCCACACCCTGCACATGGGAATCTCAAGCCTCACACAGAGACCCCAGTGATACAGAGTATGAAGACGGTGAGACGGTGGGCTCTGACATGCGTGTCTGCAATGTCATCTGGCCAACTCCAAGTTCCCACACTACAGACTCAGAGCTAACGATGCCAACCAGACACCAGGATACATGGAGCATGGAGGAGCCTGCCCTGGGGCCATCCTTGTCAGAAGGAGCCAATACCTCTGAGGAAGAGCTCGAAGAGAGAGAAGTAATGCTCCGCAGGGGAGGTCGCAGGGTCCAACCTGTCTTCAGGATCATCTACACTGCTCTAGGGGAGCCCCAGGAAGGCAGTACCCTTGAGCCCTTCCGCCCATAAAGGCCGGGTCTCCAGACCCCAAAGCCCTGGGAGCCCAGCACCATCCCAGAGGCAGTTTCCTTTCCTGCAGCCTGACAGGGCTGTATGGGCAAGGACACCAAAGACTAAGAAGACCCCCAGGTGGGGGCACTGGCACCCACTAGGTCAGTGCACCCAGAGCTGGCTTAGGAGTGAGTGGATACAGAAGGCAGCTTTTGCTCCAAACAGGAGGAGGTAGAAAAGGAGTGGGAGGAGGATGAGNGGAGATGGGACAGGTTAGAGTAGGGGGGACAATGGTGGCTGGGTTAAAATGCTGGGTGCATTCAGGCAAGGTCCATGATGAGCTGTTGTGATTTCAGCTGGCCAGTGGGCAACAGGATACTGTTAGTTGTGGGTGGGCACTGTCTTTCTGGCTCCCCAGAGCACTTGGGAATAAGCGGGTTAGGCATTGAAGGGAGGGCACAGGACCACAGGATTCCCAGCAGTGCACGGGGGTGGAGGGGTGGGAATCGGGGCATCCAGCCAGGTCAGACAGGCCACGTGTGTGCTCCCGGGCTAGCAGACAAGGTCAGGGAAGGGCCGTAGAAGGGCCCTGGCATGAGGTCAGATGTCCCCAGCAGGAGCTGTGTACAAGACAGGAGGGCAGGGGTGACATTTTCTAACCCACCCCACCTGCTTTTCCCTGCCTCAGGCAGCCAACAGATGGCCACTGCTAGTGTAGCCACTGAGGGACCTTTAGGGATAGTGGTGTTGGGAGGTTGGTCATTGGGAAGAGGGTGGACAGAGCAGGGCTTCCACATTCTCATGCCATGGGGTGGGAAGACAGAGTCACATTACACACTGAGTACGAGCTGGGAGGGGGGCCATCCCTGGGTCCTGGGAGCAGTACTAAGCAATGAATATGAGAATTTGGATGGGCCTGGGGAGGGGTCCCTTCCTTTGCTGTGTCCTTTCAGTCTATTGAGCCCTTGGTACCATTTATATACAAATGGAAGTGTCTGAGGCTTCCTCAGTCTGTGTCTGCAGGTGTCTTCCAGCCATTTTTCAGGGATAGAACCTTTGACCACCTCCACTGTACAGATGAAGGACACAGTCTTCTAGTAGTCAAGAGCCAGGGCCAGATACTGGAGTCTGCATCTGGTGACCCAGCCACGTCAGGGCTGCAGATAGTGGAGCTGCACCAATGGAAGAGCCCTCAGAGACCTGGGCACACACAGAACATGGGGGTGTCCAGGGGGTGCACATGGGATGAGTGATAGGTGGCATGTCAGTGGGTCATAATTGCAGAGTGGTTGGCACTCAGGACTTGGCCTGCATCTCAAGAGTCTCTTGGGGGTGAGTCCCATCAGGACAACCTGCGGGATTGGGATGGTGCCTCTAGTTGAACTCTGCTCTCCCTGCCTCCTTCAGGCAATGCAGTGTGTCTCAGCAGAGCCAAGGCAACTGGTCACTTTCTAGGAGTTCCTCCAAACTTGATGGGGACAGGAGAAAATGAGTAGAATAAGGGGTTGATCCCAGCCAGAACACTAGGCTTCCTTTTCTGATCTGTCCTGAATTCAGAGTTGGCCCATGTATACTTTTGATCACTGAGCAGGTATAACTGTGTGTATGTGTGTGGGCATGTGTTAGCATGTATTTCTCAGAGTATGAATGAATGCATAAGAAATCATGTGTGTCACTAAATGGGTGTATGTCACTGATGTGTGAATGAGGACATGAGTGTCATGGAGTATGTGTTAGAGTAAGAGTTCTGATATCAAGAATCCCTGTGTGTGAGTGTGTCATTGAATGTGAACATGTGTATCATTTTGTGTGAATGTGTTTCAGTGCATGCCATTGAACATGTGTGAGAACTTGTAAGTATACTGTGATGTGAGTGCATCACTGACTGTTAGTGAATGGGTATGAGCAGGTATATTGGATGGTTGGTGGGCTTCACTTCCTTAAAGGATCAAATGAGGGAGTTGAGAGGTAAAGCTGCTTCCCCACCAACACTAAGCAGTGAGAACTTTGAGGGATTCCAGCCCACCAGCCCTACACTGAGGCCTCTGTCCGTTTCATCCTTATCTGGCCTTGGCACATTCCCATAGGCAGAGTGTGTTCAGATGCACATTGCTCACAAGGTGCTCTGGGTGGGCTGTGTATGATCTGCAGATACAGAGGTCCACCCAGGTGCTTACTTACATGTGTGGATCCACCACCTTGTAATTGTATGTTTATCATGTCACAGATGAATATGAAGGACAAAGACAATCTAGAGGCCAAGCTGGGAACTCTGGTGTATTCTCCCATCAGCCCTTTCCCCTGCAGTGGCCTTTCTATGCTTCTGATCTCCACCTGTTCTTGAATTTTGGATTGCCTGCTCTTGGAGCATGTGTAAATATTCATTCTCCACCAAAAGGAAGATGCTGTGGGGCAGTCACTTTCCCAGCATCCATAGCAGGGGTAACAGGATAAAGGTCACACCCTGGGCAGTCTGGCCTCCCATGGGTCCTGGGAATCAGCAGGGCCATCTCATTCTCAGCCCACAGTGTTCTACCACAGAGAGGATAAATTAGAATGAGATGAGTGAGCTTGTCTTTCTTCTCTTGTCCTTGGCCCATTCATGGGACACTCCACCCAGATCCCTGGCTCCTTTACTTCAGAAGGGTTATACAAGGGCCAAAGTCCAGGTACCTGGATCATTGCTTCTCTGGGCTCGGAGGTCCCCTGGGGCTAGGGAGCCCTGAGCCATGTGTCCCCAGGTTCTCCCTGGCAAGGCTGGATCTACACCTGGGTATAAACTCTTGTCATCTGAGCTTTTCCCCACTTGAATCCTCCATCGTTTGGTATACAGCTTCTCCAAAGGGCACAATCTTTCTTGAGACCCTATTCTCTCCTCTTGGAGCCTTGAATGTGTCTGCCTCCTTGGCCTGCTCTTCCTGCACACAACAGCCCTGCAAGTGCTCTGGCTGCCAGCACCTCCAGCTCCCCTGCACCATGCCCCAGCTGCCTGCCTGACTCAAATTCATGGATCAAATTCTTACAGCAGAAAGCCACAGGTCCTTATATCCTTAGGTCCTCACTACAAGCCATGGTCTCCACAGCAAAGAGGGGAGAACAGGCTCCAGGCAGATCCCTTTCATGACCTGGTGATGGGGGTGGGTGGGTGGATTTCTCTAGCAGCAGCTAGACTGAGTGAGCCCTAGGACCATCCCATTTCTGGATCAATGGTACAGAGGGCTCAACAGGCTGCAGGAACTTGAGGCAGGAAGGAACCCCTCCTCAGTTCCATCCAAAGTCTCACAGCTATCACTGTAACTGAGTCTTCCAAAAAAGATCCACTGTTCTATCAAGTCAGCTGCTTCGGGATTGTGGGGAACATAATACCAGTGAATTCCATGAGCATGAAAACCTGTCTCACAATTTTCACTATGAAAGGGTTCCTTGACCAGAAGCAATGTTGTGTAGAATAACATGATGATGGCTAAAGCATTATTTAAGCCCACAAATGGTAGTTTTAGCAGAAACATGGCATATGGGGAGGTAAATATCATGGTCAAGAGTTCACTTTCTGGGGTTGGGTTTGTGGCTCAGTGGTATAGCGTTCACCTAGCACATGTGAGGCACTGGGTTTGATCCTCAGCACCATGTAAAACTAAGTAAACAAAATAAAGGTATTGTGTCCATCTAGAACTAAAAATATTTAAAAAAAAAAAAAAAAGAGTTCAGTTTCTACTAAGGCCCACTAGTAGGCCAAAGCTTGTCTCTGAAAAGAAGGGTAGATAATGATGATAGCAAAGCAATGCTCTAAAACCCTTAAAGGCCGGTGCCATTTCACCTATGGGGCCTGCCAAAGGCTTCAAAGTGCAGCTCTATCTGCCACCGACATTTGAAGCACCACTAGGTATGCAGGATCCTATGGACTAAGGGTAAAAGCAGCCTAAACAGCAGCTTGGATCTGTTGCAGAGTCTCCTCTTTCTTGGTTGTAGAAGGAGCCAGAAGCAACAATTCAGTCTTTGCCTTAGAAGAGCTATCTCAACATGCCACATACTATTTTGGGCCTCTGCAACTTTAACTGAGGTAGAAGGCCCCTGAATCTGTCAAGATTTATTTCCCACTCCATGACCTGCAAATTTCTTAACAGTAAGTTCAGAGTAGTTGCTACTTCACACTTGAGTCATCCAATTAGCATAATGTCATCAATGCAATGGCCAGTATGATACCTCATGGAAGGGAAAGGTGATTAGGATTCCTGGAACTAAATTATGACATGGGCCTGGAGAATTCATATACCTCTAGAATATGACAGTGAGGGTATATTCCTGGCTTTGACAGATGAAAGAAAACTGCTTTGGGTGGGGCTTATTGACAGGTATAGAGAAAAAAGCATTTGCCAGATCAATAGATGCATACCAGGTACCAGGACATATGTTAATTTGCTCAAACACTGAAGCCACATCTGATACAGCAGCTGCAACTGGAGTCACCACCTAGTTAAGCTTACAATTATCCACTGTCATTCTCTTAAGATCCATCTGTCTTCGGCACATGCCAAGTTTGAGAGTTACACAGGGGTGAGGTGGGGATCCCCACCTGTGCATCTTTCAAGTCCTGATGGTGGCACAGATCTTTGCAATCCCTATAGAAATGCTGTATTACTTTTGATTTGCTATTTTTCTAGGTGTAGGTACCTCTAACATTTGGCCTTCCATTTGGCCTTTTCCACCACAATAGCTCCCACTCCACATGAGGGTATTATTGATTGGGAATTCTTCCAGCTGCTAAGCATTTCTACTCCACTTATACATTCTGGAATTGAGGAAATAACCACAAGGTAGGTTCAGGACTCCCTATGAGTCAGGTCTGAGTTAAAACTCCATTAATCACCTGATTTCTGTAAACCCCTACTCTGACTGGTGGGCCACAGTGACATTTTGTTTCTCTTAGAATCAGCAACAATTCATAGTCACTCTGTGAAATGTCTGATTTTTCCTTTTCCCCAAAGCACAGTTTCTCTGGTAAAAGGCTGTAGGTCACTTTGCAGAAGGCCAGGAGAAAGATTAACAATAAAAATTGTTAGCAAACTGAGGGCATTCCTCAACCAGATGTGGGATGTGGGATTTTGAGTCTATAAATTGTCTCAAATCTGAGAATCGGTTGATTGCTACAACTGTTTTTGTCATTTAAGTCAGATTTTGTTTCCTTGGTCTAGAACTTTGCTGCTTATATAGATCAAGTTAAGAATTTAATAGGTTCCCTATCTATTGCATGCCCATGAAAACCATGATCAGCCCATAAAATATGTAGGTCAGAGTAAGTTAGACCATTCTGTTTGCTACTTTGCTTCTGCTGTTGCATTCAGGATTGCCAGAGCTGAATAGCTGTGATTCCCAGGGCAAGGTCGGGCCTACAGAGAAGAATGATCACAGAACTCTTCAATGATTCCAGGGCTCCCCTGGCAAATTGATTTCTAAAAGTACTGGTGTCCCACCTGGCCACTCTCTTGAGGTGGTTTTGCATGCTGCTTATAGCTTCCCTGGCAAGTGTTCCATGTTTCTTGCATCTCTAACTTTCTGGGGTCTCCACTCAGCTTTGGCTCCACTCTCACCATGCCACACATCATTCTGTAAGGGTGTAGTTTAGTGTGTGGCCCACAGTGAGTGCTCAGAAAATATTTAAATTATTACATGGATAAATAAGAAACTTCAACTCAGATGTCCCCTCCCCAAGGACACTATCCTTAACTACAAAATCCAGGTTACCCAGCTTTTCCTTATGCTCCTTTAGCAGTTACTACTGAAATAGGATTTTTTGCCTTGTCTTTCTCCCCATGAAATCACCATTCTGTAAGTTAATAGTTTGTGCCTCTTTTGATCCCTCATATCCCTGTGCCCCATGCAAGACCTGACATGATGCAGAAAGAATTAAATGCCTTGGGGATGGAGATGACTGTAGAACACCATACAAAAAGAGAGGCTGGAAGATAGCCTTCTTGTGTATAGCAAACTCCTACTTAAGTTTTATATCATCTCCTTAGGAAAAGCTGGCCATTTGGCCCAGAAGAGTTTACTACATTATAGCATTTTACCCACCCTGTATGTTTTCCTCAGAGCACTTATCACCATGGTATGTTATAACCATCACAAGGGTTTAAATTGGATCTGCAATATTGGGAGGGAATATCCATCTAGCACACTGGTAGAAAACAGATGGTCAATAAATGCTTGTTTAGAGATTAAGTGACCAAGTGATACATCAAGGTGTTGGTCCAAAAGAAAGCACTAATGGACAGACAAGGAGTTGACTTGGCAGCAGCATGTCATACCAAACCAACACAAACTGGATGGCTTGTAAAGCAGAAGTTGGTCTGAGAAGATTCATTGAAAGAGAGCATTTATGCAGAGCACAGTGTACAGTGGGCTTTGGAGGTGATGAACCAGGTGGAGCAGGTAGAGAGAGAGGCAGTTGTCAAGGAGAATGCAACATACAAATAGCCTGCAAGGGCAGAGGGCAGGGTGGACAGTGATCAGGGCAGGGACCTAAGGCAGCCGCTCAAGAAGAACCCCATGAAACACGCATTCAAAGCTAAGCACAGTGCCAGAAAACAAGTCTCCAAAAATTAAAAGGGAATGAAGTCATGCAAAATATGTACCCCAACCAGCATGTAATAAAGTTAAAAATCAGTAACAGAAAGTAAGTTTGAGAATTACTTTCTTTAATTTCTGTAACAAGTGTGTTGTTTACACACTCCTAAATAAACAAAGAAGTCACAAGGGAAATTAGAAAATCTTTTCAGATCAATGAAAACATAACATGTAGCTAATGCAGTGATGAGGAAAAAGTTCATAGTTATGAATGCATATATTAAAAATGATCTGAAGTCAAAAACCTAATTTTACCCCTTAAGGAACTAGAAAAAGAACAAACTATCACCTTCAAGACACTGAGGAGAGCAGAAGGAAAAAAAAAAGAAAAAAAGACAAGCAAACTAAATCCAAAGTAAGCAGAAGGGACAAAGTAATAAATATTTGAGCAGATATTAATGAAATAGTATAAAATGATAGAAAAACCAATGAAACAATACAAAAGAGTAAATGTTTTCATTTGAAAGGAATAAAATCAATACCCATTTAGCAAGATCAATTAAGCAAAGCATGCCTTGGTAAAGGCACTCATGGGATGAGCCTCATTAGCAGTGTGGTAAGGACAGAACTCACTATGAAAGTTCAGAGGAATTTGAAAGTAAAGGGCCCTGGAAAGGCCCCTGGAGCAGAAGGCATTCAGAAGAAATAGAACAATGGGCAGAATGTACTTGGAGGTAGGTTTGGGATATTCCCAGTGAG
This sequence comes from Marmota marmota marmota, assembly GCF_001458135.2. Taxonomy (NCBI): domain Eukaryota; kingdom Metazoa; phylum Chordata; class Mammalia; order Rodentia; family Sciuridae; genus Marmota; species Marmota marmota. The sequence goes on from NW_026000272.1 coordinate 246,804, forward strand.
AGGACACCATGCAGAGAAGCTTCACCAGAGGAATGTGTTCTGTGGAGGAAATTTATAGTTCAAAGACATTCATAAGCAAAGAGCAGTCCTCAGAGGATTACACATGGGGATGCATGGGTAGGGGACCTTATGGGTATTGACTCAGGATGGGGGACAGGAAATGGGAGTAGGAATACAGGAGGTCAAATACTGGGACCAACTTGCTTGGTAGGAACCTGGTCTGTTAGGTGATTTCACAATGACACTACCATGTTTTCCTTTGTGTCACACACTATCATCAACTGAAATACCTAGTTATGAGCTACCACTACAATCCTTTTCTCTTGCATTAGTAGGTCTCTTTGCCTAATTGCATCCACTGCAGCCAAAATTGGGTTGAGGGTGGGCTGAGGGATACTAATACAATAGCCCCCAGGACCTTGCTCAGTGGTGGGAACAGTTCACTAGTACCATGTGTTCCATCTTTGGACTTCCTGTCCCTGAGTTGGATCAAGACTTAGATGATATGTAAACTGCATTTTCTAATGATGTGAAACTTGGAAGCATGGCTGGTTTCATAGGCAGAATGACAATTCAATAGGATCCTTACAGTTTAGAACATTGGCCTTAAGGAGCAAGATGAAGCAGTCTTGCCTTTTGGTACACAGCTGGAGTAATGAGATCCAGTGTGTGTTGAGGGGCAGCTTTGAAGAGTGCCTTTGAGAAATGTATATTCAGAATCAATGTCAAGAAGAGTTGAAGGAACCAGGAGTGTTTAAATGGAAGGAGTTGACTGACAGACCCTGATAAGTATCTTCATCTATTTTAGGGGCTGGCATTTAGGAAAGGAATTATAGACCACCACTGGGTGACCAATTAAAGGGAAATACAATTTAACTCAATTGAAGTGCATTTTCTAAAACTGAGGCTGTCCATAGACAGTATGGGCTTGGAGAGGAAGGAGTTCTTGGTCATTGAAAATGTGTAAAAATAAAAGGGGGGATCACCTGTCTGTGAAGGATATAAAGGGAAGGATGTATCCAAAAGAATATGATCTTCTATATTAAGATTTGCTGATGGGCTGGGGCTGTAGCTCAGTGGCAAAGTATCTGCCTAGCATGTGTTAGGCACTGGGTTTGATCTTTACCATCATATATAAATAAATAGATAAATAAATAAATAAATAAATAAATAAAGGCATGCTGTCCATCTGCAATTATAAAAGAAAAATTTAAAAAGGTTTGCTGAACGTAGAACTCTATATTTCCTCTGCCTACATAGTTTCTGGATCTTGCTGTAAATACTTACTTAGTTGCTTTTGTAGAGGAAGTCTTCAGGTAAATCACACAGCCAGGTACACCAAGTTACTAAACTCAAAAAAAGGAAATCTTAACACTGACACGTACATTTTAACATTTATTATAATTGTGTACACTATTGTGGATTAAGCATGCACAACTAGAAATACTAAGAAATTTTATAAAAGCAACAATGTAATACAACCATTTCTCTTCCTTAAGTCTGTAGAATTCTGTGTCTTTAAAAACATTTCTGAAAGAGGCTGCTTTGGATCAAGGTCAATACTGACATTACAAGCTGTCTTTCAATATCTTGCAGGTTGGTTCTAAAACTACCTTAAAGGAAGAGTATATCTTGAGGGTGGGGAAACCAGCCTATCCTGGGCTTCTTTACCTTGTATTATGTCTGGGAGGCCTGTACTGAGACTCTGTAATGGCACCTCTCACCAAAGGAGTGACTTCTTTTTCAATCATGGTGTTAGTGCTCACCATGTACTAAGTCCCATGTTGGAGCTAGACTTCAAGAAGACTTGTTAATATTTAGTTTTGGTACATGGCATATGGAACTATTCTTCTCCTTCAGAGTAAATCCAACTCACATCTATCAAATAAATGGAATGTTCATCTCTGATCATCTGACAGAAATAACAAATCTACAAGCCAACATGTACAGGGCTCACAAACTAAAGAAAGATGGAGGCTCATTTTATAATTCAATCAAGAGGCCTTCATTTTTTATCCAAAAATTCTAAGGTGGTTTTACCTCTTGAGGAGTTTACAAATTAGTGCTGGGCCCAAAGTTTGCAGGTGACAAGTAACCTAGGCTAACCTAAGATTGTCAGCTAACTGCATGGACAGGCCTGTATCTTTCTCTATTTTCCCAGACAATGAGTTCCCATGATCTGAGAACCTGGGCCCCAGTAGTTGCTGCTGGCTTGAGTCTGGACTGGAAAACAGGAAGGCATTAAAGAGTGTGTACTCAGAGTAGCTGGCTGATTGGAGCTTTCCCTGGGTTGATGAGGTTCTTTATGGGAACTCTGTGAGTCAAATTTACCCCTGGTTAAAAGCACCCTGCTTTGGGGGAGAGGGAAGAAGGGCAATTTGGCCCTTATGGTGCTTCAATGGGGGTCCAGGATGCCCACAGGACTGAGATTTCACATCCTGCCCCTTTGTAAGAGTATGCCTTGGTGGAGGCCAAAGGGGTAGTGTTACATGGCAGGATTCAGATATCTTCTTCACAGTGGTGAGCACATTCTAAGCACTAAATCAATGTTCACTATTGTTACTACTCCTGGAGAGAGCATGGGCTCTGGAGAGGGACAGTAGTAGTGCTGCATAGCGTTCTTCAGAAGGCAATGACCACCTATCTGAGTCTCACTATCCTCATCTGTAAAATGGAGACAAGAATATTCTCTTCTCAGGATTATTACAGCAATTAATGCCATCGCTTTGTAAAGATGCATGGTATGTAGGGAGGCTTCAAAGATGTTAGCTACTTTTCTCTCCTCTTAAACTTACTTTGATCTATGTACCTTGAAAGCCAATTGAGAGGATTTCTGTGTAAGGCCCAGGGAGCAGGAATTAAGGGCAAATACACTAATCAGTTATCAAAATTCAAACATACACAGATATCCCTTTGGTTAGTAGCCTCCTAAAATCATATCCTATTGAATTTGATCCTAACAGCATAAACTTACCAATATGCACCCACACACCTTTAGGGAAAAAGTCCAATATAGCAAAAGGTGGATGGGAAGAGGGAATTAAAATCTCCTATATAACTCAATCAAAAACAACTAACTACTTAAAAGAATGTATGGAAACTTTAAAACATATATATATATGGCAAATAGACAAGATAAACATTAGCCTATGCCAACCCCTAGCATTCAATGCCTGCAATTTACCCACAAGGGATCGTCAACAGTCTTTAACTTGGCCCCTCAGAAGCCTCAAGGGAGTCAGTACAAACTGAACTCCATGCTTCTTCCCATGCCTAACACACTAGGCTACCTATACTCATCAGAAAGCCAGTCTGTCTTAGGAATGCTAAGATGGAATTTGTGTTCAAGTCTTTGATGGAGCCTGAAATGAGATTATGTATGTAAAGTGCCTCCTAAACTATAAAAAGCTACACACACAAGTAATTATCATAGCATCAGTAAGATACAATACTGGATGTAAGCATGTTCAACCTAAGAAGGGAAGAAGTATGAGGAAATCAGAGGGAGGAAGTGAAGGGAGAGGATCCAAGAACTGGGGACAGCCAAACTTGTCCGGGAGTCATCAGCTTCTGAGCATCTCGGGGAAGCTAAAAGAAAATATGAGTAGCCATAAAACTGGAAATATATGTTCAATCCAACAATCAGTCAGAGGCCCTTAATGTGTGTCACTGTTCTAGTGATCAGGAACTAGAGTCCAATTAAAATGTGTCACCTGTTGAGAAGATAACCTGCATGTAGCTAGGGGAGAGTCTGGTTTGCATCCATTCTGATTGCCTTCAAGGGAAATATTATGTTCCATGCTCAGACACTGGGGGCAATTCCACTGTCTGTTAACTTAGAAGCTTGTTTTACTGACTACCTTGGCTACTGAGTCCTGATCTGAAGCTAATCAATGGTAGAAGGGGTCCAAAGCAACTGGCAGAGCTCAGGCCCAGAATCTGAAGACCTGGGGTTAGGTCCTGATACTACCATAAGCCAACTAGGTGTTTCCTCTATACCCCTTCCCTTTCAAAGTTTTTATTTCCTGGCTACAAATTGATGCTAATAGAGTCCCAGTAGCATTCCAGGACAGCTAGAGGGCTCAGCTGGGGTGTTTTATGTAAGGTGCTTCTAGAGAGGAAGAGACTGTGACTCTGACAACTTGGAAGAATCCTCAGGGAGGGACTTTGTTCATGTCAATTAAGACTTCAAAGTATCATAAGACATAGGAACACAAAGACTCGGCCTCATGAACAAAAAGGCTGGAGGGATAGCAGGGTCCTGGGATAAGACCCAGGGAGAGATCAGGGAAGATTTCTTCCCCCAGTGAATCTCTTGGCTGCTCGTCCCTTGAAATGCCAACACCCACCTAGAAGAGCTTCTCATAGCATTTCCCACAGTGGATGGTGTCTCGGTGAATGAAGATCTGATCCAGGAGATCACCCATTGGTTTACTGCAAATTCCACACTGAAAGAGAAAGCAAGGTGGAGATCAACACACAAAGTGAAGCAACATGAATGAGTGGAAGGGGAGGGGGTGCCTGAGCAAGGCAGGAGGCAGATGCTGTGAGCCAATGCTGCATCCTCGACTTCCAAGCAGACAACCAAAAAAAAAAAAAAATGGCAAAAAACAGAAGCAAAACTCAGACTCAAATCAAAAAACACACAAAAACTAGCTGGCAGGATGATGACAAAGTGGTTAGGAGCCCAGGTTTCAGAATTCAGTCTGCATTTAAAACCTTGACTGTACAAATTATTAGCTGGGTGAACTTGGGCAAGTTACTGAAATTCTCCCAGCTTCCATTATTCCATTTCCTCATCTATAAATGAGCAAGATATACTCTTCAAGCTCATGAAGAACATTCAGAGGCATAGGCTACATAGAGCACACAGCCTGGGGTCAGGAATAAGCAAAGCATTCAGTAAGTGCCAACAGTCACTGCTTTTGTAAGAGAGGCTGGAAACATTAAGGGTGAAATTGAAGGTCCAGAGGAAGGTGATATGAGAGTCCTACAAAATGAAAGAATCTTTTAGCAGTCCAGCCCCTCCAACTTCATGACTCACAAACCTGCCTCCCCAGGCATGCCAGTGGTGAACCTTCCTGGCACTGGTTGTTGAGGCAGTGTGGCCTGTAGACAGTCTCAAATAAGAAGAGCCAAAGAATCCACACATGTCTTGGTCTCCAGCCCTTTCCAGGTCCCTAGATTGAGCTTTCTGGTTTCAACCTTTCAGAAGGTGCTGGGAAGGGCAAAGAACAATTTCGCGGCTACTCCAACTCCCTTTGTTCATTTTTGTCAAGCACCCTTCTGATGATAATCTAGCTACTTCTACTTTTCAATTAATTTGAAAATCCTTCTGGTAATTTTAATTCTCACTGTAAATCAATTAGCCCTCTACTGCATATATTATGTTTCTATAATTTTAGTTTTTGTGAACAAGGACTTGAACCTGAACTTAACTGATAGTACCTATCTATTTAGTTGATCACCTCTGGATACACAGAAAACTTATTATAAATGCTTCATGCTGTGGCAAATGGGGGATCCTGAAGAACTGCTATGATGCTGCAGGCCATGAGTGTCCTATCTTTTTGAAATAGTGCCCCTTTAAAATTAAAACAACTTTTGACAAGTGCTTTTCTGCATCCCAAATTTCCTCATGCTGACAATGAAAACTGAAAATATACTCCCTAGCCTGGTGGCACCAAGGAAGTTGAGAGTGATGTGTTCTCTCGCTAGCAGGGCCGTGCTAAATCTATATATGTATATGATCTGCCTTTTGTTTCTATAAAGTATAACCACTCCTACAGAACCAGCAGAGAAGCAATTCTAGCTGCTTCTTCCCAATTTAATCAAATTGCACAAAAATTCACTGAAGAAACAATTTATATGAAGGACCCTGAGCAATGTGGTGGTTTTGGGGAGGGGGGGGGCAGAAGAATGCAGCTGGGATGCCACTGGCTCTGATATCACAATCTGAGATTGGGATCCTTGGGTTCTAAATAGCTCTGTGACCTCTCTAACCCTGTGTTCATTGCCCATGTGGTGACTCAAGCATTCGGCTTGCCCTCCAGGCATCCCCAACCATCTCAGGCCCCACTGTTCTGCCACAGCTCCAACTTCCACACACCTATGTGAACCCAACTAGGCCACTTTAAAATCCCTGCTCAGCACTCAGTCTCATTCTTGATTCATCAGCCTCACCTGGTGAAATCTCTACCCTGTCCATGCAAGCCCCTTGCTGGGGAACCCACATACCCTGCTGACTGTTCCAGGTAGGAGTTCATGGCATTCACTGCAAGTGGGCACCGCCTGGCCTCCATTTCTCTCTGGTCCATCTACCTTCCCACTCTCTGAGGTGATATTTCTTCCCTTCTCTTCTTTCCTTAACCTCCAGCACTACCCACCTTCTCTCACTCAGAGATATGAACATGCTTTGCATCAACTGAGAAAATAGGAAACAACTGCTAAATAAAATTTGTTCTTCCACCACTCAATCAGGAAACGTCTCTGCACATGACCCACATAGTCAGCCTTTGCTAACCATGCTATGTCAAACAGGTACCCATCCTTCTCTCCTACATGAGGATGTCCTACTCCTGCACCATCAGTGTTTGCTTTACACTGGATCATGCCTATCAGCATCAACACATGCTATGGTCTTCCTCCACTGCCTGACTGCTCTCTCAAGCAAGTCCTCTAGATCTCTTCATTTCCACATGTTCCATTATCTCTTGAGCCCACTACAGTCAGGCTTTTCTCCCCAGCCCTGCAAAGTCTCTGAGATTGTGCACAAATGTACACAGGAATCAAGACTTCTTCACATTCTCTGAACCCATGAGACTCCAGTGCTCTGTAGGATGTTCTCAGCAGTACCACCTGTTTTTCTTACCTTAAAGCAATATTCATGGCAGCAGATGCCAAGATGTTCTAGGGTGATCTTTGGACAGTCTTGGATCTCTCGGCTGCAGTAAGTACAGATACCTCTGTGAGAAGAAAAACAAAAACCCAGTTTCCACACTGGCATACAGACTTTTGATGTGATACAGCTAGGCCTCAGTTTGCTGTCAGGATTCCCAGCCTGACATCTTTTTCTGGGAGCAGAGATACAGGCTAGACCAGTTCTCGGTTGTTGTAGGCTCTTGCACTACTCCCCCAAACGAGTCCTGATGTCCCTTCTCTTTATGCCTGGGACCACTGAGCCTTGGTCCCCAGCCCCAATACTCTTAGACCCACACTTACCTTAAGTCTGCCTGTAGTGACTACTTGGAGCTTATGCTAAAGTTCTAGGTACTGACTTCTGGGTCAATTATCTCCCACATTCCAGGATCTTTGCTTTGTTCCCAAGAGTCACCTCTGCCTCTTCTCCTTAGACAGGACCTATGAGGGTGCCTGTTTGCTCTCCTCCTATATGCTGAAATTAGGAGTACCTACTTCCAGAGATTTAGGCCTGCTTCTGACAGTGGCTGGGGTAGTGCTAGCAATCTGGGGCCATTTTAGTTCCTTTCCAAGGCCTAGTATTACCATAAGCTGGCTCAGAGTCTACTCTCTGGATGGAAGCATTTCTATAGACTCTTGCCCTCATTGCATCCTGTTCCTTTGTATATTATCACCACTTTCAGCTTGTTTTTTTTAATCTGTGCATGTGTGTCTGTGTATGTGTGCATGTATGAAGTGTACAAATGACTAGGGTGATCTCCTTGGAGAATTCCCTTTCTCCCTCTAAGCCCAGCAATTAAACAGTAATGTTTGACTCTAGATTTAGGAGACGTGTAGTGGAAAGGGGGACCCCCAGGGTATCTGGTCTGCCATACTGCTAAAGTGGATGCCTCATTTCATTTGTTCCTGTGGAACTGGCTAATTCTCAGGTTTCTAACCAACCTGCTTCATGTGGTCTACTTATGATTTGAGTGTGTTCCTCAAGAGTTCATATGATGGAAGCTTAGTCCTCAGTGTGGCAATGTGGCATTGATGGTACATTTCAGGATTTGGGGAATAGTGGGAGGATTGTGGCAGGATACTACCCTCAAAAGAGATTAATGTAGTTCTTGCAGGATCAGATTAGTTCCCATGAGAATGGGTTATTATAAGGAAACGTGGCACTTCCCCTGGATCCCTTTTCTGAGCATGCCACTTGCCACTCTTACACATGTTCCTGCCTTTATGATGTCTCACCTCCCATGAGAACCCTTACCACAGCCAAACAGATGTTAGTGCCATACCCCCGAACCTCCTAAACTGTAAGCTAAGTGAACCTCTTTTATTTATAAAATAACAATAACCTCTGGTATTTTGTTATAGTAACATATAATGGACTAGGACACTGGCCTTCTCTGATAAGACTTTATCTGGTGATGTGATTTATGTGGTTATCTGGGATTCAGATAATAAATGAGAATAATAAATAACAAATGCTTAATAAATGAGAAGGGATGTGTCAGAGTACAAACATCTCTAGCCAGGGCTTTAGTCCTGGCTCTGTCCCTAACTCCCTGTGTGAATTAAGGGTATGTTACATATCCTACCAGACCAATTTCCTTCACTGTAACCTGAATAGATTCAATCTCAAAGACTCTTTAACACTCTATTCCAATAATTTAAAAATAGAACTTGTCATTAACATTATCTTGTGACTCTGCTGACATCTAATGATGACTTTTGAAACTGCTGGATGAAGTGCCCTTCATTCAATTCAATGATTCCACACCACTTTGCATTTTTAGTTCTGTCTGTTTTCTGCCTTGTTAATAATAGCAGCCCATTTTTTAAAAATCCCCCTCATCTTTCTTTTGTAGTTATTTTTTTTTTCTTTTGACTTCTGGTTAGAGGTACTAGTTAATTAGGTTCTACTCTGAGGAATCACTACTGCTGACATGAGCACCTTGTGCTCTCAGACACAACTTCCTTTTCCAGTAACCTTTTTTGTCTACCCTTTGCTCTTACTTGGGTTCAAAGGCTTTAGTTGTCCCTAGTGTGGCATCCTGATAAGGGAGGTACTACCCTCCAGTGTCCTGCACTATTGTGACAATCCTGTAAATAGGTTGGAAGCTACAAATCACCATATAAAACCAAACACATATGGTATGGAGCTCCCTAGTATGAAAGCAGACATACCTCTCAGAGTGTGATGTATTGTCATATAGAAGTTTCTTCTCCATGTCAAATGACTTCTCGATGTTGCTGACACTGCAGAGTATGATGGAGAAAAGGAGGAAAGAAGATGGAAGCCAGATCACTATCATCATGATGCATAATGGACAGTTTTCCAATTAACCCTCTGGCCACAAGCCAGATGTGACTACATTGACAACCATCACCTCTGATCCTAAATGGTACTTGATACTATAGTGGCTGTACCAAGGAGGCATAATTCTCTTTGATAAGAGTTCTTTCATGGGGCACAAAGAACCCCCCTTGTGGCAAGGGAGATGACATGGGTGCGGTGGTTGTAATTCTGGAGGCTGTGTATACCATGAGGAATTTCAGGTCCACTGACCAACAGAAACAGAACTTTTCTCCCCATATATATGTCTGCATTACAATGTGATAGTCACCAGAAGCCTACTCACAGCAGAAATGAGACACTGGGGATGGAAAAAAATGAAGGAAACATTTAATATAATACTTGTCCTTGGGTTATCAGGTGGGAGTAGGGGTAAAATAGGTTTTTTAAAATTTTGTATTCTCATTTTCAATAATATTGCAATTTATATAAAAACCGATGGTTAAAAAGTATTGCCAGGGAAGGACGACTAAATAGGTACAAGCCTTGAGATAATCCTTAATGAAGCTGCCATTCCCTTAAGAGTCAACTGGTGACCCTATGAGGTAGTTAGGAAAAAGCTGCTCAGAGGCTAGGCAGAGTGCCTAAGGTCATACTCAGAATAAAGGGTTAGCTAGATTTTCAGTCCGAGTTCTCATTTCTCACTGCCCACTAAAGAAAAGTGTATAGGTTTGTTCATAAGACAATATTTTGACTAATGGTTAAAGTCAATTTTAAAATATATTTGTCAGAGTCTGAGAATTAAATTTAACAGACTGGCGGGACAAGAAGAACAAAAAGCAGAAGCTGGACATAGTTCAGTCAAGTGACTCTCAGAGAAGCAAATACCAGATGGCAAAGACAGCTTTCCCATGGCTGTTCTGGAGGCTTCATGAACATTATTCCTAATCTCAAAACCTCCCTGTTATAAACAAGGTTATAGAGACAGAAAATAGATGTGTGGGTGGTAGGGATGGAGGGGGGCTGCTAATATGCCTCTGGTTTCTTTCTGGGGTGATGAAAATGTTCTAACATTGGTTAATGGTAATGGCTACATGTTTCTATGAGTATACCAAAGCTCACTGGATTTATAAACTTTAAAAGGAGTAAATTATTACTAAATAAAGCTATCAAAAACTAAGTAATTACAAATTCTAAGGAATTATAAATGAGTGAAATGAGGCTCAGAGATTGAGCATCTTGCTGAAAATGAGCCAACCAATGCAGACTGAGCTAGAGCTGTGCTCATCGATTCACAGCCCTGGTGAAAGCCAGTCTGCAAGCCCAGAGGCCCAATCCTATCCTCACCCCTGCAGTGAGATGATATGTCATTTAAAAAAAAATAAAAACACTATTTCCTAAAGGTACCCCTTGTCAGTGTGGGCAGATAGGTCATACCTAGATGACACAGAATTACCCTTTCCTTCCATATGGCGTCAGAGGGCAAGCACATAAAAATATATCAGTGAAAAGTTATAGATATATCAGGAATGCTAGTTATTGTGTGTTCAAATGAGGCATCCTGGCATGAAAGGGCATGGAAGCCAAAGAAAGAAGCCCTGTGATCTGGAACAGAATGGAATGAACTAGGTGGTCCCCAGGGGCACCATCAGCTCTGTAAAAAGGGATATACTTGGGGTTTCACAAAAGAAAGCAACAAGGACAGGTAGAAAGGGATGGCACTGGAAATGAGGTACAGGATAAATTAAGTGTAACAGGAAAACTCAAAAATCACCTAGTCAGGTAGAACACCTGAAAATGTACAAATCACATCTGAAGATAATTGCACTAGTCACCCATTCAACATGTGATTATACAGAAGCTACTCTGGCCCAAGCCCTTGATGAGATATTGGGGAAGGGGGAAATACAGGAGAGGAGGAAATATAGGAAAAGGCCATGACAAGGAAGGATCTGAGGCTTGCTCTTACCTGCCATAAGATGAAGATGCTGGCTTCCCAGAAGACACTTCACTAGCATTCATGTACTCCTTCACGAAAAGAATCCCTCTGCTGCACAAGGAGCAGAGTAGAACAGAAAGAGGTATACCAAAAGATTCCAGAGGACTGAGCCTGGCCCACGATGGAGGTCAGTCCAGCCAGGCTGGGTTGAAGGAACTGCAGAAGCTCATGGAAAGGTCTAGCATAGAGGTGCTGGTAGGCTCCCCGCCCAATACACCAGACTCCCAAGGCAGCAGCAGATGGACCTGCTAGGCTGCTGACACTATTGTGGACTGGAGCTAAAAAGTCTCATCTCACCTTGTGTTTGGACCAAGAGCTCTAGAATGAGGCTCCCTACAAGCAACAGTGACATGACCTTCTTTGTTCAGATCTCAAGACCCCACCCTTTCCCCAGACTTCTGCACTTTAGTCCAACAGGTTTTCAATCCCTTTTCTGGGGCTGTGCTTTCTATCCTCTCTGCCCATATCCAGGACATCCTCCAAGACTTAAATGCAGAGTGCCAGTCCTTTTCAGCCAGTGCCCTTCCTGGAAGCACTCAGCTAGTACAAAATCTCCATGTCAAATCTCACCTTTCCCTTCTCACTTGTGGAGTTTCAGATGCCAAAGAAGTCACCTTATTCGGGAAGGTTTCTGGCAGCATTGGAAACAAGTTATGCTTCATGCTGGGCTCAGCATTGCCCCAAATTTGGCCCTCATTTCCATCCTGCACATTTCAGCTTGCTGACCTGATATCAGCAGAGAACCCTTTGGTCCCCACTCAACACATATGTAACTCTCTCAATAGGCTCCCTGCAATGTCATCTATTCCTGCAGGCTAAGAGGCAGCCAGAAATGCAGGTAAGGTAGAGGGCACATGAGAGAAACAGACATAGGCCTGGCATTCACAGGCCTTCATTGACCACCCCACGCCAATTGCACAGGCATGTTATCAAGGTCCTCTGGAAAGAGCCTTTCTGCTGGCTATATCCACTAATCCCTGGGAAGTACCATCTCAGCTTCTTACTGGGTTAGGGAGAAGAAGGTGTGGGTGTGCTATAACTGTGTCCAGGCTACCAGTAGAAGTTTATATAGTGGCGAGTGCTGGGAGTTGGGGGAGTCATTTCAGGAGAAGCAACACTGAAAAAAAGCTGGGTGTTTTACCTCTAAAGAAGAAATAGGGAACCCCCTGTGTTCAGAAAGCATCTCCTAGGTTGCTAGGTATCCCTTCTTACGTGGTTGAGCTGGAGTCCAATTCAACTGGGGGAGCTGGAATATAAACATGAGGTTGCTCAGAAGCACCAGTGACAGTAACAGTGACCATGCAGTTTGAAGGACTTCTCACCCTGAAATAGATGGAGGAAGGGGAGAGCATATCAACACAGAGACATGACATTTTCCTGAGCTAAATGTGGTCTAATCTCAAAGGCCCACTTCAGTAAGTTTTAATGAATGCTGGTGGGTTTGAAACAATACCTGCAAATCACTCATAATCTGCATTTTTGTTTTGTTTTGTTTTTGTTTTTTTGGGGATTGATCCCAGGGGCACTTTACCACTGAGTTAATCTCCACCCCTTTTTTGGTTTTTATTTTAAGCCAGGGCCTCATAAAACTGGTCAGGGCTGCTGAGAGCCATAGCCAAGTAGGAATGACACATGGCATTTTTGGTTGAAAGGTGACCCTGCCCAGGGATTAGGGTGGCTCCAGGTTTAGGGTGGATCCTGCTGGATTAGGGTGGCTCCAGGTTTAGGGTAGATCCTGCTGGATTAGGGTGGCTCCAGGTTTAGGGTGGATCCTGCTGGGAATAGGGCATATCCTGCTGCCTCAGGCGCCCACTCCTTGAGTTCCCGTTGAGTTCTGAGAGAATTGGTACGCAGAGCCCGTGGAGGGAGTGTATTTTTCCCAGAACGTGTGTGAAGAGTGCCGGTGAGAGTTCGGGAATAAAGAGTTGCTGTTTGAATCTACAAGGCTTGTGTGGTGGCTTGGTTATTTTGTGCCCAGCCAGACTGCGGCACAGGGCCTTGCTAAGTTGCTGAAGCTGGCTTTGAACTTGTGATCCTCCTGTCTCAGCCTCCCGAATGACTGGGATTACAGGTGTGCACCAGCATGCCTGACTCATCGTTTGCTTCTGAAGGCTTCTGAGAGATCAATGAATAGAACTTCTCATTTTGCATATGACAAACCTCAGGCAAAGTGAGTGGAGACATGGCCCAGGTCACACTGTGAGTCAGTGGCAAGACCCTAATTTTCCAATATCCACTTTGAATTCCTAACTACTACCAAGGGCTTTGACCTATGTGATTTACTCATGCAGTTGCCAGGGATGCAACAATCAGGAGGAAGCATAAGAGGAAGACAAAACCCAGCCCAAAGGCTAAGCCCAGCTCACCTCCTTACTGGAGGAGACACTCCATTTTCTAGCATCAGCTTCTCTTCCCCTATCCTGCAGAGGACTCTCAGGAGAACATGAAATCAAGGGGCAGAAGGCCAAATGAATAGATGTTGATGAGTAAGAAAGTTAGGTGCACCTCATTTTACCATTAGCAGAGACAGGAAACTGACAGATCTTATGGCTTTTTGAACTTTCACACCTTGGCTGCAACACCAGCCTTGTTCGGGAATCTCACCCCCAAGGCAGCTCACAAGGCCCTTCTTTGGAAAGGCCCCTATTGGCTCTCACTCTGTTTACCCCCATGGCACAAGTCCCATACCCAAAGTCAGCACAAATGCCCACTGCAATTCAAGACATTCTGTTAGGCATCACCAGTGACTACCTATTTTTTTCTTCCAGCTCATCCTGTAGCAGCCTCTGGCCACGGTGTGTACACGATACTCACTGTCCTGGCCTGATCTGAGCTTCTCTGCAACATACTGCCAATCACACTGTGCTATGGATATGGCTGCAACCACCTGGCCCACAATCTGGGGTACAACCCCCTTGCCAGAGAATCCAGGGCCTGAGATCTCAACTAGTATAACAGGGGGTGGGAATTAGAACAATCATGACGTATCACCTACCTAGCTTTTTGTCTTACACTATCAAAATGTCATGTGCAACTGAAGCTCCAGATGTAGTTTCCTAGGTGTACCAAACTTATCATGGCTTTATAGATAACAAGTGAAGGCCTACTCTCCCACCATGGATAGTGTGAGACACCCCATCTCAATACACCCAACCACACTGCACCTATTCCTACATCACCCTGTGATGCAGAAATGCACCACAGAGATTAGATAAAGTGCACTGGATGGAAAAAGGAGTTCTGATGGGAACCTGGAAAGATAGATGAGGAATAAAATGCAGAGCTAAAGAAAAACAAATTGCTTACAAGGGTAAATAAGATCCTCCATTGACTGAACAATTAGCAAGTTTCTGGTATGCTGTGATCCATGTCTGGGGAATAGCTGAGGGGACAGCAGAACTGAAAGGGCAAGGCAAAAAAAAATAAAAAGAAAAAAAAAACACCTCCATTTGGAGTCCTCTAGGACTACACTGTTAGCAGCATGGGCCCTCCAGTGCTCCTAGAAAACATCCCACCTCCCCCCACCAACAGCCTCTTCTTCCTAGCCTACAAGATCCCACAAAGCCCAGCTCCTGCCCCTGCTAACCTAACTTCCTACCAACTTTCAGGCCTTCTTCCCTGTCTTCTCTGCCCATGTTGCTTTCTCACAAGATCTTTGAAAAGTAAACTCCTTCAGGTCTTAGTTGAATTATTCCCACAACAGAAAATCCTTGTCTGACCATCCTGGATATGATGTATTTTGCTTGCACCCCTCCCTGTGACTCTACTGGATTTTTTCTTTTCTGGGATTATCATGAATAGATAGGTGGTATGAATATCATGGTAATTAAGAGTGCAGTCTCTGGTCTCTGACTGTTGGGTTCTAATTCCTGTTGGACCACTTCCTAGAACTGAGACAGGTCAGAGAAAGAAGTAATTCAAAATCAAGTAAGGGGACAGGAAATGCATAAGACATGCTTAAGATACAATGCATAAGAAATGAAGAATCTTGAAAATAAGGTAAGTCTTGCCTTGGATCAGAAACCTCTACTGCATATAATGATGGATCTGGAGTCAATGGTGGGTTCCTAGGAATGATGAATGTGAGGGACAGAAAATTCTATCACAGAGATGGAGATAAAGATTACCTGGCAGGAATGGGAAGAACATCATCAAATCATGACATTCTCTCTTGCTCTCTGTGTTAGTAATGTTGATCTGACAGCTGTGAAGCCCTTTCTGAGACCACACTTGTCTGATCCAATAACTTCTAATTTCCTTGTATTTTTATAAATGAAAATAGACAGAATATGTGCTTAAACACTGATCCATATCATGTGTCATTTATATATTTCATTTAGAGACAGGGTCTTGCTAGGTGGCTTAGGGCCTTGCAAAGTTAGTAAGGCTGGCTTTGAACTTGTAATGCTTCTTCCTCAGCCTCCTAAGCTGCTGGAATTACAGGTGTGTGCTATTGTGCCCAGCTAGTGGGCAATTAATTAGCAGATTTCTTACAAAAACATAGTTAAAAAACTGAGAGCTAATTTTCCAATGTGAAAAAAATATTGTTTAAGCTATCTAGGTTTCGAAGCTGGAAATATTGTGATTTGGTGTCAACAGGCACTGCTCTACTGAGGCCAGGAGCCAGAAAAGTACCACTTTGGGAAATTTGAGCTACTTACAGGAAAGCATAGCAATGGTGCTGAGTGATCCCTGGTGTCCTGCTCCTTACTGGCCCATCTTGTGTCTCAGAAAATTCACAGACTCTATTTCTTTGGTCTACTATTACTAGCGTTTTGCAATTAGCGCACAACCCTAGGTCATCACCATGGAAGTGAGTTATTGTCCTATGTATGGTTATTCTGGTGATGATGGCAGTGAAAGCTGTCATCAAACTTGTAGCCTTTACTTCTGGCAGTGAGTCCCATACACAGCAGGGCATATGTTCCTGAGATCTTTTAAGTCCTTGAAGGGCAAAAGTACCCTGAATACTGACCCCAAAACAGGTTTTTAGGCTCTAACTGGATATGAGATAACATGGTTCTCTGTGCTGGGCTTTGTCCAATGAATTTGCTATTATTGTTCCAAGTTGAAACCTTTGGAGACCTACACCTGGGATGGTTATTTGTGGTCTGCTTCACTGTGGTTCCTAACCACTCACACCTGCATTGGGTTAACAGACCTGTTTAGTTTGTGTGTTTGTCTTGTCTTGCTGCCCCCTATAAAGCCCTGGCTGCAGCCAGCAGGAGCCCAGTGGAGTTTAGACCTTACCTGCTGGCAGAGTTCTCCAGTTCAACAAGCTGCTCAGGTGCAGCAGGGGTGTTCTGCCACTCTGGGATGCTGAGATCTACAGGTTGTGGAGTGGGTGCAGCTGGGTCTCCTTGGCCAACCCCCAGGACTTCAGGCGTCTCCTGCAAGACCTCACAGACTTTGGTGGCCACATTCTTCTCTTCATAAGCTGCTGAGATGCTGAGGAAGAATGAACACACTATGAAGGGAGTGCTCACCCTCTGCACGCTGGCTGTCACGTCTGCTGGGCATGGAGGGGCTTATGTCCTTGAGAGTAGAACACAGAGGAGCCAGAAAAAAACCCATCTTGAGGGAGTGGGTGGCATCCTCCTCCACAGGACCTCAGCACCCCTGCTTCCTTGTCAGTTAAAAGGCAAAGTTCATCTTGGTTCAGTGAAATGTTGACAGTCTTCTCCTGGCTGGAAACACTCTGGCATCCCTGTCTTGTTTCCTGTCACTGTCATATTTCATTTCTGCAGTCCTTCTCCACCCTAACTCATGTGCTCCTCTTAAAAAGATGTAAACTATCCAGGCTTTTGCCCAGGCCCCAGTCCTTATGAAGACCTGTGCACATGGCTAGGACCCACAAAGACCTGGCAATTTGAGCAGGAGTTTCCTCCCCAGGATATCTTGGCAGGCTAGGTTGGGGCGAGAGCAGGAGCAGACCCAACAAGCTCACTACATTCTCAAGTCTGTTGAATTCACGGAGTGGGAAGGGCTCAGAGAACCTGAAGTTTGTAGGGCGGGGCCTGCCTGAGGACGGGCCCATCCGCGGTCCTTGCGCACCACCTCGTGGCAGGCACAGGCACCGCTTCTGGACTAGCTCCAAAGAGGCTCGCCTCACCCGCGCGGCCATTTCGCCTGGCCAAGGAACGTACTTTCATGGGGCTCCGGGAAATGGCGGCGCGCAGACGTACTTGCAACAGTTACCCCTATGGCCCAGGCTACCCGCACAAGCAAGTGCACACGTATTTAGGCAGGTTTGTTGTCACAGCTGTGGACCCCCATCGAGTTGCTGTTAAGTAGTCACAGCTATTACTACAAACCGATAGTATCTTCATCCTGTTTTTACAGATGAAAATCGAGAGGCGGTGTTTACAGCTAGTAAATGTCAATTGGGATGGGGACTTCCTTTCTCCCTTGTCCACCGCGTTCTATGGATGATGGTGGGTTGGAAGTTGAAATTAGAGCAATCACTTAAATGTTTCATTTAAAACAACAGTATTCCCCCAACTTACCCCCTTGTCTTCCCTTTCCACACGCCAAACACCATAGAAAGAGTTGTCTACATTCACTCTTGTCCCTTGCCATCAATATTCCACAGAAACTGTTACATCTTTCACAAAACTGTTCGTGCTGAATTAACTTCCCATCCCTCAACTGCCTGGCTCCTACATGTGGTATCATAGCCACAGCTCCCACACCATGGGACTCACTACAACACAGAACTGGTCTCTACCCTTCTCAACCATATAACTCTACTCATGACACGCTTAGATGTCCTGCAGATGTCAAAACTGCTGTAAAAGTTTACACTGGCAATTTTGTATTTGTCTTAGTCATCACAAACTGTTGGCAGGTGCAGGTGGCTGTTTTTGCATAAGGATCATCCCTGGAACACACTCCTGTAAAGTTTCTAACAAGTCCAGTTCATTGGAACATTTAGCCACTTTCTGTCCTCTTTTCATTTAATTTTTTCCTCAGGATGACACACTGCTTAGCCACCTTGCCCTCTAGCTATTCATCCCTCATCACTATGACAGGCTTCTCTTCTTCAGCCTTAACTTTTAATACACGAGTTCCTCTAAGGTTCCAAACTCTGTGTTCTATTCTCACTTTATGTGTACTCCCAAAACAATATTACTCATTCCTAAGGCTTTCGTTGCCACTGACATACAGAGGACTCCCAAATATCTATCTTCAGTCCTAAACCACACCTCCACATTCCAATCCCATTTGTTTATGCATCTGTCTCCTGACCTCACCTCTTACAAATCCCATAGTCATCACACTTAACATGCATTAAATATACCATCTACCTCCTTGATTAAGACCCTACTCAATGGTGATGCCATTTTTTGAGATGAAGAACAAAGATGCAGAATTACTGTATTAACATCTTTTTTTTTTACTTGTTTTGTAACACACAACACTGTATTGGAACAATGAATTAGCATACGTTCACTTTATGCTATGCCCCTATGGACAAAAATGTCCAGAATCTCTGGAAATGGCAAAATTCTCCAAAGGATCACTTGGAGCTTCTATGGCCTCTTTGGGAAATTTGGGGTCTCCCCAAACTGACTCATCCAATATTTTCCCCTTCTCATCACCCTCTCCCCATATCCCCCCTCCCTCCATTCCATCACCTTGGACCTTTCTGTCACCTACTTGAATCCCTTCATCTCTCTTTCTTCAACACCAGTTTCTGTCACTCCTGCAAGACCTTCCTCTTCTAGTTCCAGCCTCTCAACTGAACACAGTCACTGGAGCTTTAGACACCTTTCCAGCCTTTCCAGGGGCTGGGCTACCCCCAAAAGGGGGTAAACATCACTGAGGCTGAAAAACATCACTGGAATCACTTTGGGTATTGCATCCACTAGGACGGGCTTAGAGACACCCCAGTATCTGCTTGGTGCCTCTTCTGGTCCCTCACCCCAAATTTACTCAACAGCCTCTGAAATACAGATGACACATAAGGGCAAAAGAAAATCTCAAGAATCTACCTGGGGGGATACTTCAGCCCTCATATTGAAAAGGAAACCTCAATTTGCCCCCTCTCCCAGA
Source organism: Marmota marmota marmota (assembly GCF_001458135.2). Taxonomy (NCBI): domain Eukaryota; kingdom Metazoa; phylum Chordata; class Mammalia; order Rodentia; family Sciuridae; genus Marmota; species Marmota marmota. The sequence goes on from NW_026000272.1 coordinate 266,060, forward strand.
AATATAATCCTGGGGGAAATTCACCAGCATGGGACGCAGGATCACAGCCAGCTGGCTTATGTAAACCACTGAGTTTCATATTTCTGGGTTTGTGGCCAACTCATCCTTGAAAATTTAGAATTAAAGTCATAAGGTCTGTACAGGTATGTGTGTGTGTGTGTGTGTGTGTGTGTCTGTGTGTTTAAAATATTTGAATACTTCCAAATGATATTACAAAATTAATTTTAAAATCCCTTATCCTCAGGGCTGAGTTTGTGGCTCAAGGGGTAGACCACTCACCAAGAATGTGTGGAGCACTGGTTTCTATGCTCAGCACTACGTAAAAATAAAGAATAAAGGTATTGTGTCCATCTACAACTAAAAATATATATTTAAAAAGAATACCTTATCTTCTTTTCTAATTTATTTACAAATAGGCATTTATATGAATCAAATAATCGTGACTCCCATAAATTAAGGAAATAATATTTCCAATGTAAACAAAAATAGTGTTCATATAAAAATTAACCCAAAGCATTTAAAAATTGAAATTTACAAATTTAGTTAGAACTTTGCCAAGACCAGTATAATAAAAGGAGCTGTTGTCTGAGTTATCAGATTACATATAATTCAAGAAATTATATATATATATATATATATAATATATATATATTATATACACACATGCACATATACATATATATATATTTGGGTGTATATATGTGTATATGTGTGTGCACACATATGTGTGTGTATCTGTATATATGTATTTTTTGTGCCAAAGATTAAACTCAAGGATCATTACCACTAAACCACATCCCCAGCCCTTTTTATTTTTCATTTTCAGACAAAGTCTTACTAGCATGCTGAGGAACTTCTAAGTTGTAAGACTGGCCTTGAACTTGCCATCCTCCTGCCTCAGCCTCCCAAGCCACTGGGTTTACAGGAGTGCACCAACATGTTGGTCTTTTATTAGTTTTTATTTTGAGGCAAGATTTTGCTAAATTGCTGAGGCTGGCCTCAAACCTGCAATCTTCCTGCCTCAGCCCCCTGAGTCACTGGAATTTTAGGTATGTGCCACCATACCTGGATAGAATATATTTTTACTGAACTGTATATATACTTCCCAGACTTAAACACGGTTAATATTCAGGTAAGCTAGTATTATATCCATTAAATGTTTAAATTTTTAAAATGCAAAATTGATTTTTACCAGGTAAAAATCATTATTCTGACAAACTTTATTTCAACCATAACTATGTTTTATAATATGTTAGCTTTAAGACAGTTTCTAACATCTTTATGGTAACCTAAAACCTTAGACTTAATAAATATTTGTTACATACCTAGATCATTTATAAGTAGTTAGTAAATCTAATCTTTAAGTTTATGTCTTTTTGTTTCATATTTTCTATGTTCCAGAAAGGCTATTTTGGATTTCTTAATAAACATATTAATTTGTCCACATTGAAAATTATACTATAATAAGTATATAACTATAAAAGTTTAGTGATATATACTTATATGTTTTACTAGTGTGCTGAAAATCCTGATGCATAACTATCCAAAATTACCTACCTTTTGGTTTTCTCTATAAAAATAGAAGTTTTTAATGGCTAAAATTACATTCAGTAAATGAGAATACTAAAAGTAGTAATGACAAAAGGAAATAACTTTGTGCAACATAAGCAAAGTATATTTTTGTTAAGGAAAACAGAACAATTTTATCCTTAACTAAAGTGACTAATGGTTCCAAAATTTATGAAAGACAAAATGTAAATGGATATTTTTAAAATCATATAAAGCACGAACATCATTAACCTAAGTACATGTATGAAGACCCGAATGGTGTGACTCTAGTTTGTGTAAAACCAGAGACATGAAAAATTGTGCTCTATTTGTGTAATATGAATTGAATTGAATTCTGCAGTCATATATAACAAATTAGAAAAAATAAAATTTTAAAAATAAATAGATCCTACAAAGTATACAGATAAGGAATTTTATTTGTCATGGTAAAACTTATTAAAATTTAATGTATTTAAAATAAAAAAGTAAATGTAGTATAAAATATTACACTAATGCAAAAATAAAGTTTGGCTATGTTAAAACAAAATTTTCTTGGATCACTGATTTGTTCTTAATAAAAAGTTATAAATGGTCTTTCTTCTGAGTAATATGTCTAAAAAGCAAAGATTTTGTCTTATCAAAATAATTCCCCTATCGCACTCCTTGGTCTATACTAAAGGACTTAAAAACAGCATACTACAAGGACACAGCCACATCAATGTTTATAGCACCACAATTCACAATAGCTAAACTGTGGAACCAACCTAGATGCCCTTCAATAGATGAATGGATTTAAAAAAGTGGCATATATACACAATGGGATATTACTCAGCAATAAAAGAGAATAAAATTATGGCATTTGCAGGTAAATGGATAGAGTTGGAAAATATCATTCTAAGCGAAGTAAGCCAATCCCAAAAAACCAAAGACTGAATGTTTTCTCTGATAAGTGGATGCTAATCTATAAAAGGGGTGTAGGCATGGGGTGAGTGGAGGAACTTTGGATTGGGCAAAGAGGAGGGAGGGGAAGGGAGGGGGCATGGGGATAGGAAAGATGGTGGAATGAGGTGGACATCATTACCTTAGGAACATGTATGATTGCATGAATGGTGTGACCATACTTCGTGTACAACCAGAGAAGTAAAAAATTGTGCTCTATTTATGTACAATGAATCAAAGAGTATTCTGCTGTCATATATAACTGATTAGAATAAATAAAAATAATTCTCTATCCTATCATGTTCCTTATTATTTTAGAAACTCTTTCCAATTCTAAAAGGTAGTAAGATTCTTTATAATCATGTTACCTTCTATGGTTACTTTAAGATTTTTTGCTACTTTGTACCAGATATAACCAAGTATTATTTCTTACTAATTCATAATCCTGTTTAATCAAACGTTAAAGACCTCCTGATAACTTCTGACATTTTGCCATCTCCCCAAATTCCTAAATTACAATAAAGTCCCAAAGGAAATGTTCTTTCATCTTGTAATAAGAAAGAAGACAAAAAGAACTGAGTTTTGTTTAATATTATATAAACTGCATGGTCAAAGCCAAAATGATGCTGAGTCTTCCTTAAAAATAATTTTAATGAATAAAATGTTATTAATATAAACATTTCATAAATTCTATAAAATTCCTAAAGATATATCAGTGTCCTCAGTGTCCATGAGATATTTCTACTTATTAGAGTCCTGGTTCTGCTTTGCCTGATATTAGACAACAATAATGCAATTTTATTAGTCATAGCTTTGATTATTTTTTATGGTGCTATTCTTTTTTTTAAAATATTTTTTAGCAGTACCTCACACATGCTAGACAAGTGCTCTACCACTGAGCCACAACCTCAAGCCCCAGATTGTTTTTTATTGTTTATTTTAACATCAGATTTTTTTATTTTTATTTTTTCCAGTGTATGCTACAAATCTAAAACCTCACACAGACTAAGCAAGTGCTAAACCACTGAGTTATATCCCCAACTAGAGCTCTTTAATTTTAATTTTTCAAATTCAGTGTCCTGAATGGAAATAATGGACATAACCCAGATTATTTTTTAAAGACTAATTTTTTAAAATATATTTTTACTTGTAGATGGACACAATACCTTTATTTTATTTATTTATTTTTATGTGGTGCTGAGGATTGAACCCAGTGCCTCATATATGTGAGGCAAGCACTCCACCACTGAGCTATAATCCAAGCCCCTTAAAAACCTAATTTGTTCACCATTTATTTCAGTTGGAAATTTGCATTACTTGCTTATAGAATTGTTAATATACAGATGTTTATGACTTTTCCTTATCATCAATTTTATTTTATTCCATTCCCCCATCTCATGTGTATAAATATGTTCATATTCTTATATGTATGTTCTCTTACTCGCTTGAAGCTTTCCCTCATTGCCAGTACTGTTGCTGAAATTTTGTTAGAATAAGTATTTCCCACATGGTGATTCTACTGGTTCTTTCAAGTGGCTGAGGAACTAATTTCACTGGTAAAGTCATTCAGGAAATTCAATGCTATGCTTTGTACATAAATGAATATACCACACTGAATTTCACCTTTATGTAGATCTATAAAGAACTATTTTTTTGAGAGAGAGAGAGAGAGAATTTTTTTTAGTTTTCGGTGGACATAACATCTTTATTTTATTTTTATGAGGTGCCAAGGATCGAACCCAGCGCCCCGCACATACCAGGCGAGCGTGCTACTGCTTGAGCCACATCCCCAGCCCAAGAACTATTTTTTTAAAAGAGCTATAAACAGAAGGAAGACCAACAGAGTAGAGGAAGGGGAACAGGGGAGAGAGAAGGGGAGGGAAAGGGGAAATACTGGGCAATGAAATGAAGTAAGTTGTATTCTATGCTTATATGATTGTGTCAAAATAAACCCCAATATTATGTATAACTAAATGAAGTAATAAAAATATTAAAAGGTAAATCCAAGTAAGTACTTCCTTTATACCCAAAATTACATAGTCCCGATCATCCCTGGTCATCTGAAATAATCACCTAATGGACTATTAAAAATTACTAAACTGATGAAGACTCAGTGTTCCATTAGCCTAAGGTTTAGCACTGATTGTCTTGTGGTTCTTTCCTGCTGGTGCATACCAAATGTCCCCATATGAAATAATAACTGGTCCATCCATGAGAAATCCCTATTCTGCCTGGTCTCTCAAAGATTTTTTTCCTTAGGGTACCAGGGATTGAACCCAGGGGCACTTGATCACTGAGCCACATCCCCAGCCCTATTTTGTATTTTAGAGAAAGAGTCTCACTGCGTTGCTTAGTGCCTTGCTTTTGCTGGGATGGCTTTGAACTTGCGATTCTCCTGCCTCAGCCTCCTAAACTGCTGGGATTACAGGCATGCACCACTGAGCCCAGCCTCAAAAGATTTTAACTTCATAAATTCAGACATCCTTGTTATGTTTTGGATGTGAGGTGTCCCCCAAAAGCTCATGTGTGAGACAATGCAAAGTTTAGAGGAGAAATGATTGGGTTATGACCTTAACCTAATCATTGAATTAATCCCTGATGGATTAACTGAGTGGTAATTAACTGAGGCAGGTGGGGTGTAGTGAGAGGAGGTCATTATTGGGGGCATGCCTTTGGGGTATATATTCTGTATCTGGTAAGTGGAGTCTCTCTGCTTCCTGATCATGTCAGCTGCCTCCCTCTGCCACACTCTTCTGCCATGATGTTTTGCCTCACCTTGAGCCCTGAGGAATGGAGCCTACTGTCTGTGGACTGAGACCTCTGAAACTGTGAAACTTTTCCTCCCCTACAATTGTTCTGGTTAGTCATTTAGTCACAGCAGCAAAAAAGCTGACTAAAACAATCCTAAAATACTGACAAGGATTTTTCCTGTCCTCCAAGCACTTTCCCTCACAATTCTGTACGTTCTCACTCTGTCTCTCTGTCCTTTGTGGAATCCCAGGTGAATTAAGCCTCATCCACTAGGAAAGTAACCCAGTGACTTTCCTGCTGGTGCTAGACAGACTGGGTATGAGGGACTGCTTGTTATTTATGACTATTAGCTGTAAGTGGTCCTTGCTCCCCTAGCCCAGACTCTAAATGCTGCCCATCAGGTGGCATATCATCATTTACACTTCCTGATGAACCCAGTATGCTGAGATCCAATGCCATTGACCAGATCCAAATACTAGAAATACGAAACCCTTTGCGTCTGGAAAGGGGACTTTTCCACAATCACACCCGTGTGCTTCAGAATTTGGACCACTAAGTGGGAAAGAGGGCAGAGTGCTGGTGCCTACCTGAGAAACACAGCACAGTGTGCTGGGGTAATCCTTGGCTCAGTATCTCCATGGACTAGGTACTTGTTCAGTATGCTCTAGGCAGCACAGTGGCAGGTTGTCCATCACCTGAGCCAAGATTAATCACATACTCCACTAAGTCAAATGAGTCCAAACGTGGCTCTGTGAATAAACACTCCTTTCTCCCTCACTGCTCCCCCAAGTCTTATTCATTGCTCAATTCTGGGTCCATTGTATTTATTTTACAGTTCTGTCTGTGTCTTCACAACCATTTCCCTAGTCCTTTAACCATCTTCACTTCCATGGAGGAGTGACTTTTCCCTTCCTCCACTCTGCCCATCTTCAGTCTACACTTTTCACTACTGCCACAGAGACCACTCCAAAGCACAAATCTGACCATATCACTACCCCCTGCTTCAACCCTTCCTGGATATTCCTTTTCCTTCAGAGAAACTCTAAAGTCCTCATTATAGCATACAAATGACTGTGCCCATCTGTGTTGGGGGGTCTTCTCTACAACTACCCTTGGGTTTGATGATTCTCAAAATTTCAGGTCCCCAGAGGTAATCAGGAGTTTAGCATCAACCATATTCTTTGTACAATATAGGTGCAGTCTGCCTTAATTCTTCTCATTTAGGGAAATGTTTATATTAATATAGATAACTGTTTATCTTGCAAGTTCCCAGAGGCCAGTTAAGGGCCAATCTGTCCTTCCAAGTCTAGCATTCTCAGGCCTTCCATGGTAACATAGTTCCTGTGCATTGTTTGTCCAACATCAACTCCTCCACTCCTTATCACCATAAAATGTAGCCCTATCAAATCTTAGGGTACTCCCAAAGCATACCACAATTTTACCTATCATCATTTTAGCACAAGATAATCTCTATATCTCCTGGAGCTCTCCTTCATCATCTAGCAAAGTACATCTTCAAAATGATCTTCTGTCACTTTGGTATAATCTTCCCTGATTCCACATGGTTGGATAACTCAAGTGCTCCTTCTGTATGTTCCCATGGTATCTCACCATACCCTCAGGGCAGCCAAATTGGGTGGGCTTATTTCAGGGTACATAGTACACCAGTAAGTTAGACCAACCTGGCTTGCTTTCTATGACTGCACTTTTCCTAATTATTCCATTTATCCAAAATTTTCCTTCAAGTACTACTCCACAGCTCCTCTTCCTCCCCCAGACTCTTCAATATTATTTTCTAGAATTCTGGCCTTTCTGCCTTTGCTTCTCTCTTCTTTTTACCTGTTTTCATTTTTATACTTGGTTAGGGTTTTAGGAGACCAATAATTAATAGCCCCTGCTTTCTTTTCTTTTTAAGACAGAAAAGCAGAAAACAGATACAAATATCCACTGACAAAGCAGGTGGTTTGGATGTACATCCTATAAGGAAGGCTCCCTCTGCATTCAAACCACATGAACTTACCTACCCAGTCAAGGGCTTGTGGGACAACTGGCCATGGGAACTTGTGGACAGGAGCAGAGAATGCTGTGTACACACTGGCTTCCAAAGACATTCTCCAAGTGACCTTACTCACTCCCTTCAGTTATTTCCTGTAAGCTGACAACTCTCAACTCTGTAGCCCCTTGTCAGATGTTCACTCAACTCCAAACCTGTTTAATCAATAGTCTACTTGTCATGGACCCCTGGATCCTCTACAGGCACTTCAAATTGAACATGGTTCGATGACCATATCATATCTGCATAGCAATCCCTCCAATCTCCTCAACCTTAGCTCATTCCTGTCATCATTTACTTAGTCACCTGGCCATACAATATGGGCATCAGCCTTAGCTTCCATTTCTCCCTCACCATTACCTTTAATAATTCAACGACACTGAGGCCTTGTCACCTCTCCCTTGCCCTAAAAAGCCTCCTAATGGGCCTCCTGCCTTGTCCTGCTATGCCCTCCCACATAGCCTGATCCTCCCATAAGTCATCTGGCCATGGCATTCTCCTGCATGGAAACCATCAGTGGCTTCTGGGAACCTCAGGATGTGGCTTGCACTCCTCAACCCTCACAGCAGTTGCCTGCCCAGTCCACTGTTGATACTTCATGCCAGGCTACCAATTTACTCTTCTTCCCTGCAGCCACCCTGATTCCACATTCATTTCCTATAAACGTACCTTTCTCCAAGTATCTAGTTTCCTCTACCTGGAATGCCTTCTCTAGCACATGCATGAGGCAAACTCTTTGTTAGCCTTCAAAATTGAGCTCCAACCTCACCCCACCTGCAAAAAAAATCTTTCCTGACATCACAACCACTTCCCCACAAAAAAGACAAAAACTAGAACCAGTCACCTCATCCTTCATCTATGGGCTGCACTTTTTATATTACTTCCTAACTGCATAGAACACTAATCCATGGATGAAGCAATATAAGGTGATAGAAGTTCAAAAATGGTCAGTCTTTGAACTGGGTCCTTTCAGAACTTAGGGCCATGAAGTCAAAGATGCATTAGATAATTTTAAATGAGAAAACCTATTATCTAACAGGTGAGCGTGGACCTAAAATTATCCTCCTCCTGTCTAACTAATTATGGAACCACCATGATATAAAAAGGCCCAGAACCATGAGGGTGGAGAATATTTTTATTTTTCCCTGCAAAAGGAGGCACAGACACCAGCTGTACCCCACAGCAGATTCCTTGCTTGAATCCACCATCTTCTGTCTCAGGGGACAGTGGGAGTGTTGGCTCATTTCTAGCATTTCAATCTTGTGTAAGAAACCATTTGCTAAGATCTGCAGAAGTGGCTAGTGCTTCTGTTTGCATTCCCATAAATCACTGAGCAACACATACTATATTCAATGATCTGTGAAGGTGTTCATAGATGTACAGGACAATGCAGCATTGGCAAAGGCAGGCTCTATGCCTTCTGCAGGGTTTTGACTTCAAAACTCCCCACCTAAACCACATGGTCACCTCCAGTGTTGATCACACTTGCCCTCTTACTCATACACAATGACATACAACAACTTACTGCCTGTTATATCTCCTGCCACTCACTGTCCCCCGCCTGTTCACATTTGCTCCTTTCCTCACTTTGACCTTCTCTCTGCTTCACCCTATTACTCTCCTATTTTTACTTTCTTTTGCTCTCCCTCTTTCACAGTCTGTGTCATTCATGCTTTATCATTCTCTGACAGCACAACTTTATGCATAAAAATGGCCTCTGCCCTACTGGAACCCCAACCTGGAGTGCACATGCACTGGGAAATTAGCCTTCTTATACTTGAGGACAGACATCTCCACCTATCACAGCACTATCACATTTCCTCCAATCACAGAAAGTCCACTAATACTGCCCAGGGAATCACTACCATGATTCCACTTACAGAGCAGGAGTGCAAGTACCTGACTGTGTAATATGCCAGGCATCCGCATGGAGTGGAGGAAGTGGTTCCCACAGGTGTCATGCTGCCCCCTATAAAGCCCTGGCTGCAGCCAGCAGGAGCCCAGTGGAGTTTAGACCTTACCTGCTGGCAGAGTTCTCCAGTTCAACAAGCTGCTCAGGTGCAGCAGGGGTGTTCTGCCACTCTGGGATGCTGAGATCTACAGGTTGTGGAGTGGGTGCAGCTGGGTCTCCTTGGCCAACCCCCAGGACTTCAGGCGTCTCCTGCAAGACCTCACAGACTTTGGTGGCCACATTCTTCTCTTCATAAGCCGCTGAGATGCTGAGGAAGAATGAACACACTATGAAGGGAGTGCTCACCCTCTGCACGCTGGCTGTCACGTCTGCTGGGCATGGAGGGGCTTATGTCCTTGAGAGTAGAACACAGAGGAGCCAGAAAAAAACCCATCTTGAGGGAGTGGGTGGCATCCTCCTCCACAGGACCTCAGCACCCCTGCTTCCTTGTCACTAAAAGTCAGCCTCCAATGTGTAATAAATAAAGCCAATCCTGCAACAGGGGGTTGTCTCGCCAGATGTCCCAGGCAGCAGATTTTGAGGGGCAGGTAAAAAAATGGAAAAAGTGAGCTGAGGCTCCACTTGCACACTCCTTCCATCACCATTCCTGCCCCAAGGTGCAAGGTACTGCTTCCAGGAACTATTCGGCCAGGGGCAAAAACAGCATTGGGTAACTCACAGCATGAGCCCAGCATTCAAATATTCAGCATCACCTGAATTTTGGGTCACCCTAAACACAACTTTTACGTATCAGCAGTCTGTTTCCAATACCTGCTAGGGGAAACCCCAAGATAGGGACACACTACCAATTTACACCATCCCTGGGACTCTTTATTTATGGACATTAATTCTATAAAATCAGGCTCTGCAAATTCAAGCTGGAATACCAATGGGAGTGATGGATATGGTTTTCAGGGAGCATACCTTGAAAATAATGCAATTCTTAAAACTTATGTGGAAAGTTACAAAAATTTCCCAATAGGGACATAAAATCAATTTCCACCTCCAGCTGCACTAAGCAGTGTAAATCCTTTGTAGAACTAGTATGGTGATAGAGGCTGTCCTCACCAAGTTGGTAAATGGAGCCAAGATTCTCCACAAAGAGTAATTTTGGTTCCAATGCAACAAAGGAACAAATGGAAGAATAAGTCTTCATCCTAGGCCTTGGTAGCAGGGTCTCTATGATTTTAACAGATGTACCTCATATAGGTTGTGAAATGGAAATCTTGGTTGAATACTCCCAGGAAGACTTGTTGAGAAATGTAACATCATAGATCCAGTTGCATAATACATAAACGACCAATTCCTAAAACAACCAAAGTCTTTATAGAAAAGACAATGTCCTTTTCCACTCTTGTAAGACCTCCACTAGAATCCTCCACTGGTTGACAACAGTTGACAGCAGTAAGTGAATGTTCCTAAAATTCCCCTGCTCTTCATGTAGGAAAAACATAAATTTGAAAAGCCCACACTTAAGCAATAACAAAGAGGAAAACAGCATCTGTTTTAGTTGTAAAGTCTGATATCAAAATTTCAGAAGGAAGGAGATGAGATACAATGTCTTGTGAAATGAAATCAGGCCAATAAAGCTGGTCAAGTGAAAAAGAGAACAGCTTTCCCAGGATCCTTGAATAGTTTTGGCTGAAGGAGCTATCCCCTGAAGGTACTTCATTTGGCTTGAAGGTTTTATCAGATAACCAGCATCTGACATTTATCCAGTAGTTTATGCCAAGAAATGTAACATCTATAAAATATTTTGTGCCAAGAAATCTTATGTGTTTTACATATACACTCATTTAACCTTCACAACAACCCTATATAGTAAAAGTTATTACTATTACTATTCTACACTTAAGGAAACTGAGGCCCAGAGATGAGTGATACACCCAAGGTCACAGAGCTAGTAAGTGACAGCTGTGATTTAAACTCAAGCACCAGAGTCCATGCTGTCAACCTATTGTACTGTACTGATTCTCCCTATATGTGTGATGGAGCAGAACCAAGTTGGGATAGGGTAAAGTTCCTAAAGTTTGGGATAACTTTGTTGAAATAACTTTGTGCTTCATCATCAAATTTAAAGGGAACTATGTCCATAACCACTGAGAGGCACAGGCATTGCTTTGTGGAACTTACTAGGTTCATAGAAAGACTAGGGTGAGAGCTCTCAGCGGGGCACGGGCTTGCTTGGTTTGAATCTCCCGCAGGCAACGCTAACCACTGAGGGACACAGCGTCCCCAAGCNCTGTGCCCTGTAGGGTGTTTAGCAACGCTACCTGGTCTGTGCCCTTTAGAACCCAGTACCTAGTACCACCCAGCCTCAATCGTGGCAGCCAAACAGGAGTCGGAAGGTCTGGGGATGCCCCTCCTTCTGAACCACTAAGCCCGCCGGCCCTGCCGGAAGAATGCTTCTTCACCAAGACTGAAGAAGACAATAAACACAGGAAGGGCTGAGGCTTTTAAAAAGAGAACAGTTGGTGCTGGGGAGGACCTCACTGGTGGAGGCTTTCCTAGCATGCATGGGATCTTGGGTTCCATACTCTGTGAGAGAGAGACACACACACACACACACACACACACACACACACACACACACGCATGCACGCAATGGCAGAGGCTCACCCCAGAAAAACCACATCTAAACATACACCTGGAGCTCAGGAAGACCTTTGTTTTTAAACTCTTCCCAGGTAATGCTCAAATGCAACCAAAGTTGTGAAACATTCATCAACAAACTGTTGTGTTGACTTTGCAAATTTAAACATCAGAGGAAAGTACTTCTGACCCTAGGCTCTAGAGTTGGCCAGCTCTTGACTTTTATTTCCAGCTCTGCTCCTTACAGGAGTTTATCTCTTGGTTTCCTCCTGTGTCAACATAATCAGAAATCTGATGTTTTGCAGGGTTTGGAGAACATTAGATGAAACCACACAATGTGCTTTACACGTAAACAGCTGCAAGTTACTATTCTGGGTCGTGAGTATATGCTCCAAACATAATTCATAAATTTGTAGTTTTCTCCTGAAGTTTTTCTTTGAGCCTCCTCTTTGGGACTCAGTTCTGCCACTTGTAAGGCCTTGGATAAGACATTTAACCTTTCTATGCTTGTTTCCCCATCTTATCCATCTCATGTAAGTGTGAGCATACCACACTGTAACTGTCAGTACTGTTCTCACCCTCATTGTTAATTGTCAGTGGAATTTTAAACAGAAAAAAGGCACACAAAGCTTCATACTTTAGAGATCTGCTGCACACCCCCCCCTTCTTGTTTAAGTTTAAAAGCAACTGCAATGCAATACGAAAATGTAAATGTGCATTCATTGTTAAACACCTAGATCACACAAGGCTCCTCTTTGACTTAAAACTTGAAAGAAGAGTATATCTCCTTATTATAGTTAATCAAGGCCCTATCCATCTGCAGTCCCCACCACTGCTTTGGCTCCACTCTAGACTTTGGAACATGGTAAGCACATTCCCACCACTATGTTATCAGGTTTGCAGTTCTTCATCTGCAGCTCCTGTCTCCCCTCTATAGGGTTGGTTCCCTTGTCTTTGTGTGCCTGAATTTCCACCCTCCACCCACCTATGTACTAGCTCTCCTCAATGCCACCTCTTTCTATCTCAGCACCCTGGGTGTTTTCTTCAGAGCACTGACCTTCCCATGGGGCATGGAGACCTAGGTTCTGAGTCCTTGCTGTTCACTAAAACCTCGTGAGACTAGGGAGTACTGTATGAAACACCATGAATACATGGCTGTGCACACAGTTGGTGTCCCAAATTTAAGTTGCTGTTGCATGGAACAAAAGGCCAATCAGCCCTCCTACTTAAGCAAGCTTCCTCTTCCACCACTCCCCCATACAGTCTCATCATTGGCCACATTTAGCTCTGTGCAGTGCCAGGTCCTTTTGAGCACTTTGTATATCCTATTCCCTCGGCTTGAGGACTCCTACACCTTTCAAGATACAACTCAGAAACCACATCCCCATGAAGCTGTACCAAGGCCCACTTTTCCCTGCTCTAGCATGATGTGTTCTTCTAATGTGGGCCAGGCTTTGTTCTCACCCACACACAGCCTAAGAGTCCTTGAAAGCAGAGACATTCTGATTTGTGTGGGTGCTCCAACCTGCATCAAAGGGTAGGTACCATCCCAGTGGTTGATGACTGGAAGAGTGATCCTTCCTGATTATAGAGTACCTCTACTACCAGGCTAGAAGAGACAGGGCTTAGCAAAAAGCTCTGACCCCAGAGGCAGAAGCCAGATGGTCCAAGCTGGGACTTTTGTCCTTGCCATGTGCCTTGGGCCAGCTCACAAGCCTAGATGGCTTTGGCTTCCTAACCAAAGGATACTCGAGCTACCTCTCTCTACCCCAGAAACTTACCACTGTCTACTAATACCTTACCCCTTAGGGTCTGTCTTTGTTTCTTCCAGGACTGCTGTGCTGTCACTCTTCCTATCATCCAGGACAGCAGAGGCCAAAGTGGTACTGGAGCTGAGGGAAGGAAGCACATGATCCTCCTGAAGCTCAGATCAAAGGAAGCTGGGGGCCCAGATCTTCCCATTTCCCAGATACCTTCTAACAGGAAAAGGAAACTGTCTGCCAGTAAAGGCTGGCCTCTCAGTTATGTCCCTGGAAACATTTGTCCTTCCCAACCACACGCTATGTGCTCCTGGGACTGAAGCCTCTAGTGCTAGCTGATTGTCCCTGAGATTCTTCTTCCTGATTCCTGCTTGCTGGATCAGTTAGCAGACCCTAGAGGAGAGGTGCACTGAGACCTCATATCAGGATCTGTTTCTAAGCTGGGCTTTCTGATGCCCTCCATTCTGTCTCTGGTCCCCTGCCACCTCAGGGCCCATAAAGTTTGGTGCTGAAATGTCTGGGCCAACAGACTTACCTCTGTTTCTCTTCTCCCACTGTCCCCAGTGAGTGTGTACAGCTCCAAGTTGGGCCCTTATTTTATTTTAGTTTTTAGTTTTAGGTGGACACAATATCTTTATTTTTATTTTTATTTTTATGTGGTGCTGAAAATTGAACCCAGTGCCTCACGCATGCCAGGCAAGCGCACTACCACTTGAGCCACATCCCCAGCCCCTGGCCCCTTCTTTTGACACCTTGTCCTGTGACACTTGATGTAAGGTGACATGGAGCTGAGAAGTTTGAGGGGATCTTAGGGCATTGGAACTTAGGTTAGGCTCTGAGTACTGTGTCTGGCAATAGGACTGGTCACTGAGGAATTCACCACACCCTTACCTGATAGCCACTGGTCCAGGCTTGCAGGAATGAGAGTTGGCATCATGCACATCTTGATCGTCCAGAAAAGGGGTGAAGGTAGCAGCAGAGCCCTCCCTGTGGAAGGAGGTCATGCCTGGTCCAGGTTCAGGACCCCAACAGATGATGGGGAGTGTGGAATTGCTCAAATGGATGCTTAGGTGTCAATATTAGCTTATATCCCAAGGCAGCTGGACAGGCATGACAATTACCTGACCTCTTTGGGCCTTAGTTTTATCATTGGTGAAATAGGGATGATAATCCTATCTGCCTCATAGATGTTCTTAGAAGAGTAAGTGAATTCACATTCACATAATAATACCTGGGCCATAACACACGCTAACACATTTCTGTTCTTACTGGGTCTTGGGGCTGCTTATAAAAAGCAGCCCATCTGTATCCACCCAGTTGATGGAGATTTAGTGGCTCTCCTTTACCCAGGCTTCCCAGTGTTAAGCCACATTCTCTGTCTCCATAAAATGGGAGAAAAGATATTCATAGGTCACCCCATTACCCACACAAGCTCGAAACCTCCATTTGGGTAACATAATGAGTCCTTCATGTTTGTTCCCAAGCCTGTTTATGCCAATTGCACTTGCAACCACAATCACCAAATTCAGTTGTTGAGTAAACTCATGAAAATGAATGGAAACGAAGGGTAGTTCCAAGAGAAACAACCTGTACTTTGGAAAGATAGTAAAGGAGTTTTCTAAAAATCAATGTCAAACCAAGTACAAATAAGCAGCTATAAAAGACTGGGCTAAATATCCTAAAAAATCTAGGAGATTCTTCAGAATACTTTGCAAATTACCTTGAAGTTTAGCTTTATTTATTTTTATTTTTATTTTTTCATACTGGGGATTGAACCCAGGGGTGCTTTATCAGTGAGCCACATCCTCAGCCCTTTTTATTTTTTATTGTGAGATAGGTCCTGGCTGTTTCCCAGGATGGCCCCCAATTTGTGATCCCCCTGCCCCAGCCTCCTGAGTTGCTAGGATTACAGGCTTGTACCACCATACCCTGCTGAGGTTTTTCTTACTTTAAAGAAACTAGAAAGCAAAGACTTCCTTTTATGAAGATACATAAGCAGGAAGGATGATACAGATGGATATTCAAAGTCAAAGCAACCCAGAACCAGACTCAATCACACTGGAGCAGAAATCTTCTATGGTTGCCAACAGAGCAAATTAGTGTGTGCCACTGTGGGAGAGGGCAGGAGGCAATGCTGATGGGGGCCAAAGTTCCTGCTGCCATGCAGGTCCCTCTGGACCAGGAAAAGGGGTTTGGACTTTATTCCAAGGGAAGTGGGGAGCCACTGGGAGGTTGAAGCAGGGGGAAAATGTGATCTGATTTATTTTTTTCAGAAGATCTTTCTGCTGCCTTTGCAGATAGCAAAAAGATGCAAGCTGCTTAGGCAGGGCTGTAGCAGTTTTTCCCATTAGTGGTAGTTCAAATAACTGAGTCCCCAGCACAGTGGCCTTTCCTGAACCTCCTCAGAGACAGTGGTTTCAGAGGTTGGGCTTACTGTGTTATTCCTACATTGGCTTGTGCTCCTGGACCTGGCTAGTAACCCATTGTAACTAGTAAAGTTAGAGGAAGGGGCCTTTGGTGGGCTTGTGGAAGTAGGGGCAACTGGGAGGGGTTTGGGGAAGGCAATCTGCAGGGCATCCTTCCCGAGACCCCTCCTGGCCAGATTTGCAGGAGAACACAGGCATCTTACAGTTGCAACTGTCTAGCATCAGTTCTGACCCATAAGGACTCTAGTACAGTTTGGAACTGAACTACTTGTGTCAACATCTACATTCCTAACCTTTGCCCCAAGGATGATTCATGCTTGGTTTGGAACCACCTGGGGACAGGTGGAACCTTGCCACTCCCCAAATCATCTGAGAAAGTGACTTCTGACTCCACCCAGGTCCAGCAACCCAAAACCAACCTGGACAACTTTGTCTCTTAGCTTGTCTCACCTGGGCTGCTGCTTTTCCTCTCATTGACCCCTCAGAGCAGAGTTGGCAAAGAAGGGGGGACTTTGGGGCTTCTTCCTCTTTGGGAAAGGGAGATGGTAGGATCAAAAGGCCTCCTAGTTGGTCCTCACAGCTCAGCCAAGAAGTAATAAGGCATGGATTCATCCATCATTTGGTCACTCATTAATTAGTTTGTCCCTTCTGTATTCCCCACATGTTCATTCCACCTGCCCAGGGCCAGTCCTGGTGAGGGCTGGACCTCCAACTGTGAGTGAGGCCTTGTACTTGCTCTGGAGGAACTTGCAAGCCAGTGGAGGGAGTGGGCAGGAGAAGGAACAAGGCAGGAGCATAGGTAAATGAAAGGAAATATGTAAAATATGACGGCAAGGGATGTGATGAAGGGAAGGAGTATGGGTAAAGCAGCAGACAAGAGCTCCAGGAAGTGACCAGTGCCTCACCCCAGCAACCCAAGTAGTCTGGCAGCTTGAGTGTGGCCTGTCACCAGGGACACATGTCTCCTACAAGCACCTCACCCTCCTATTTCTGAGCTGATGTCTGCTCCAGCCAAGCCTTATGGTGGGGACCCCATGGCTCCTGATCCCACATTTCCATCATTCAATTGTGCACTTGATCTGTGATGGAAAGAGAAGTGTTTGCTAACTCTAACTGGGCTTTAATCTTATTGAACTCCAGTATCCTGAGAGTGGGTCTCAAGGACCAGAAACAGAACCTTGGTTGCCTCCCTGATCACAACAAAGAGAAGCCCACGCAGACTCTAACAGCAAAACTTCTCCAAAACTTGATGAGTATCAGTGGGGCCAAGAAACAGTAGAGACTCAGGAGGGCAACAGAGAGACTCAGCAGGCAGGCATGTTGGGGACTGATAGCCAGCAGACAAAGGACAAGGCATTCTGGGCTGCTAATAAGCCAAAAAGGGCAGAAATAAGGCTACCCCAGCCATCCAGGACACCCTTCCCTTATTCCCATGGCTTAAAGTCTTAAGTAGGGGCTCCAGAGCTCCATAATGGGAAGGCAGATCTGTGGGTTCAAATCTGTTCCTGGCTACCAGACTCTGGCTAGCAAATGCCCAATCTACAGCCATTGCTCACCAGATCCATTCTCTCCTGGTCTGACTTAGAGGCTAGGTCTGCGGGATGTAGGATAAATAGGCACAACCATCTCCTCTAGATAACCACCCCCCACCCTCCCTTTGTACAACTTGGTGGCCTTGGTTTGAATGGATCATTCACAAGGCTGCTTTTTCCTGGAATAAAAGCATAGTGAGTATGGTGGCTTTAGATGAATTGAAGGAAATCAGTGAAGGTCAAGTGCTGGGATAGGGGTGGCCTAACCTAGAATTTGGTCCTGCTTTGCAACCAGTGACCTCAGGGATCTTGGCAGGGGTCTGCCCCTCTCCAGGCTTCATTCATTCATCCTTTCAACAGATAATCATTGAAGACCTGTACTATCCCAGGGGGACAGCAAGGATAGGCCAATCCTACTGCCAGCAACATCCACCAACCTTCACCTGGATGAAGATGTGGATTCCATATTCTGGGGATAAAGACTCTGCTCCCTGCCATGAGTTACCTTTCAGAATCTGTGCTGGGATCCTTGAAGGTCTCACCAGCCAAGTCTCTCTTGAGCTCTCTGAAGCAGGGGGACTCCTTGTCTTTGTGGTCTTGGAAAGACCTATGGGGTAACAGTTATAAGTTAGCCACTTGTTATCTACCCACACTCTGGCGGGGACAGTTATCTCAACCCTTGGGCAATGCTGTCATCTATGCCCACTTTCTAGATGAGCAACCTGAGCCACAGAAATCCGAGTAACTTGCTCCAAACTCCACAGTAGAGGAACAGCTGGGAATTTGAGCCCAGGCAGTCTGATTTGAGAGTTTTGGATTATATTTCTTCACACTGTAAGCCTGATCCTAGCTTACTTACTCTCACTCTGTTCTCTTTTGAGTTCATTGAGGAGCCCCATGTTGTCAAATCCAATAGTCAGTCCCATCATTATCTCAGGCCACCATCAGTACTACTGACCCAGTGGGCCACTCCTACTTGCTTCCTCTACTCCCTTGGTCCTGTGACACCTTCTACCTCCCTTTATCTACTTCACCTTTATCTTCTATGTTTCACTTAAATGTTGGTGTCCCCAGTGTTCCTCCCCGCTTTGCATATTCTACCACCTACTGGGTTTCCTGCTCTCCTCACATGGCATAAACTGTCACCTTGATATAATGACCTCCAAAAGTCACCCAGGTAGATACATGGAGGACAGTCTGGGGATGGGACAGTAGGACATGGTGGCAGACAACTGGGCCAAAAATGGTGGAGGCCTGAGTCTAGGGGAGGATAGTAGAAATGAAAATATCTCTAAAATAAAATGGACAGGGGAGTATATGGGGTTAGAGAGAGGGGAACCAAGAAGGAAAATAAAGGGATGTATAATTCCCTTTAGATTTATCTTGGTCATCACTTCTTCCAGGAAGATTTCCCTCAGCCCCTGCTGCTCTACAGATTAAGGGATTACCTCCTGTGTACACACCCACCTCTCTCCTCAGACCTTTGGCTTCACAAAAGACAGGGGCCCAGTCTTTCTGCTTAGATCTCTCTAAGCTTCCACTTCAGCTTCCCTCTGGCCCAACTCCCAGTGTCCCCTGCTTCCTCCAGGGCAGGAGACTGCTGCTTCCCCATCTGTGTCCATACCTGTGATCCAGCCTGCCTGTCATCTGGGTGTCTGGCCCCTGCTTCCCCCAGGGTAGGAGCTGAATCCATTGTGTTCCCAGCTGGTTGTGGTCCCCTTGTCCCTCCTCCTCCCCAGCACAGGACACTGTGGCATCATGAGCTATGGAGGCTGACCCAGGATCCTAACCTATTCCCAGTACCCCCTTCACACAGGCAAGTGAACTACCTCAGTGGCTTCAAGGTATGGCACAGACCCAGCGTCCCCACTCAGCACAGTTGGCCAGTCTTGGGGGCTCATAACATACAGTGCAGTCAGTACCACAGAGTGACCTTGCTCATGTCTGCATCTTCCTCCCTCATCAGGCAGAAATTCAGCAACTCTGGCCCAGGGGGTCCCAGTCACAGCTGGATCCCAGAGCCAGGCCTATTGCCTCACAAGGACCAAGTGCTCATTCCAGAAAAATTATTGATCGAAAGAATGAGATAGGAGCAGAGAACCCAAGTTGATCATATCTTCCACCAACCTGTCACTCCCACAGTGACAGAATCAGTCCCTAGGCCTCATCCTTTGCATCCTGGCCCTCTGCCCCATCACTAGAATGGTGTAGAGGGACACAGTACAGCAGCAGGGCCTCTGTACCTGATGCCTTCCAGGTCTGGAGCCACCAGGCGGAGTCCTGCCCTGGGTGTCATGATCTGCAGACGGACAATCTCCTCACCTCTTGAGCTGTGGGCCAAAGGAGAGATCTGAGAGGTGCTACTAGGGAAAGCCTCTCCTTTCCCACCTGAGTCAATGTCCAAAGATGTTATCCCTCTGGTGCTAGTGCAACAACCAGACCCATCACCCTCCCCCTTTTGTTTTTGCTCTCATCTGCTCTTTGGCCTTGAACCTTCTTGGTTCTACAACTGAGCTCAGGCCACTGACCTGCAGGCCCCAGATAAAGGGGAGCAAAGTAGTCTTTCCCCAGTCTCCCACCCCCATCTGAGCTCAGCCCTCCCTAAGGCACAGCAAAAGACCTTCTGAGTAGAAATGAGATCACATCTGGTCTGGCAAAGGGAAGCTGTGGGATGACAGCTTGAAGTACAGGGTGGGAGTTTATATGATCAGACTGACATTTTATAAAAAGCTATTCAGGGGTCCCAGGAGAAAGAGGAATCAGAGTGGCCAGGATGAAGTCAGGGAGACAGATAGGTCCTCACTTGATGCAAGCCTGGATCTCAGCCAATCTTGGAGTTGGTCCTGGTTTCTGGCACCAACCTAAACCAGAAGCCCACGGTGGGCTTGGTCAATGACTACTTATCTCTGTCCCTCTGCCTCCACCCTGAGCAGGGCCTGGAGCACTGGAATGACCAAAGGGAAATAGAAAATCAAGGACTTCAAGTGACAGGGGCTTTCCCCACCATAAAAACCAGAAGGGGGCCTAATATATGTAGACAGCTCTGATTTCTGCCCATCTCTTCCCATGATAACAATGTAACATCATTATCAACAATGATGTCATTTATGATTACAGCATACAGGGCCTGACAGCTTCATTTAAATCAGAAGGTTTAAGTGCCAAGCAACAGGAACACGACTAACTTGAGAATGTCACAGGCAAGTGAAACATATTTTCTCATTGGCATTTCTGGTTGTGTGAGAGAAGAAATAGGAATGAAGGGTCACTCCAGACTGTACCAACTTTTCCATATCCCTTTGTCTCTTGCCCAGGCTGGCACCACTGCCTCAACACTTTCTTCCTCCTGTGTCACTTCCATGAGCAATGTCTTCTTAAAGTCCATCTCAAATGGCACCTCTTCTAGATGGGCTGTTATGGGGTTGAACTGTGTCTCCCCAAAAGCTATATTTAAGTCATAAGCCCTAATATCCATGAAGGTATCCTTATTTGGAAATAGGGTCTTTGCAGATGTAATCAAGGTAAAGTAAGTTCATACTGGAGTAGTGTGGGCCTTAAGCCAATGACTATGTCCTTATAAGAGGAAGGACATTTGGAGCCAGACAGACACACAGTGGAAAGGCAGCCAGGTGAAGATGCAGGCAGAGATTGGAGGGATACAGCTGCCAGCCAAGGGTTGCTGGCGACTACCAGAAGCTAGGAGAGGTGAGAGGAGCTTCGGGTCTGGGAGAAAATACATGGGTACAGTTTTTACACCCCACCCCCCGAATGTGGTACTTTGTTCTGACAGCACCAGGAAACCATCTAGGAGGTGGGATGGTCAGGGACCTCGGGGAAGGTCCGAGAGTGAGAATGAGAAAGCCCATTGGCTCTCCCCACCAGGAGGCTGTGGGCAGCAGCCACACTCAGTGGGACACCNACAGGTCCATAACCACCCGATCCTGGTACCATCTTCGGGAGGCATCATTGACACAAGAGGACTTGGTGCCTGGTGATGGCAGCCCTCCCACCACCCACACACCAGAGCCTGCAGAGGGAGCATGACCCTGCTGACACATTGATCTTAGAGCTCTGGCCTCCAGAATTGGGAGAAGCTAAATATCTGGCATGGTGTTCTGGTGGCGGCAGCGAACAAACACAGTGATCTTCCAGCTTCTCTCCCCGGCATCACCCTACCAGCCCCATCACCTCCACAGCCGCTTGGCCACAAATTGTTTCAGTTTGAAGTTTTCAGCAGGGCTGAAGATCAAAACCCTAAACCCATCAGTGCACATCCACTGTGGCCCTAGCCATCTGTGGGAATGTGAAGGAAAGCGATCTGTCAGAAGAGAGGCGACTCCTGTGCTCCTGTGTGTATTAGGTGAGGGTAGGGAAAGGGTCTTCCTTTACATTGCCCTTAGTTGCATGTCCTCCAGATGCCAGCAGGTGGCAATATTGGTCTCTTCCTGTATTGAAGAAGGGTCCCATAAATTAGCAAACTATAATCAGGAGCACACAATGATACTGGCACCCAGGCATCTGTATTTCATAGGCATTATTCCACTTAGTATTTGGGATAGCTGTGGGAAGTGGTATTACTGTCCTCTCTGTTTTACACATGAGGAAACTGAGACCCAGAGAAGTTAAGGAAATTGCTCAAGGACATCCTGCCAATCTGGGGCAAAACCAGGGTTATATCTTGTGCCAGAAGCTATGCTCCTACAAATGGTACCCCAGCTATTCTGCCAGAAAGCACAATGATGGCACAGCCAAGGACCAGGACCCAGGAGGCCCTGTCCTAGTCTGATGAGGCAAAGAGTCAAGGAAGCATGACCAGTGCAGTGATGGGGAAAATAGCTAGGCCTGGGAGGATCAAAAAGTGGTGCTCATGCAGGGCCAGTGTGTGCCAGAGAGGGTAGCTAAGTAAGCTCAGTTCACAGAGAGGCAGGAGGAATGAGGCATGAGGCACTGACCTATAGATTGTAGCCAAGGCACACAGGACAAGGCCAGGTCTGGGGAGGCTGTGGCTAGGGACAAGGCTATAATCACCCCCTCACCAACTCTGCCAAAATACAGCCTTTTCTGGGGATGTTTCAGGACCTAAAGTTTGGTTAAGTCACTGCTCCTGATGGGCTTCTTAGATAAGGGCTTCTTAGATAAGCATGGGGAAACTGACGGTGGTTGCCTGGCCCAGTGCAGTGCCTGATGGAGTGTCAGGGAATAAGGTTCCTTAGGTTCAGGACAAGCCAGAAGCTCACATGGAAGCAACTGGAAGGTGTCTCAAATATTTTGTGACTGCAGAATCTGAGTGTAGAACTAACTGAAGCATCACACTAAGCCTTCTACTAGGAGTGTGGACTGTCTTGAACCTTACTGCACACTTCTGATGAGGGGTTCCCTTCCTTCCTGATGGAACCTGTCCCCTTGTGAGATACCTGAAGTGTCTAGGATGTTCCATGATCTGCTTCGTTTCAGAGGGCCACTCCAGCAAAATGACTTTGCTCTCTGTACCCATAACAATTCTTCAGAGTTGTAAAGATGGGTGGCCAGCTGCCTGAGTTTGTTCGTTTCCAGGCTGAGCACAGCAGGCCTTTTATCTATCTCTCCAACCCTAAACTTCAGAGTGCTTTTCTAATTCAATTGTGATACTATTTTTTAGCAGTCATAGCAAATAAGACAGCCATCTTTCTGTGTCAGCCAGATGATGGGTATTAAACACCCAAAGGAATCTCATGGAATAAATGTAAAAATGATTCTCAGATCCACAATACAGTGCAATCTAATTCTCTACCTACATTATCTCTTAAAAAGCATCTGAAACCACTCATTACCTTTGTCCCTGAAAATTCATGTTTAATTCCTGAATCCCCACTGCCTCAGAAGGTGACTGTATTCAGAGACAGGGATTTTTTAATATTTATTTTTTAGTTGTAGTTGGACACAATACCTTTATTTTGTTTATTTATTTTTATATGGTGCTGAGGATTGAACCCAGGGCCTTGCATGTGCTAGGTGAATTCTCTACCACTGAGCCACAACCTCAGCCCCCAGAGACAGGGTTTTTAAAGAGGTGATTAAACTGAAGTCATTGCAGTGGGCCCTAAAGCAGTGTAATTGGTGCCCTCATAAGAACAGGAGATTAAAACACAGCACACAGGAAGAAAATGACCATCTACAAACCAAGGAGAGAGGCTTCAGGAGAAATAAAATACCTTACCCACACATTGATCTTAGACTTCCTGCCTCCAGAACAACTCTGTTGTTTAAAGTGCCCGGTTTGTGGTACTTTGCTGTGGTATCCCTACCCCACTCCCACATCCATCTAATCACCAAATCCTCTAGACCCCTAGACACTGCTTCATAAAGAGCTCTGAAATCTTCCTTTCCAAATCCTCAAAGGTTCTGATGGATAAAAATTCTTATGGGGACAGTTAAACAACAGAGAGGGTCAAGGTGATGGTGGTCACATGTCTACAAATCATTATGGAGCTCAAATTGGGGGATTACAATGGAATTAGGAGAGCTGGAATAGACCCTAGGGGCCCAGGAAGTGACCTGTGGGGACAGATGCTCTCCCCTTCTGGCTTCAGGGGTCTTTCAAGGTGGCATAGAGGTGCATCTCTTAGCAGACCTGAGTTTGGGCAAAGCTGTCCATCCAGGCAGGTGCTTTTAACAACAGCAACAACAGGGCAGTGGCGGTCTCTGTGGGACTCAGCACCATTCAGTGAGAAGTACAAGGAGGTATTGATTGCTCCTCATCCACAGACAAGAGAGCACCATTATCTCCCTGGACACTTGGGACTCAGAAATCAGGGCAATCACAGCCCCACCTGGAGTGAGATCAGCAGGACTCAGACTGCACCTGCCCTGTCACACCATTTGCTGGACCCTCCCTGGTTGGCAGGCCCAGCTGGCCAGGCTAGTGAGAAACCGTCTGACCAGCTCACAGCTCTTGGCACCCACCTGGGCTCCCGGCTCCCGGAGGGGCTAGGTACACTCGGCATGCGCTTGATCCAAATCACCCGAGACACTTGGGTTCTGCCTCCATCCGCACTGGCAAAGAAGGCAGCTGTGAGCAGCACTGGGGACTGCGGAGCCTCCTTCCTGGGCAGTTTGAACTTGGCCAACTTATAGGCATGCCATGAGCATGCTTAATAATGGCAAACTATGGCCACAGTAGCTGGCCTTTTCAAACCCTAAAGATGATACTTTTTCTCAGGACATTTTGCCACTACCAGGCTCAGCAATGCAAGGGTTAAGGTGACACAGATAAATACTAAACAGACAAGAGCCAAGCTCACTCTCCCTGGAGGCCACACTGTTTTGCTCTTTTAAATCCTGGGACATTCAACCAGATGAGCCCTTACTGATTTCTGCACCCCATCCTGCCACTGGGCACCTGGGGACAGTGACCCTGGGAGCCAGAGGGAAGTGGCCTGACAGAGATTCTCCAGTTACTGACAGGCAGGCAGGCCCAGCAGTGATCATCCCCAGAGAGAGACTAGTGATTGATTACCTGCTCAATCCAGGAGTAGGTCTTGATAGAGCAGGTGGCTCCTGGCTCCTCTCAGAAGGCCCATCCTCATCTACCACCTCAACCCTGTGGACAAGAGGAAAAGTTGTGCTTATGGTTTTCTTGACTGTCCTGGAGTTTGCTGGCCTTTGAAGGACATGCTTTCAGTGATGTCCAATTGAGATGATGATGAGGTGGTTCAGGCTTGAGGTCTCAACCATTCCAGCTCAAGATAAAGACAGCATACGAGGTTGAATAGTATTCTCCCCAAATTCATGTGCCCTGGAATTTGTGACTATCATTGGGAAAAGGGTCTTTGGAGATGTAATCAAGGTAAGATGAGGTCACATTGAGTGAGGGTGGGTTGTAAATCCAATGACGAATGTTCTTCTAAGACAAGTAAAATCTGGACCCAGACACAAAAAAGAAGGCCATGTGAATATAGGCACAGACCTGAGTGAAGCAGGTACAATCTAAGTCATGCAGGGACTGCCAGCAGCCACCAGAAGCTTCTCCTTCAGCAGCTCCAGAAAAAAAATCAACCCTGTCAACACTTTGATATCAGAGACTAGTCTCTGGAACTATGAGAGAAGCTATTTTGGCATTTTAAGACACCCAGTTTGTGGTACTTTGTTACAGCAGCCACAGGAAACTAATACAGCCACCAAGAACATGCCATTATGTCATGTCCTTTGTGTTGCTACCACTCCCTGCTCATTGCATTCCAGTAAGCCTTTCTGGTCATTCAACACAGTGAGCAGAGGGTGGGAACAGCTTTGCACTTGGCATGCTGGCTCTTCCTTGTTTGTCAGTTCTCAGCTT
This sequence comes from Marmota marmota marmota, assembly GCF_001458135.2. Lineage (NCBI taxonomy): Eukaryota > Metazoa > Chordata > Mammalia > Rodentia > Sciuridae > Marmota > Marmota marmota. The sequence continues at coordinate 291,926 of NW_026000272.1, forward strand.
GTCATACCACCTTATCTTGAATGCGTTCTCTGTCCACTCAACCAAAGATCCCTAAAATTCAGCTTTCCATAAGTTTCTTCCCTACCCTCCCTCCAATATTTTTTCTCCCCACTCAGCTGGACTGTCCAGATAATCTGACATCCTGACCATTCTATTTCTCCTTTAGGACCCATCTCCAATGTCATAATCACCTCCCAGGGAATTTTTCCTGATGACCCTGATCCTGGGTGAGAGCAAAGAACTCTTCCTGGGGTCAGCTGAAGGAGGGAGCCAGGGTCCCTCCAAGGGCTGGCAAGCCAGGAATTCTGAGTCACAAAACTCTGGAAAGGAGGTGAATGGAACAGCTCCTTTGTAATCTTTAGGTAGTTTGACTTCAAATCCCCAGAGGACCTCACAAATACTATAGCTCCATCTTAGGTGTCATTAGCTATTGGCAAATGGAAGAACTCACCCATAAGCCAGGTTGCTGCCTTCACAGAACTGGCTACTAGGACCACATGTGCCTCCACAGTCAATAAGGTGTTTGCCTGGCCTCTGGACAGAAGCCTGATGCCTCTCACATCTCTGCTTGGGAACAGCAGTCCCCCACCCTTACCTCCCCTCTCCCTATATTCCTGCTGAAAGGAGGCCTTCTCTGTGGCCAGCAACAGGCTTTCAAGGCTTCCTTGGATGAAACTTACCTTTTTGCAATAAAAGGGGCCTGAGTCTCCTGGGTAGGACTTCTGGAAAGGAATCAGAAAGGTGACATATTGGTCAGAGCCCATAAACAGATGACAACTCAATCACTCTACTCTAGAGAGTCTTGAGACTCTCTCCTATTCCCAGCACCTCGCCTGCCCTTATGGCAGCAGCCAAACGCCCCAGTTTCTTTAGAAAATACATATGAGAATCTGAGAAAGTCTAGCTAGGAGGGCCCTTGGGAGTATTCTTTCAATTCACCCTTTCACCAGGCCAAGGAACCCTGAGAAGAGGGGAACTATTCCACAACATGGAGCCAGTTGGTGGCCATGCCAGGCTCAGAGACCAGGCCTCCTGCCCTGCTGGGTTCTCTGCTGTGCAACTCACCCAGTGCTCTTCTTGACTGCTGACAGGACGTAGGAATGCTCCCTGGGAGCTGTCTTCCTCACCACACTGCTTGCAGCCTCTGATCTGGGGCAACATGGGGTGGGGGACAACTGATGGGTGTCAAGCTGTACACACTCTGCCAGCCTAACCAGGGATGTCCTCAAGATGACTAGGAACCACCCCAGAGAGGTGAGGAGAAGCCAATGTAGCATATGCTACAAAGACTATTCAAAGGAAACATGGAAACTGAGGGAAGGGCAGCCATGTTTACTGAGCACACGCTGTGTGCCCAGCCGTGCCCTGGATACTGACATCACCATATTTGCTCATTAATCTTCCTAACTCAGAGAAGAAGGTGCTAATATCCTACCATGATTTCCAGATGAGGAAACTGAGGCTAGACAGCTCTAGTTAGTTGCCCAAGAGTACACACCTAGCAGGTGGAAGAGCAGGCATTTAATACTAGGCAGCTTCAGAACTCCTGGTTCTTTGAGCTGCACTGCCCAGGCCTGAGGACACATGCCTTTATGGCTGCCCATCTTTCAGAACCTTCAGCAAGGGGACTTTTCTGTGCTTCCTGAGCTGCAAATGGGTTGGCAGAAGATGGCCCACAGCCAGGCCTGTTTGTGGGCAAGGGACATTTGAAATTATGGAGCCCATCCCCTGCCTTCTAAGTGTACATGGCTTACTGGGACTTTGTATACACAGCTCACACATAGAGAGAACTGTGCAGGTGGCCACTTGGCCTCTTCCAGGGATCCTACCCTGAAAATTTTTATCCAGTTTTCTCAGGACCTGTTCTAACAAAATGGTTTAAAGTCCAGAAGAGCCCAGAAATAACTTTTGCCTGGGCCTGCATTACCTAGGTTCTACCCATAAGCAAGTGCTTTAGAGGGCCTGCTGAGCTGGTAGTTAGTTCTCAGCTGGTCTAGCACTGAGTGAATAGTTCTCAGACTCATGGAATGACAGCTATACCCATACCCCACAAACCTCCAAAGATGGCCTAAGTTTGGTATGTTGAGTGAAGACTGAGGACCCTGCCATGCCTTGAGGGGCACTATTACCTCCGTTTCTGCTCATCTGAAGAGATGGGCACTTCTTCCTCTTCCACCTCCCCTGATGTGGAGCTGCGCCTGATGTTGTATGGTGCCCTGGAGGAAGAGAAGAAGTGGTTATAGGTCTTCTACTTCCATACCACAGCCCCACACTCCCTGTCATATACCTCTCCAGTTCAAGCCTCATCACTTCCCCAGAAAGATTTTCCAGGTGCTCCATGACACTGGCTGATGGGGACAAAGGACAAACAATATAAAGATGTGGGGCCTCTGGGGAACCTATGTCCAGAGCCCCGCTCCCTGGCATGCAGGGTAAGAGTCTTGAAAGGGACCTCAAGGAGAGCTCCAGTGTGGATGCCAAAGAATTACACCCAAGAAATAACTCAGCTTTAGACACAAAATGCCCACACTGATAGGCTGCTAGAGCCAGCAGCATCCCAAGGAGCATTGGGCTCCCAGCCCAGCACAGCCCAGACTGAGTCCATGGCCCAGACTGGTATAAGGGGCATGCCCAAAAATACAACCAGCCATTAGCAGCCTCATAGCCACAATTCATGATCCTTTCTCCAGACCTATGTACTCTTCCTAGAAGCTTCCTGCAGACTGTGCTTTGCCTCAGATCAGAAACATATTATGCATGGTCGTGCAACTTTCTGGGCCTTTGTCACCCCCTGGTGGGCTCCAGGCCACAGCCACAACTGTCAGGGGTGTTGGGACAGTTAGACTAGCTCTCCCTAGGCTGTGCTTAGAGGAGAGTAGCCAGTTATCCTCAGCAGGTCCTATGTTTGGGTTGGAAATTGCATACTCACAGCTTCTTGTAATCCTCAGTGGTCATCTTGTAGCCAGAGGAGGTGGGGCGGGGAGGGTCAGTGGTAGCTGTTTTCCCCAGAGCGGCAACGCTGCAAAGGCCAGGAGTTTCCATGTGCCCACCCAAAACCCCATTCCTATCCCCAGATTTGCCTACACAGCCCAACATGCATGAGATGGGTGTCCCAGGGGGTCACTGGGAGCTTTTTTTTTTAATTCAGCACTGCCAGACACCCTGAGTAGGCAGCCCTTCCTGCCATAGGCAGACCCCACTGAGCCTCAAAGAAAAACCCAGTGGGTTCTTGCCTGTGTTTTCTTCCTGCTCCAAGTCCCCTTGGCCTTTCCTTTCCAATGGAGCCCCAGTTCTGCCTGATGCTTGGTTGTTTAGTTAATATGCCCCCTCAGCCTGCTAGGAAGACTAAAGCACACGGCCCAGTGTGGTCAGCAAGTACGAGGTACCAACTGCCATACCAGGGGACTCTGGGCCCAGCTTTCCCAGTATGTTCCCTGTGCCTTTCTGCCCCAGTAAACAGAGCGAGCCAGGTTAGGCACTGTCCCTTGCTTACAGGCAAAGCCCTATCCCTGCCATGGATCTGGAGCAGGCCCTCACACCTTCCCAGTGGCCAACTAGCCAGTGCCCTATGGACATACCTTTTTGGAGCTCCATTGGCTTTGGGGAAGTGCTGCTGGGCATGAGATGAGCTGTCGATGGGTTTGGTGAACACACCCCTACAAGAGAACCCAGGAGATGATGAGAAGTCAAGGAGCAGCGCAGATGGTATGGGGATGCAGGTGCATGTCACTTACCGGATGATATAGCCAGTGGGAGCTCTTGTGCTTGGAGCCCTGCCAAGGAAAAAGGAGGTACAAAGTGAAGCAGGGCCTTGCTGGAGGCTTCAGGCTCCCTGCTTCATTCTGTCTCCACCTACACGAAAGTAGGCTGGCTGGTAGGTATCCCAGTGTAGCACACATGAGCAGAGGTAGCCACTCCCATTTTCCTGGCCAAGGTGCTTACTCTGTTCCACCCATTTCCAGGGATGGTGGGAACTATAAGTTCTAGGCTCAGGGACAGGAGACAAACGCACCTACCTCCTAAGAGTCTTCCTTATAATTGGGCAAGGAAACAAGGACTCAAGGCAGATCATACCACTGTCCAGGAATAGAGGGGCTTTGGGCTAGAGCAGTGGGGTCAGGTTTAAGGGTAATAAAGAGTCCCAGAATCCTCCATCCCTACAGACTCTCTTTGAAGGGACAGGTTCCTGGAGGTGGCCAAGTTGCAGGAACACAGGGTGACACCTATTCCAGCCACACAAGCATTTCTGACTGGGGCCTTTTGGCAGGCTTTATGTAGACTTCAAGATAGCACCATTATTTTTTTTTAACAATTTTTTAGTTGTCAGTGGACTTTATTTATTTATATGCGGTGCTGAGAATTGAACCCAGTGCCTCACACATGCTAGGCAAGTGCTCTGCCACTGAGTCACAACCCCAGCCCCAAGGTAGCACCATTCTGATCCCTGATGCACAATACCCTAGAATGTGCTTTCCTAACACACCCCAAACCACAGGCTGGGGTGAGAACTGCATCTTCCAAAGTCAAAAAGCTCCATAAGAAGTTGACTATCTTTGATGACTCTCAAACTCATCAATGACATCCACCATAATTGTCTCAACTTACAATTCTCTCTTTTGCATTCATCTGTTAGGTATCTATGTCCCTTGCAGGAATGTGAGTTCCCCTCAGGAAAAGGCCTAGGTCTTGATAACTACTATAGCCTCTGGGCCCAGCACAGGACCTGGCAGTTTTTGGGCACTGAGCAAGACTATAACCAGAGATCACCCCATGCATCAGCTGCTGCCATTGCCTGTCACCACCTGAGAAGCCCCTGCTCTGCACATGCTGTCAACTGCCAGCAGTTTAGGGCAAGGACCACCCAGTTTATTTCTTGGTTCCCATTTCTCTCATGATCAGTTCCTCCAGATGCTAGCAGGATGAGCTCACACTTCAAAGCCCCCTGGACATTGTTATTGAAAAGTCCTCAAAATAGAAAGAGACCAGCTCCACTGACCAGCTGGAATTATGACCTTGGGGGCAGTTGAGGTCAAACATATAAGCCTCCCCTGCGGGAGTGAGTGACCTGTGACTCAAAGCTGCCTGAGCACCTCAGAGATGTTATCTCATTCCCTGAAGGAGGAGACAGAATAATAGTCTTCTTTTGAATGACAATTTCTATCCCAGTTGACAGCTGGAGCCATTGGAGCCATGGAAGCCCTCAGGGGTGTCAGCTAGCCCTATGACCCCATAGCAAGGCCAGGAGCCTGGACCATTGACTTCTACCCTCCCTTTCCCAAGAGGAAAGCACAGCAGAAGAGCTCATCCTTCCTGTGGATTTTAAATGATACACTACAGGTCTTTCATGCTCCTTTTAGCTTGGGCTCCCTATCTATCCCCTATATTCCTACTACAGGGCCAGCCACATGCTGCAGGTAAGTTCCGAGTGCCCACCTATGAGCCACCTTGGCTCCACCTCTTACCTGGCCTTTGAGACCTCCCCAGCTGATGAAAAGGATGTGGCTCGATTCCGGCCTGCAGGCAGCTCTCTGGGGAAAGAGGGATCCTGAAAGAATGCCTCCCAACCTCCCTGCCCCCTGCCACTCTGCAGTCTCCATCCTAAAGGATGCCTGCAGTGCCTCACCATTCTCACCTCTCCTTCTCCTACCCCAGCCTTCCTCCACAGATGTGTGTATACACACATGCCCCAGTGCCTGAGACCTTTGCCATCTTTAGACTTTGCTCACATCTTACCTTTAGCTGCTTTGACTTTCCCATGCTTCATCCTCCCTGTACATTCTATGGCCATGTGGCCTGACTGAGCTCTAAATGCTAGAAGCCTCTCAGCATCCCCAGGTCTGGTCAGGCCCCATGAATTGCAACCCACCCCCACCTGCCCCAGTTGCTGCCATCCCTTCTGGCTTCCTAGACTTACATGGTTCGGCCCTCGGATTCATCCTGCTTGGTGATCCAGCTCTTGTCCCCCTTCAGTGTGGTTCGTACTTTCATCTGCTTGAGGACATTATTGCGCTCCTCCTCACCTGGTGGCAAAGACTTCCCTGGCAGGGCCAAGGCCAAGCAGCCTCAAAAGGGGATCCCATGTCCAGGACCCTGAGGCTTCCTTTCCAGCCCTCCCAATATGCTTCTCTCCCTTTGTTTTCCAGGCCGCACTCACAGCCTTCCTGGGGAACATGTGGAATAAGGTGGGATACATGGAGCCCAGGCCTCACCTTTGGTGCTGCCTCCCAGAGCGGAGATACTCATGGTGCTGGCTCTGCAGGTCCTCTCTCAGTTGAGTCAATAGGGCTCCTGAGAAAAAGGCAAGCACATGTTTGTCACTTCATGCATCTGTAATGGCTGTGGTTCACACTACAGTTTTGATGGGGTTTGTCCTCCAAGGGTTCATGTATTGAAAGGTTGGCCACCAGAGTGGCGATGTTAAGAGGTAATGGGACCTTTAAGAGGGGATGCTTAATGGAAGGCAATGAAGTTATTAGGGATATTGCCCTAGGAAGACATTGATGTAATTCTCATGGGACACTGTTTTTTTTTTTTTTTTTTTCTGGTGAGAGGGTTGTTATCAAAGAGCAAGCTTGCCTCAGGCCTGATCTCACTCTGGCTTCCTGTCTTACCATGGGAGCTCTTCCTGTCATATGCTCTCCTGACACTGATGCCAACAGCCATGAGGTCTTCACCAGAGCCAAGCTGATACCAGCACCATGTCCTTGAACCTCCAGAACTGTGAGCTGAATAAACATCTTTTCTTTATAAAGCACCCAGCCTCAGATATTTCATTATGGTAACAAAAATGGACTATTCCAGTAACCATATTGTCCCTAGAATACCAAGATCATTCAGACTTTTGGAGGTGGCAATTGTTGGTGGATTCCTGAATGAAGAACAGTGGCCAAGGAGCACGTACTCCCTGGACCTGCCATTGCCAAGTGGCACACCCTCCTGTCTGCCTAGGGCTGCTCACCTGGATAACATGGAGCAGTGATCTGATAAGGGTAGGCCATGAAACCTTCTAGATTGCTAATGGGCAGAGTCTGGCCCCAGGGAGTTTGGGAAGGATCTCGAAGCAGGGGAGCCTCCAAAGTGTCACAGAGACCAGTGTAGGGTCAGTCAACACTTTGGGGTTCAGAAGGTGGAACTAGAGCACATTTCAGGCAGAACTCCTTCAGGGCAAGCAGTTGGCCTGGGGGAGAGCAAGGGCTTGGGGGAACCAGTGGATTGGATTATCTTCCTCACCACTTAGCAGCTGTCTGAGAGACCCTGGAAAGGTCAGCTAATCTCTTTGAGTTGCCTCAGTTTCCTCATTTGTAAAATTGGAGTTAAAACATCTTCCTTTCGGGATTGCTATGAGAACAGGAAAGATCACTAACATCCCTGGGCATTTGGACAGAAGCCAAGTAGCATGAACTTTCAACCTGTCTCTGCTGAAAGAGGGTTAGTTAGCAATCTCCAATCAGTACAAGGATGGTTTGGAGATGTGCAACCCTCTTTGTTCAGGTTTTGGCTCCACCTACAGTGAGGAAAGCCTAGGGACCCATTGCTAACTCCTAGTGGCCCTTGGGACCAGATGAATGTGAAGATATGGCCAGGGCATCCACTGACCCCCTGGCCCACACCTGCCTTGTGATCTGTTCTCCCTCCTTGCTTCCTCTCTAGCATGCAGGTAGGGCCAGTGAAGGAGGGCTGTGGTGTCCTAGAGGCCTTCACAGTGTCATGAGGCTTATTTACGTAGAGGACAGCCTAGAGTAAGGAGTTCTCTAGCCTGGGAGTGAGCCAGCGCTGTGGGGAGACAAACGGCCCACGCTGTGGGTCTGGCTCTTGCTCTTGGCAGCCACTGGTGACCCTTTGGGCCTCAAGGGAGGGGCTGGGGTGCTCAGGTACATGGACAGGACATGAAGCAGGGGCTGGCTGTGCTGGCATAATCCTGAGGCAGAGCAGCCGTCCTCTCCAGGGTCTGCCACCTTCTAGGCTCCTCCAGGGCTAGGCTCTGACCAGCTCAGCAAAACTGCCAGCTGGCAGGACCCGGACATGTTTCCGTGGAAGTCAGGGGCACACTAAAAGGGGCAGGGCAGGGGGCCAAGAGCAAACCAAATTTACCACGTCAGCAAGGGCTGGCTCTCCCACAACGAAAGAGCACTCCAGGCAGCCTGAGCCTGCTGCATGCCAGGAACGGCACCTCATCATGGCAAATGGGAGTCCCACGTGCCCAGCCCTGCACTGAGGCTGCCACGTCAGAATTCTGTTGAGTGGAGCTTATTCCATAGGAGATCCTATTACTGCAGAGGTCCAGTTGTCCCCATACCACAGCCTGTGGTAGAGTTGGTGCCTGCAGGCAGGCCCACACAGTCTGAACTCTTGGTTCTTCCATCTCCTGGTACCACTGACTATGAAACCTTTCGAGAATCTGTTACCTTCTGAGGGCCTCCTACAAGTGAAGTGAAGGTCATCCACAGCGTTTGAAGCCATCCCAGACACACTACTAGGCCCAGAAACTCATTAGTTTCCCTCGTTACCTAGAAGTTTCCTGCCAAATCAGAACCAAATAAGCTACTTCTCCAATCAGGATGGAGTCACACATGTGCAGAATGACAGAAACAGAGGGGCCATTGGCAACTCCCCAGCCAAAGGGGCAGGGACATCTGCCAAAGATCAGGGCTGACACTTCTGCATCGGCTCCTCTCCCTCAGACTTGGCTGCATCTCAGAAGTCAGATTTCTTTTATGATGGGTCACTAAATCTGAAGAGTCAGAAAGATCACTGCCAAAGTACACTAAAGAGTGGGGCAGCTCTTTGGGTTGAGAGCTTTTAAAGAGATGAGCCTCGCCAGGTGGACTAACAAATGGGGTTTATGTCTATGTCTCAGACAGAGAACTGGCAACTTCTTCTACAGTTTCTCCCCTCCCCAGCCTTGGTTCAGGCCAGGATCACTTCCGACCTCCTCCCAGCTTCTCTTGCCTTCATCTGCACCTCCTTCCAGCAACACTCATTTGCCTCTAATCCCACTTGGCCACATCAGTCCTTGTTTCTCACTCACTTTCTGATGGTTCCCCACTGCTTCTAAGACTGAAGGCAAACTCATCAATCCCTTGATCTGGCCTCTTCACTCACCAGCCCTCCTCAATGCCAATATCGTGCTTCAAGAAGACCAGGTACCTCAGAGTCCCTGGGTGGTATCTCTCCTAAAATAATTCATCTATCCTTGCTTATGCTGGTTCCCCACCTGGAGGCCCTCCCAGTTCCTCCTGCGTCTCCCTAAGGGCTCAGCCCATCCAGTCTACCCTGCTCCTACTGGGTGCTCCCACCCTAAGTCCCAAAGCCATGCAGACTTGAGCACCTTAGAGCTGCTCAAGTCTTTCCAGATAAGACCTGCCTTTCCAGCAGCATCATAAAGGACAGAATCCAGGCACCCCTCACACCCAGCCTTCACAGACTAGCATCCAGCTGCTGGAGGGCGGTGCCCTAGTGGAAGTTGGGAGCTTCCTGCTGTAGCTGTGAGCAGTTTTGGTAAATAGGTGGCTTACCACTCAGACAGTGGGGGGTCATGTACATGCTATTGGTGGAAAGGTGAACTAGTGTTTCCCCAGCAGCAATCTAACCTAAGGAAGAAACTGCACAAGTTAAACCAAGAGGTACACATGAAGGGGGCAATCCCAGTGTGGAGTGTGATGATGAAAACATGGCAATAATTTAAAAGCCCGATAGTTGATTCAATCAAGCAAACACTAGGAAGCTATTATAACTTATACACAGAGTATTTAACATGTCTTCATAAGCACTCAGTCTTCCATATCCACAGGTTCTACATTTGTGGATTGAACTTCCTTCAGACCAAAAACACTAAAAAAAAAAAAAAAATGCATCTGTACTGCAAATGCACAAACTTTTTTTCCTTGTCCTTTTCCTCCCCTAAATAGTATAACAACTGTTTACACAATGACATTATATAAGAAAAAAATCTAGAGATGATTTAAAGGATATGGGAGAATGTAGATAGGGTACACAAATACTATTCAATTTTATATAAGGGACTTGAGCATCTACAGATCTTGATAGGGGTTCATTTGACACCTGATCTGTGCAGTGGCTGCAGCAGTAGCAGTGGCAGCAGAGGCACCCCTCAGAGGAGAAAGGCAGCTTCTTCACTCAAACATGCAAGGGGGCACACTGAGACATATGGAGTTAGAGTGAACATGACGCCCACTGAAGGCTCCTCTCCCTGCTGACCAGGTTGGGAAGATCCCCTCCATCATGCCCTGACCTCACACATACACTCAGGGAAGGCTCCACCGCCCATGGTCATCAGCACATTTATAGTCAACTCAGCCATTCTTTGGACCTTTTCAGTACCATACACCACATTTCTACCTTGATTGGGAAAAGATGCTGGTCTTTTGAGAGCTGCCATATCACTGCTCAGGGCCTTGCCTGGATGATCAAAGGAACAAGTAATTTACTCCTTCCACACCAGCTGTCCCCCATGACATACCCCTGAAGCCCCACTAGGTATGGGCCTACTACACAGTACCCCTTCTGTACCAACTCTGAGCAAAGCCCTACAATGCAGATATCTCTTGAGGCAGGTAGGCTCAGAGGTAGCCAAGGGATCAATCAGGGAAAGTGTCCTTGGCAGGGCTGGGTGAGGGAGATGGGAATTCAGATAGTCTCAATGCCAGTGAGCATGCTTTCTCTCCACCTTCCTCCTTGCTGTTGTGGCTTCTTTAGGGAAGGGGCCCTCGCCCTGATTGGATAGGTAGAGACAAGGAACCAATGAATGGGGCTGCAAGTCTGATGCCATCATATGCTGTCAGAGGGGAGTCAGAATGAGAGTGACACACACAGGAGGTAACATACGCAGATTAAAGCCCACTGAGGGTCGCCAGGGGCATCTGCAATGACACAAATGCTTGGCTGGTGCATGAGGACACAGAGATGGAGACAGAAGCAGAAGGGGGTATCTTGTCACCTCAAAAGGACATGCTCTGCCTCCAAAAGTAACTCAGAAAAAGTTTTGTAGAGTTCCCCCTGCCACTTGATTCCCCATGGGGCAGGGGCAACTCCCAGAGGACCTCTTATATCCTACAGCTCCCTGGCTCAGGAATACAGCTGAGCCCCACTCTTGATCATACTACACTAAACATGTAAGGAAGAGGAAACCACAGGAGAAAAGGGACATGTGTCTAGGGAGAGAGATCAAGTAGTCTGATTGAGGGGCCAGTCTCCAGACCAAGCCCAGGCCTCTTCCTGCTGGACGCTGAGCAGGACCTCAGGGGGTATGTACATAGAGGAACATCTGCCCTAGTGGCCTTCTCAGGGTCACCCCATCCTGGGGCCCTCACTCAAGTTCTGCTGCTGCCTCCATGCCATCACACCCAAGATGAAGAGCCCCTTACTTCCTGGGCACCCCCTTCCACAGCTGGAATGGGCTGGCCTCTTGAAAAGAACTGAAGTAAACATAGAGGGAGGGACAAGGAAGCTAGGCCTGCCCAATTGATAGCTAGCCCTCAATCCCACCAGGCCCATGCCAGCCCCTAGGTCCATAAGACCCTGGCATGGGCTCTCTGTGGCAAGGACTCAGGTAAAAGGACAGAGAAGACTGAATAACTGCCTTCTCCCAACCTGGGTGGCAGGGAAATGGATGGATCCCAGGTTGTAGAGAGGGGATGCTGGCAGCCAGGCAGGGAGGGGCCTTCTACGTAAAGTGGGAGGGAGGAGGAGCAAAACAGGTTTAGCACTGCCGTCCAGGAGAACCAAAGAGTACTGTCATAAGAAAAAGAGGCTGATGGGGGGCATAGGTGTTGGATGCTGGCAAGAAGTGTGCCAAGGGCAGAGGTGCAAGGCAAATAACTTCTTTCCTAAAAGCAGATTGTGTAGAAGCACCCCCAGGAGCAAGGGAGCCCAACTCTACCTCCCCATGTGTGCCAATCTTCTGCAAGGCCCTCAGAGGGGCCAGGAAGGCTCTTAAAGGACCACACACAGGTCTATGTCTTAGAACCACAGTACACAGCTCAACTATGGGTAGAGTCCTTAGGTGTGGACCAAGAATTGGCATGAGGAAGTGATGGGACAGGGTAAGAGCATGCAGTCCGGTAGCCAAATACAGATGTAGCAGGTGGCATCTGGATAAAGTCATCAAGACTTGAGCTGCCCAGTTACAGGCCAGGTTTTAGGGAAACTGTGTATGCAAGCATTTGTATGAGGTTCTGGGGCAAAAGCTTTATCTGCCCTGACAGAGGCAGAGGCTCAGAATATGGCTAGGGACAAGCTTGTAGGCTTTCTCCTTCCATGAAGCAGAAATATACACAGTCCCGTGTGGTCCTGAGGGCAGTGGAAAAATGACACTAAGCCCCTGTCTCCCAGGAATTTGTTCATAGAGATAGATGGACTCAGCTAGTGCCAATACCTCAGAGAAGATGGCTGGCCTGTAGGAAAGAAACTGTATTCCTATCTCAGCTTTGTCTCCTTGGGCAAATCCTTTCTCCCCAGGATTTGATTCCTCACCACTGGATAAGAGTTCAGGGATAAACAATGGAACAAAGAAAATCTACAAGGGAGATCCCGGTTGATATATATATCACCATGGCCCTCTTACAAAGCCTGAGGCTCCAAGCTTCCTGAGCCCTATAGCCCAGCCAGCCCAGGTAGCTCCCTCACGGAAGTCCCGATGGCCCCCCACACCACTTCTTGCCAAACTCAACCTATGCCAGCAGGAGGAGGGGATGGCCTTAGAGAAGCCCTGTTTTCAAAATGCTCCCTGATGCCAGCACCTGGTCTTGTGGGGAAGGGGTAGGCTTCAAAGCAGCCCCTCTGCTTATCCTGCACTGTTGCTTTGGGCCTTTGCACCCAGTATAATAGGGAAATCCTGAGCTGTGGCACAGACTCCCCCAGAGGCTACAGTGGGAAGTGCAAGGACCAGCCCTCATGATCCATGTGCTAGGATGAGTGGGAAAGGCACTGGGGCTCAGGTGTAGGTCAAGGCCTGGAGTGCGAGGAGGCTGAGGAATGATAAAAGTCAGCACAATCCCCAACCTCCGCTTGGACACCCTCATCCAGTTCTTTCTTCAGGCACATATTTGGCCCACTCAGTTTGGACCCAGGCTGACCTAAGCCAGCCTAATTCTCTGGGCCAAAAGATCAGGAATGATGAAATGTCCCTTTTATGAAGCAGCCTCCTGAGGCCAGGTCTTGTGAATTGGGGCACCCTGATTCCCAGTCTCCTGCACTTGAGTCTCAGTAGCAGTTGGCAAACATGTTTCTTTGCTCCTAGAAGGGGACAAAAGAAGCACCCCCACTTCTGCTGCTGCTCGCTCCAGGGGACCCAGATATCCTGAGGGTCTTTACAGCAATGCAGGAGGAAAGGGCCCTTCAAAGGTAAGATTCAGAGCCCTCAGGCAGGGCTAGGTCCTCCAGAGCAACTGCTGAGCAGCTGGATCACGTCTGGAGTCTCCCAGGAGCCACAGGCTGGACCCCTCTTGCTGGAGCACATGAACTGCCTGTGATGCTCCAGTCCCTGGGGCTCCTGCCTGGAGGCCAAGGAGGCGGAGGCAGGAAGGAGAAGCACAAGTGGAAAAAAGAGCTGGAAGAGACTTGGGTTGCAGAGGGAAAAAATGTTATATGGAAAAAGAATGCATGGGGGGTGGTATTTGTAAATGTGCTTTACAGGTAAATGACTTCTGCATGAAAGTCTGGAATTTCACCTCCCCCTTGCCCACCCCCAACACCCCAGAATCTAGACTTCTTGGCGTCTGTGCTGGAAGGACCAAGAGAGGAAGATGTCTAAGGCAGGTCAGCTCCCTCCCAAGGTAGTGAAGGCAGCCACAGCCACTTGCCACTCCTGGGGCCTTGGAACTTATCCTGGTTCTCAGAGAGCTGGATAAAAGCAACTTCTCAGAAATGGCTGGGACTCAATGGCCAGTGAGGGCTGCTGGGTAGAGCCCTCTGAGGAGTCTTTGTGGAGGAGTACAGATGAGGCCAACATTCTGGGGACGGCAGAGTCCATGTGCCCTCATTCCAAACAGGACCCCTGGCCCAAGCTATTCCCATTGCTGCTAGAACCTACCTCCCCATCATGAACAGAGGCCCAGAGGACCTTGGAGGCCCTCCCACAAGGCCCTGATATCTCTGTCCTCCACACATTTCCAGTTGTCTCTGCCCCTTGGGAACCAAGGTCTCAAGCCAATCCTAGTCACAGAGAGATACTATCCCCTCTACGGACAAGGCAGCCAATGAGGTCAAATGGGGATTTAGGAATCAAGAAGCCTGCCCCACCCAAAGTCATTCCCTCTCCCCCTAACCCCAGGAATGCCCCACATTCTCACTGCTATACCTGCTCAGCCTTTGCCAGAACAGGTCTGGTGACAGGAAGTCACCCTGACTAACACTGGCCAAAGCTAACTGCTTTTGTCCTAGTTGCAGGTGATCACCGGGTCAGTATCAAAAGGAAAGGAACTGCCCAGTGACCCCTCTCCCACCCAAACAAAATGTCTCCCCCAGCCCCAAGGCAGGGCTGCAGCCTCCTCCCCTCCCAGGCTCCTTTGTGTCTCTTTTTCACCTTGCAGTCCAGCCCAGACCCAGAGTACCCTTGACTCCACCCTTCCCTCTATCACAGTGCCCCGTTTTTTGGATAAGAATATGGAAGCTCAGAGAGGAGAAAGCATTTTCCCAAGGTCACATTTTCCTTTCTGCAACAAGCATTTAAAGAAAGCTACAGGCCAGGCTGGGTGCTGGGGAGACATACAGGAGCCAGAGGAGGGGAGATCATCCCTGAGGGGCCCTGCCAGAGCACTGTATTTCCTGAGGATGTGCCTGCCCTTGGCTCTGGTCCTAAAGTACTAAAGAGTGAGTAGGAGCTCCTGCGGGCAGAAGTGGTGAAGCAAGTTCTGCTTTTCGGTTTTTGTTGTGGTTCTTTTTTTCCAGTCTAAACCAGGCAGTGCCTGATGTAAGCATTTTCAGCTGGGATCCCCCGTTCCTCTGATTGGAATCCTTGTGCCTGCTCTCTCCATAGCAACCCTCTGCCACATCAAGCTCTCTGGGAAACTGACCTAGTCATCAGAAAGTGGTGTGCTGAGCCAAGGATCACAGGGACCAGACCTCAGGGGCTGGATCTAGCCCCAAAAGTGTGCCCACAGATAGGGCCAAGGTTGGGGACCACCAGCAGCCAGTACCAGTAGCTTGGGGCCTGTCTACCACTGGCCCCAGAGACCAGTTCTTCTCTGGACCCCCGGGTGTGGCTCCAGAGCTCCATTGTCATCTCAGGTCACTGTCAGTAACCCCAAGAACAGCTCTGTAGTAAGAGGGGCAACTCAGCTGACATTGATGTTGAGTGAGAGACTACCCAGTTCCTGCTCTAGGTTGGACCTTCCCTAGTTCCCAACTCCCTCTTGAGATGCAAAATGAGCACACTCCCCATAGGAAAAGCCCAGTGCTTCTGAAAGTGGCCTCTGGGTCCCTCCAGCAACCAAATACCCTGGGACATCTGCTTAAGTTGCAGATTCCTTCCGGCCTCCCCACCTCCTTGTATGAGTCTGCACATTAGCCCTGGAGAAGGACACCTGTAAGGCCTCTTGTCCTTTCATTTTTCCAGTCTCTTCTCTACCCATACCTACCCTTCCCACTTCCCTGTCCAAGCCCTCTCAATTCTCCGTCATCCCTGCGCCCAGTGCCCAACAGGGAAAGTGCACAGAACGTGCTTGCCAAATGCTTATGTATCCATGAGAAGTTAGCATCACTCTGTTCCTGATCCTCAAATGAAAACTTGAGCAAGTCCCTCTCTGTGCTTCAGTTTCCCTTTGGAAAAATAAACTGATGTCAACCCTGCCCACCTCCTGAGCCCTCAGCAGCCACAAGCAATGGGCAGCATGTTAGCAGCAGGAAGGTTTTGAGAATTCTGTGTACTATTCTTACATCTTTTCTTTTCTGTGAGTTTTACTTTTCTTTTTTCTTTTTTTTTTTATTTTTGTTTTTTGGTTTTTGCAGGGGTGTAGTACTGAGGATTGAACCCAGGGACACTCAACCACTGAGCCACATCCCCAGCCCTATTTTGTATTTTATTTAGAGACAGGGTCTCAACGAGTTGCTTAGTACCTTGTTTCTGAGGCTGGCTTTGAACTCACGATCCTCCTGCCTCAGCCTCCCAAACTGCTGCCATTACAGATGTGCACCACCACGCCCTGCTGAGGCTGCCTTTGAACTTGCAATCCTCCTGTCTCAGCCTCTGTAGCTGCTGGGATTACAGGCAGGCACCACTGGGGCCTAACTGTGAGGGTTTTTTTTTTAATATTTATTTTTTAGTTGTAGATGGACACAGTATCTTTCTTTCTTTCTTTCTTTCTTTCTTTTTTTTATGTGATGCTGAGGACCGAACCCAGTGCCTCACACATGCTAGGCGAGACCTCTACCACTGAGCTACAACTCCAGCCCCTGACTGTGAGTTTTAAATTAATCCAAGATAAGAAAGTTAAGGATAAAATGTAAAAAAAAAAAAAATCAGTCTTTAGTAGGAAAATTCAGCATTTGGTAGCAGATCATGTAACTGGGCAGACACCACATGCATCTCCAGCCTAATTAACTAGCATAGATTTAGAAACTGTTCTCCTCAGGTAGGAACATACATCCCAAACAGCTTCTTTCTCCCAACCTAGCACCCCCCTCCTTGCCCCCACAACCCTGGAGGAAGGCACTGTAGTCCTGGCTCAGCAGGTCTCCCTAAGAGGGCACCACCTCTGTGCCGGGCACCTAGCTGCTTGTGACATCAGCTGCACTTTCATGTAAGTGAGAAAACCGAAGTCTAAAGAGGTCATGTGGCACTCTCAGCTTTGCACAGTTACATGGTGGCTAAGCTGGAGTCTGAACATCAGCTGGTCCTCTGTGGGCACAGTGGGGATGAATTCAGAGCTACTGATCTGCCCCCAACCAGGGGGGTTTATGGGGGGGCTGGCATTCTAGAAAGCCATGTTCCTCTTCCTCTGCTCTAGTCCTTCCCCATGCCTCCAGGAGCCTGGCAATGAAGGTAGCCTCATATATCAGCAAGCAGAAGGCAAGAAGTGTTACATGTGACCTGGCATCTTATGGGGTGTGGCTTGAAGCAAGGTCCAGACTAAATGGATCAGTTACCTGTGGAGGTTGGAGCAGGAAAGGAAGAAGAAGGCCTTTGGCTTTCAGAATGCACTGCACTAGAGTTGGGGGTATTTTGACATGTGACTGAAGACAGTTCAGGTAACAGGTGCTGATATTTACCTCAGCCAGGTCAATATCAGCACAATGCTGTGGGCTCAGAGTCCCTGGGCCTCCTGGCTTCAGAAGGCTATGGGGGAACCAGACAGAAAGGTGGGAGCACAAAGATCACTGAGGGAGTGTGAGGGAGGCTTTGGCTGCCCCTGAGACCACTCCCTCAAGTCAGGGTGGCTTTGCATGGAATCTGAACTTGAGCTGAGCAGAAAGTGAGGCAATCACTGCTAGCACTTCAGTTCAAATGGCAGGTTCTCACTGAGTGTTCCATCTCCCGAATAGAGTGTCACTCCTCCAGGCAAGGCACAGGTCTAATCTCTCTTCTGGCCCCCACTGCCTGGCTCTGAGTGGAACATACTTTGGTCTCTCAGGAATACAGGGAAGGCTGGACTCAAGCAGTCTGAAAGGATACACAGGTCTTGACCTTGTAGTTGCCGAGTTCCTCCTTCTGTTTCCAAGTCCCCTTCCTCCAGGAAACCTTCACTGACCTTCCCAGCCATGGTTGCTTCCCTGTTCTAGGTATAGGAAGCCCCTAATGCTTTTATGCCACTCAGAGCTATAGCACACTATGTGGTCGTGGGCCACCTCTGTCGCTGACTCATGAATATGAAGAGATTTTGTGCACCTGCTGTGTGCCTGGACCTGTCAGCTCCACCCCATGAGTACAGAGCCCCAGCCAGGACCTGAGAATTGATGGAAGGAGGGGCAGGGCTGGTGAGATGGCTCTGCTCCTTTAGATCCTAAAGTGAGTTGCCTGGGGATGGTAGGGGAACAGCACAATCACCAAGCTGCCCCTGGTCTGAGCATCTGTCCTAGCCACGTGCTGGCCTCCAGGCAGGCCCTGTTTTTTCAGATGAGGCAGTGGAAACCCTGGAAAGGTGGGAAACTACGCCCCCCCCCCCCC